>NW_012154174.1:8041192-8051316 GCF_000956105.1 Propithecus coquereli
TTGGAGCTCACCAAGTGGTGGTCTCCAAGTTGGCCCCCAAAGGGAAGCCATCGTTACGTGAGGAAGCTTATCAAGGGAAGGCAGGAACTGTGAGTATTGAAACTCAAAATGCTAGTGTTAGAGGGGACATTGCAAATACTTTGATCTAGCCTTGTCACTTTACAGTGGCTAAACCAAGGACCAGAGTGGTTTGGTGGCCCGTCCATGGTCACACCGCCAGTTGGTGGCAGACACCAGGTTCTGAGATCACTGCCTTTCCTAGGACAAACTGAGAATGACCGTACTCCTGCTCTTGAGACAACTTTGCTTCTCAAGTAGTGGCCATGGCCACCCTGTCCAGTTGTCATCCTCATTCCTCTGGTGGCTCTGCCTGACCCCAAGGCATTTCCTTTCAACCTTGCTGACCTCGCCTGTGCTTGTGTGGTTGGGCTGGAGGAGAATCCACTCGGGCCACTGGACGCATGTGATGCCCTGTAGTCCCTCATCTCCAGGGCACTTTCAGGCCTGCTATCTCAGTGGTTCCTCACCATATCGCTGGAAAATATGACTTGTTAGTATTCTTATTTTATAGAGGAGGAAACAGATACAGAGATTGTGACAAAGCCACATTGCCTGGGGAGTATATTAACTGCCCATTGCTGCTGTAACAAATTACCACAAACTCAGTGGCTTTAGACAACACAGATTTATCTTACAGTTCTGTCGGTCAGAGTTCCAGAGTGGAATCTGGTTGCCTGCCCTCTGAAGGCCGAAGGATACAGTCCATTTATTTGCCTTTTCCAGCTTCTAGAGGCCACCGGTATTCCTTGACCCATGGCCCCTTCCTCTATTTTTAAAGTCAGCAATGGCTGGTCAAGTCTTTCTCACGTTGCATTGCCATGACACTGACTTATCTGCCTGCCTCATCCACATTTGAGGACCCCTGTGATTACACTGGCCCACCCAGATAATCTAGGATAATCTCCTTAGTTTAAGGTCAGCTGATTAGCAACCTAAATTTCATCTCAGCCTTAATTCCACCTTGCCATGTAACATAACATAGTCACAGGTTCCCGAAATGAGAATGTGGACATCTTCAGAGGCTTATTATTCTGTCTACCACAGAAGGTGGAGTTTACTCTCAGGGCTTTTGATTCCAAATCTGCGATACCTATAAATACCAGCAAGAAAGCCTGTTTTGACTTGATTTCTTGAGGCCAGTGAAACCTAGAAGGTTCCAAGCACAACAGCTCTCCCTAATTAATTATAACCTGTTTTCCTCTGCACTGGTCTGTGCCCTGACACAACATATTTTGGAAACTTATGTTTCAAAAAGGATGAATGGGTGACAGTCTGAGTTATTTTGAGTGGCCCAGGCCAGGGAGGAGGTGCGTGACTCAGTTCCCACTTCTTGGCTTTATGCCGTGCCATACCCAGAGTAAGGAGCCCAGGAGAAGCGAATACAACCTTTTCTGTCACAGATACTCTTTGATCACATTGGATGCTGTAGTCCTCTCTGCTCGAGGGCGAAATTTGCCAGTCACTGTAGCTCTTGATAAATGTATTGTAATCAATTCTACTTCATTAGCTGTTCTTTTTTTATTACTCTAGAAAATAAATGAAAACTTAAATTTAGCCACCACCATACAGCAGTATATTTGTATTGGAGGTGAATGGGCTGATTTAAAAGGATTTCCTGCTGACTTTTAATTCAGATACGAAATGTGAGAATGGAGTTGATTCTTGATGTTGAAGCTTTACCATGACTTGTGTAGTTTAGTTTATTCACCCAGCACACAGTTCAAAAGGGTCAAGGATGTCTGTACCTCAGCTCAGCTGTGTTCCCCGCCTTGTCCACCTTCAAATCTTGCCACCTGGTATTTAGTACCTAGTGTATATCCAACCATGTGCTAGGCACTAAGAGTTCCAAGCAATGGAAGACATAGTTTCTATGTGACACATTTAGGATTCTTAGTGACAGCCTTCAACTTAGTGGTAACATACAGACTTGGTACAAAAAAATGTCACCGAGCAGGGAAGATACAATATGCATAGAGAAACAAGGCTTCACTCCAGAGCTGGACTAGCCAGGGAGATCTTTTTTGAACAGTGATACCTTTCCAGAGGGTAGGGTTGAGCCGGAGAGAGAAGGAAGGGGAGAGGAGCTGACTGAGTGAGTGTGGAGGCAGCCGTCCACATGGCCTGAGGGGGGTGTCTGCTGGGCCCTGTGCTAGTTTGGGGAGGGGCTGGGAGACAAGGTAGGGGAGAAGTGACTTAGGCAGGAGTGGAGGATGTGTTATGGCTGCTCCCCGGACTGTGGTTAGGAAACCGTAACAGGAGCCTAGCTTCTCCTTTTCATCGTGGAGAAGACAGGAAGCCTGGGCCGAGGAGGGGTCCTGATACCCTGTACTGAGGCCTCGTGCCCAGCTGGGACAGGCGCAGGCTGGCTATAAAAGCCTGAGTTGCTTCTGGCGTTTTGTTGCCTCTGTTCCTCTGTGTTCCGTGCTAGCCATGCTGTGAGCCTGTAGGGAAGAGAGGTCGTTTGTTGGCTGCAGAGCCACAGGAGTTCGTGTCCCTGAGCCCCCGTGTCTTCTGCAGGAGGCGGCAGACCTGTCCTCCCTGAAACCCAAGTTGGATGAGCTGGGCGTCCCTCTCTATGCAGTGGTGAAGGAGCACATCAGGACTGAAGTGAAGGACTTCCAGCCTTATTTCAAAGGAGAAATCTTCCTGGATGAAAAGGTGCGTGTGCTGTGAGCCAGACAGAGACTATTTGAGATCGTGCTTGGCTGGGGAGAGTGCAGTGGCCCAGGGTGTGCCTGGCCTGGAGCCGGAGCTGGTGTTCCTTTCAGCTGCCCTGAACTGGCAGGGCCTTTCCCAGCCCTCTGAACAGAACGCAATCACACACTTAAAAGCTGTCCTCTCAGTTACAGGCGGTCCTTGCCTTAAGAGTGTTCAACTTACGGTTTTTCGACTTTATGATGGGGTAAGAGCATATGCATCCAGTAGAAACTGTACTTCAAGAACATACAACCATCACGTTTTTCACTTTCAGTATTCAGTAAATTATATGAGATATTCAGCACTCTCTTATAAAACAGGCTTTGTGTTGGATGATTTTGCCCAGCTGTAGGCTAATGTAAGTGTTCTGAGCACCTTTAAGGTAGTCTAGGCTAAGCTACGCTGTTTGGTAGGTTAGGTGTATTAAATGCATTTTCAACTTAGCATATTTTCAACTTGCAGTGTGTTTCTCAGGACATATCATAAGTCAAGGAGTATTTGTATTACTTAAGCCCTTCCTACAGTGTGACTAGGGAGGGTAGGAAATAGCTGAAACTCCGTCAAGTCCCCCACCATAAGGTACGGGCCCTAGCACAAACCGCCTGTCCCTTAATTCATTGCAGCCATATTTTTGTCCCCTCTACTCCCACCTCTGCAGGATGTAGCACTGTTCCCCCGTCAGGTGCAAGACCTAGTGAGAAGTTAGAGTCAGAGTTGAGAGCTGCAGTCTGTTCCCTTAGGTTGGGCCTGCCTTGAGGTCGGGAGCTATGCCTGGCAGGATTCTGTTTCCTCAGGCAGTTGAGAGTGGTCCTGGGTGGGAGCTGTCTGTGTTTGGTGGAGTCCAGGACATGAGCCAGCAGGCTTTGGGTCTTTGCCTGAGGACAAATACCCTGTTGGGAGCCTTTCCTCCCTGGGGAGGCAGGCATCTAGGCTGCTCACTTGGGATCTGTCTTTCTCACTTCATAGAAAAGGTTCTATGGTCCACAAAGGCGGAAGATGATGTTTATGGGATTCATCCGTCTGGGCGTGTGGTACAACTTCTTCAGAGCCTGGAATGGAGGCTTCTCTGGAAACCTGGAAGGTGAAGGCTTCATCCTCGGGGGAGTTTTTGTGGTGGGACCAGGAAAACAGGTAAATTCTTAACTCTCTACTTGTTGGTCTGTGGATACCTATGTCTGTGAGCAACAGACCCTGCCCAGGGACTGGGTGGCGGGCTGACTTTCCCTGTTTTGGGGCCTCCTCGCCTTCCTCCTAGAAATCCAGGGAATACGAGGAAGGGTAGGAGGGCAACTCCTGGTACCTCACACCTGAATCTACTCTCACCTCACAGTAACGTCACGAATTAACCTGATCATTTTGCAGAGGAGGGACTTGGGACTCAGGGACAATGAGCAGCTGCACCAAGGAACCGCTGGGGTCTGAACCCGGGTTTTCTTGACTTCAAGCTCCATTTTCTGTGCTTGAATGAAAGCATAGTTTTCATTCTGTTTATGAATTTCCTCCCTTGTAGTGTTCCCAGGCCATCAAGGATGATGATAGGGAAAAATGAAGAGGAAAGAAAGAGTAAGAACAGGCCTGAAGAAGGGAGGTGGCAAGGAGATGTGGGAGGAGACCATGCTTTCCCTGTGGGGGTCTGGGGGTCTGGGTGTCAGGGCTGCCCCAGGAGAGGGAACTGACTCCTCTGCAGATAGCCTGTTGTAGGCTCTCGTTACGAGGGTCCACAGCATGGGGACCCCAGGGGAAGGCGTGGAAAGGAGAGATGAGGTCTCTGTGGGCCCAAGAGGCAGGTAGGCAGGGGTTCCATGTTGAAGCATGGGCAACCTTCAGCCACGGTGATCCCTGCCCTGGAGGGCAGTGCCAGCAGAGGCGGATGGATGCGTAGCAGGGCAAAGTGAGTGCAGGCAGGGCCTGGGAGGAGAACCTGGAGACTGGTGGCCTAACATCTAGGCCTGTCTCTGCCAACCTGGGGCATGGCGTTAACATATGTAGAAAGTGCTTCCTTTCTGTAGAAAGACGAGGTTGGTCTGCATTGTTGGATCTTGCTGTAACATTGCTAATTGCATACTTTTCCCAGTTGAGGAATAAAAGTTAATGGGACTAGAAATCCTATTTTAAGCTTTATTTCTTACCTCTTCCTTTTATACCTTGGTAACTGCTTTTGCTTGACTGTATTAGAATTGAGCATAAAATGGTATCTGATTTAACATAAACCTATTTGCTAATATGCTGGTAAATCTATCAAAATTTCTACATGATAATGGCTGCCAGTGGGTGCCTGCCTTGTTCCAGATGCTCAGATAGTCTCATGTCTTCCTCACAACCAGTCTGGGACGTTAGGTAATTTTATTCCCATCTACATGTAAGGAAAAGGGGCTTGAGATACAAAATAACTCAGCCAGCGACACAGCTAGTAAGTGGTACACAGAAATGAAACCCAGGAACTCAAATCTGTCCCGCTCCAGAGACCCGCCTCCGCCTCTGCACACAGCCTGTCTTCCGAGGTGGCTCCCAGCCACCCCTTCCAGATGCCCTCACACTAGGGCAGGCCACTTCCCTAGAGGATCGCCATCCTCTTCCGGCTCTGGCACTGCAGGGTTCCTTCCCCCTTCCTGTCTCTGCCTTCTCAGGGCTCTAGGGCAGGGCTTGGCACACCTGCCAGCCTTTTCTTGCCTGGCAGTGACTCATCTGGTGCTCAGGGGCCTGCTGGCACATTCCAGGTGTTGCTAGGGGTGGTGTTTGGCTTTGTTGTTATTCCCTGTGGCTCCTGGCCTTCATCCTCCCCGGTGGAAGGTTGACTGGGCTGGCAGAGCTTCAGGACTTACCTTTTTAGGAGTAGAGCATTTGCAGTCCCACCGTGCCAGGTGCCACTCAGTGGGGATTCCTTTTGTAATAATAATCTGTCATCATACTTCCTTTAAAGAAGAAGTATGAGTGCACTGTCGAAAATTGGGAAGCAGCGGAACAGTGGAAGGTGGGAGAGCCAGCCTGTGAGCTCAGCCACCATGGATAACAGGTTGTTGAAACACAGCCGAGTGGCCTTTTATTTTATTTGCTTTTTAAGAAAATGATGTCTTACTAAACTAGATGTTCTCTTTTCATTTAACAGTGTATCATGAACCTTTTCCTTTGTCATTATGTATTCTTAGTTTTTTTAATGTCTGCATTATGCTTTATTAGCAAGTAAATGTAAATTTCCTGATGTGCTTCCCTAGAGACACCACTGTGTGGTGGGACTTCTTGTTTTTTTACTTCTTTATTAATAATGACACAGCATATTTACAGATTTTTTTCTTGATTTCAGTTCCTAGATATAAGGGGTCAAAGAACTCTTTAACAAGGAACCCTTGATGCTGATCTCAAACACATTATTTTTTTTACCGTAAAGTTTAGGGTAACTTTGGGGTATCCTATGTCCTAGTGCATTTTTGTCAGAAATGAGAGGGCTCCAGTTTCTTAGGAAGACTAAAGGAAAGAGAGGGTCCCCTTTTCACATAGTCATTGAGTGCCTCCCAAAAAGTCTGCCCTCAGAGCTCCACTTCCACACCTTCAGGCTTTTCTGTGTTAGCTTCCTTCTGTTCTCTTTACCTGGAATGTTCTGTGAAGCCTTCCCTGGTTGCCCTTATCATAATTAGTCACTACTGACTTCGTGCTCAGCACCAAAGTGCTGCTGAGATGTGGCCTTCCCTGATTCACCTTCCTCGGGAGACTGAACTTCTCTAAAGCAGGAGCAAGGCCTGATTTAGCTGTGTGTTCTCTGCTGCCCGAGCACAGGACTTGACAGACAGCTTGGGCTCCGTGTCTGTGTCGTGAATGAATGATTCAGATTGAGGACCGACAATCCCTCTTGTTTCCTTTCTTTTAGGGCATTCTTCTCGAGCACCGGGAAAAAGAATTTGGAGACAAAGTAAACCCGCTTTCTGTTTTGGAAGCTGCTAGGAAGATCAAGCCACAGACTTTGACCTCAGAGAAGAAATGATTGTGTGAAACCGCCTGAGGCAGGATGACTAGGGGCACTCACCAGTGTTCTGAAGGCGTCAGCGTCGGGTTTCCACTGTGTCCCTAAGGAGTTAGAAACCCACCTGTACTGTGTTCTCAGTATGGATTGTTAACATATTTTAATGCTGTCTTCTGTGTATGCCCAGTAAGGCAAAGTAGCCCCAAAACAAGGCTGACAGAAATCTAAGAAATTTGTAAGGGTTATTTTAGCTAAAACCTGGAAGATACGAGGTTTAAACTTGCTGCACCTCATTACAAATGTATATGGTGTTTGAGTGTTGTTATTTGAAATGATTTTTATTTTTATGTCTTCAGAAATCTAAGAAAAGTTGATTGGGAGATTGGAAAATACAAGGTTTTTGACTTTTATGGTTTCTATTAATAACTTGTTATATAATGTCAAAGTATAACTCATATGCTCCAGATTAGTTTGATAAAGATAAATAATAAAGTGAGATCTCTTGTTTCATTGTCTTCCATTCTAACCCCAGAGATTTGTTTTTGTAGAAGAAATGATCATCTCTAGCTCTAATAAAATTATGCATCAGAAATCACCTGTATATAAAACTAATAATAAAAACATTTACCATAATACTGGCTGAAAGTGAAAAATCAGTATTGTCCATGGATATGGAGTAAAGGGTTGTGGGGGGAGCTCCTCTAGATAACCAGAAAAATTCATCCTGTCATTCATGTTGGTGTTAATTTTGCTGTCTTTCCTGGCAGAATGACTTTGGTATATAAAATTGATAGCTTCTTTCCTTATTGGTCTTTCAACCTAATTAGGTAAATCAGAAGGAGAAGGGACATACGATGAAATATAACTTAATACATTAATTTATGTTTGAATTTTGTCATGTGAGTAAGTATGAGGTCGGCAAGAGCCAGGAGGAGAGCTCTGCCCCAGGGAGTCCACTCAAGACACCAAACAGGCCCAGCAGTAGAAAGGCAGAGGTGGGAACAGAGAGAAGAGTGCTCACTCAGGGGACCAGCCCAGCAGGATGAAGGGCGTCAGAGTTTATCCAGG
Source organism: Propithecus coquereli (assembly GCF_000956105.1). NCBI lineage: Eukaryota > Metazoa > Chordata > Mammalia > Primates > Indriidae > Propithecus > Propithecus coquereli. Next base: position 8,048,973 of record NW_012154174.1, read on the forward strand.
AAAGCAGGAGTGGAGACTGAAGTTGGAAGAAAAGCTGGGCAAGTAGGAGGGCGTTGGGGCTGAGTACGCAGAGTGGGTAGGAGCGAGTGGTTCAGAGCTAAGTGCCTGGGTCTGACTTCACGTGGTGGTGGCTGTGTGCGGTGTGCACAGGCCCGTGGAGGGCTGGGCTTCTGCAGTCTTTGAGGCTACACCCTTCAGTACTTGTACAGTGACTCATCCCCCAGAAGCTGTGATCACTGGGACTCCAAGCTACTGATGGGATAACGCAGATGAGATTCTTTAGTACCCAAAAGACACTTCATGATTCTGAAACAGTTATTTTGCAACTAAACAGTAGGGCTGGGTATGGTGGCTCACACCCATAATCCCAGCACTTCGGGAGGCCAAGGCAGGAGGATTATTTGAGCCCAGGGATTTGAGACCAGCCTGGGTAACAGAGTGAGACCCCACATTTCTACAAAAGATTTTGAAATTAGCCAGGCTTGGTAGTGTATGGCTGTAGTCCCAGCTCCTCGGGAGGCTGAGGCAGGAGGATGGCTTGAGCCCAGGAGTTCGGGGCTGCAGTGAGCTATGATTGCACCACTGCACTGGAGTCTGGGAACAGAATGAGACCCTATCTCTAAAAAAACTAACAAACAAAGAGTAGAACCTAAGAGGACATTGCACCAATGGATGAATCAAGGGAAACCTTATTGTGATCTCTGTCACCAATTTTTCTCTCCTGGGTCCTCTGTGCAATGTGGTCTCTCTCTGATTAGCATGGCATTGTGGAAAAAGCACTAGATTGAGTCATGAGGTGGGTCCAACATCTAGTTTAACTGTGTGACCTAAGCAAAGGTCTGGCCCTCTGTTTCATTGGCATAATTCCTTCCCATCATTCAGGGCTGTTTATTCAAAGTCATTGAGGAAATGATAAATATTGTAAGACACTGCTTCTCAAACTTGAATGTACATGCATATCACCTAAGGATCTTGTTTACTAGTTAAAGGCAGTAAGGACAGATTTTATTCAGTAACTACTGCAGTAGGAGAGAATTTTCAGTGTAGAGCTGAGCTCACCTCCAATCAGTGCAGAAGTAACAGATTTTAAAGGGAGGATGGAGAGTAAGGATGGGGAAGGAGGGGGTGGCTCGAATAGAATCAGGGAAGTGGAAAATTACAAAAAGTTGGTAAGGGAGTTGGTCAGTGTGATTGTGCTTTGTCTGCTAACTGGCAAGTTTATCAGTTAGGATTCTAGCCTCCCACAGAGACTGGGAGTCTGCCTTATCTTTCTTGCTAATTACATGTCACAGGGATGGCTTTCAGGTCATAGAGAAAGACATTCCTGGGTTGTAGAAGATACACATATGCCTCGAAGGGACAGAATAAGGATTTACAATTATAAATTGTATAAAGTAAATGCTCTAAGAAAAAAAGGAGGTTAGAAGCCTATAGTCAGGCTGACTATATAGTCAGAAGCCTGACTATAGGCTTCTAACCTGATAAGAAGTTCCTGCTTCCCCTGGCGGGAACTCAAGGGGGACCAGGTTGTCCCAGAAACACACCTTGAGCTGCTAGAAATTGTGCTATTGTTTTTTCCAAGTGTCTTAGTGTCAGGGGTGGACAAAATCCTTTGTGCTGAAAGTCAGTTTTTTGCAGCTCAATACGCCGGCAGTCTGGGGTGCAGCCTGTGTTTCTGCATTTCTAACAAGCGCCAAGTGATCTGTTCTGTGGGTCACACTTTGAGAAGCCAGGCTCTAAAAGTCCCTACAAATTAAAGTCATTAGTCTCTGTGGGCTTTGGGCTTGAAGCTTCAGCAGGCTTTTTTTTTTTTTTTTTTTAGACAGAGTCTCACTGTGTTGCCCTGGCTAGAGTGCCTCAGAGAAGAAATGATTGTGTGAAACCGCCTGAGGCAGGATGACTAGGGGCACTCACCAGTGTTCTGAAGGCGCCAGCAGGCTTTGGGTCTTTGCCTGAGGACAAATGCCCTGTTGGGAGCCTTTCCTCCCTGGGGAGGCAGGCATCTAGGCTGCTCACTTGGGATCTGTCTTTCTCACTTCATAGAAAAGGTTCTATGGTCCACAAAGGCGGAAGATGATGTTTATGGGATTCATCCGTCTGGGCGTGTGGTACAACTTCTTCAGAGCCTGGAATGGAGGCTTCTCTGGAAACCTGGAAGGTGAAGGCTTCATCCTCGGGGGAGTTTTTGTGGTGGGACCAGGAAAACAGGTAAATTCTTAACTCTCTACTTGTTGGTCTGTGGATACCTATGTCTGTGAGCAACAGACCCTGCCCAGGGACTGGGTGGCGGGCTGACTTTCCCTGTTTTGGGGCCTCCTCGCCTTCCTCCTAGAAATCCAGGGAA
>NW_012154174.1:8051366-8060130 GCF_000956105.1 Propithecus coquereli
TGGCTAGAGTGCCATGGCGTCATCCTAGCTCACAGCAACCTCAAACTCCTGGGCTCAAGCAATCCTTCTGCCTCAGCCTCCCGAGTAGCTGAGACTACAGGCATGTAGCCACCATGTCCGGCTAATTTTTTCTATGTGTTTTTAGTTGTCTGATTAATTTCTTTCTATTTTTAGTAGAGACGGGGTCTCGCTCTTGCTCAGGCTGGTTTCCAACTCCTGAGCTCAAACAATCTGCCCGCCTTGGCCTCCCAGAGAGCTAGGATTACAGGCGTGAGCCACTGCGCCCGGCCCTTCAGCAGGCTTTGACAAGCATTTGTAGGTTTCCTTTTTATTTGTTTGATAAACTAATTGAGAATCCATAATGCAAAGAAATGCAAAGAAAATGCAGAAAAAATTCAAGAAAATGCAGAAAGAATGCAAGAAAATGTCCTTGCTGTAAAGCTAGTGGTTCTCAGTTCGGATGCACAGTAGAAGCACCTGGGGATGTTTAAAAACCTTCTCATACACAGAAGGCTTCCTAAATCTGAATCTCTGGGGTGGGCCCCAGGCAGCAATATTTCTTAAAGCTCCTGGGTGATTCCAATATGCAGCTGGGAACTAAAATAAAATCTTAAGCTCCCCCTTAGCTGACTGAATGGACCCGCTCTTGGCCAAGGCGATACCCTAAAACTGAGTTGCTGGCCAGGAGAAGGGAGGTCAGACATGCTTCGTCATGCCCCTCCCTTCTTGTAGACATCCTTTGTAACTCATTAACAGAACAAACCTGCAGGTCCTCAATTTATGTAACAAATGACTTGAGTCTGGGTTTACAGTTGGTGGCTTGTCTCTGATTAGCCGACTTCCTTATCTTACCTTAAAACATTCCAAGCCTTTAGACAAAGCTTCATTCATTTCTTTTCCCAATTACAAATCAAAGAATCTTTAAACCCATCTAAACCTGTAAGCTCCCCCCATTCAAGATGTTCTGCCTTTTTGGGCCAAACAATGTACACCTTCCGTGTGTTGATTTATGACTTTATGTGTAACCCCTGTGTCCCTGAAATGTATAAAACCAAACTGTGACCCAACCACAGCGAGTCCACTTGCTCAAGGCTTCTTGGGCGTGGCTCCGGGCCCTGGTCCTCAAATTTGGCTCAGAATAAACCTCTTTAAATTATTTTACAGAGTTTGGCTTCTTTTCTGTTGACACAGCCAAGGTTGAGAACCACCCTAAAAGAACTCAGTGTCACGTTTGAAAGACCAGCCTCAAGACACCTTACCCAGAGCCAGGCTGCCCCTGATTATTTCTGTTGAGTTTTGGGGAAAAGTGGGTGGTGTTGGGAATCACAAAACAATACCACAAAATGAAGGCCTCAGAAGCAGCCCCAGAAGCAAGTTTTTCTCTGACCTTCTGCGCTCCTGTCTCTGTCTCATTTTCCCCAAGGCTAGCCATAGAAACTAGCACCCCTCTTCCCCAAGGCAGGTCATAGAAACTAGAACCTCTTTCCCCAAACTCAGCCTTAAAACCTAAAATATTACACTAACTTTTCCCCTACCCCTGCCTTTCTGTGGAAAAACTAGCCATAAGGAAATTACATGACCTACCTAGTTTGACTATAGGTCATAAGACCCCTACTCCAGAGAGGGCCTTGCCCAACACCCAGAAGAAAGGAGGAACGCTGCTCAGAGAGGCCAAGAAGAATCTAGACAGGCCTTGCTGGGTTTCCCTGCTCCGCCTACTAGCATTAGAACCTTCCCTTTTTGTCTGATCATACTGCTACATACTGTCGATTATGTTGAACCTAATCATAAAAACGGACAATTCCCCTGCGTGTTTGCATCTTCATTCTGAAGGCTCCCATGCCACATAAAACGATGATCAAACAAATCCATATACATTTTTTCCTATTAATCTGATTAATCCTAAAATCACTGGCTCTGATCAGTGATTTTCAGCGAAACTTCAGGGGTGAAGGGAAAGTTTTCCCTTGAAATGGTGGCAAGGGTCAGGGACAGTATGGACACGGATTGGGAACCCCAGCTGCAGCAGAACATTCGAAGGGGAGAAAATTTCGGTAGTAAACAGTGAGGGAGGAGAGGGAGGAGTCCGGCATGTTTTGTTTACCAGATTCTTTGTCTTCTCCCCCAGCATTGTCAGGTGTGGGGACCAGATGTCAGGTCCATGTTTCCTGGTTTTTGGTTCCCAGTACCGAAGAATGGTTACTGGTCAGAGCAAATGAGCAGACCAAGCAGATACAAGCAAGCAAAGCGCCAAAGTCTATGAACGCGGAGTGGATTCCAGGGAAGGAATGGGTCAACCCCCGCAAGTGGAAGAGACCCTGAGTTTAACGAGATTTTCCCTTTTATGTTGACTTCCTAATTTTATGTTGAGGGGGTGGAACTTTCATGGATTTTTTGGGGGGAAAGGGGTGGAGAATTCCTGAAACTGGGAACCCTCCCCATTTTTAACCTTATAAGGCAATATCTGGGGGTTGCCATTGTATTTGTAAACTGTCATGGTGTGGGTGGGTGTGATTTATTATGTTAATGAGGATAGGTCACTTGAGGATACTGTCACCTTACTTGTACTCATGTCAAAACACCCTCATTTTTGGCCTTGGTAATATTTCCACTTTGTGGCCTTTCTACCTCTTTCTATTTGGTTAGTCCTTGGAGAACCTTTATCGTAGACCAAGCATCTGTTTAGTCCTTGGAAGGCCCCTTGACATGTCATCTGTTCTTGCTTAGGAGCCCTCTCTGGTCAATGTGTTCCTTCTGTTGTAGACAAAGCATCTCCTAGTCCCATCTATTTCTCAATGGAAACCCCCTAGACAAAGCATCTGTTCCCCTTCCTCCTTGTCCCAACCTAACAATATGGTGATTTCTCAAAAGCAGTGCCTGTGTCTACTTTCTCTCTCTCTCTTCCCGTTGCAGTGTAGGAGAATGGGGGCCAGGGAAGGTGAGCTGTGGGAAGAGGCTGTAGCGGTTTTGAGTATAGAGTGTGGATGAAATCACAGGGCAGACTGAAGCTTCTCCACAGCCCTGGCTGCCCTCCGTCCTCCATTCTGGGTTGCTAATGCCCTACGGGGCAAGCAGAAAGGTATGCATTTGTGATTTTATGTTTGGAAGGGGAGGGAAAGTAAAAGCTGACTTGTCCTCCAAATCCTTTCTAGGTTTAAAGCATGAGGGTTTACTTGTGGTTTTGTTTTTTGTCTTGTTTTCAAAGCAATTACCATTGAGGATGACAGTGGGTGGGATCCCGGGATTGGGGGTGGCGAGGGTAGTAGATCCTTTCAAGGACATGTTCCTTCCCAGGTATACTTGGTCACCTTTCTGTGTTATATAGTGATGCTCAGAGTCACCCCAACGCACTAGTTAAGAGTCAGTTCTGAACTTTACTGAGAGCGATGGGAATCCACTGGAGCATTTTAAGAAGAGGAGTGACATAATCCCTTTTCTATTCTTCTGTCTACCTTGAGAGAATAGATTGTGCAGGATCAAAGATGGTGGCAGGGAACCCACTTAGGAGGCTGTTGCAATGATCCAGGCAAGACATAATGGTGGTGGGAACTAGGCGGGAGCAGGGAAGGTAGTGAGAAGTGTCAGATGCTGGATATATTTGAAGGCAGAGCTAAGAGGATTCCTGACCACCTGAATGTGGGATATGAGAGAAAGAGGAGTCAAGGATGGATGATTCCACGACTTTTGGCCTGAACAACTAACTGCATATGAATTTTGCAATAAAGAAGAGCAGAAAAGGATGGGGTGGTGGGAGGTTTTCATGTGCACTGTAACGACAGTTATAGCGAATGAACTAGAGGTGTAAGCATCGATTTGGGTGCATCAAAACAGTGCTAAGGAAAAAGGCTTGAGATGATGCATTAGTAAGATACAATTTACATAAATTTGTAAGACAGGCAAACAGCATTGTTTAGGGCTCCATGCACAGGTGGTAAAAGTGTAAAGACAGGTATGGAATAATTAACAACATGCAGCCAAGGTTAGGCTCCCATCTGGGAGCCTCACACTTTAAAACATCCCATTGCTGGCTGGGCGCGGTGGCTCACGCCTGTAATCCTAGCTCTCTGGGAGGCCGAGGCGGGCGGATTGTTTGAGCTCAGGAGTTCGAAACCAGCCTGAGCAAGAGCGAGACCCCGTCTCTACTAAAAATAGAAAGAAATTAATTGGACAACTAAAAATACATAGAAAAAATTAGTCGGGCATGGTGGTGCATGCCTATAGTCCCAGCTACTCGGGAGGCTGAGGCAGGAGGATCGCTTGAGCCTAGGAGTTTGAGGTTGCTGTGAGCTAGGCTGATGCCATGGCACTCTAGCCTGGGCAACACAGTGAGACTCTGTCTCAAAAAAAAAAAAAAAAAAAACAAACATCCCATTGCTCAGACTAGATCCTAGTCCAGTTAAACCAGAATCTCTGGGGATGGATCCAGGCATCAGTATTTTTTAAAACTCCCTAGAGGATTCTGGTATGTAGGCAAGGTGGAAAACCACTGCCTTAAATTGAGAAATAATTGTGAAGTCTTTGAGAATCAGAAGGAATTTTCCCCTTTTATATGCAAGCCTTGGTCTGTCTCTGTTTTGGAGTTAGTTAAAAGACACCCATGCCCTACTTTCCATGATGTTCAGCCAGGAAACATGAATAAACTCTCCCAAGAGGCAGCTGAGCTCAGTATCAGTTTCCACTAAAAGAAACTCCTTGGAGAAATGGCTGATTGCAGGCATGGGGCAGGAAATGTACAAGATGAGCCCGTAACATTTTGTCATACCAGATACCAGGCAAGGTCTCAAAGGCCACTGAGGGCTTATAACAAAGGGTAGACTCAGGAGATAATTTGAAGAAGCTCTTACTTGCCAAAGATGGGACACTTTGAGCATCACTAAGAATAATAACAATGAATTAAAACACATCAGATATGTTTAAATACATGAGTTCATAATGATTCTTAAAAAAAGAAAATCTTTGGATGATGCTAAGAAAACAGCTCATTTCGAAACCCAGTAAAGTAAGAAATATAAATTAGCGTTTATCCTGCCTTTTTTACTTGACAGTAACAAGTTGATGATAGAAGTTTCTCATTACTGAAGTACTCATGCAGCCCCAGGTACAGTGATAATGACCATAGGAGTTGCCAATGGGCGGCCAGTGGGAGGGGCCTGAGTCCCAGAAAATGCCTCTCTGATTCTGTCCACGGGGCAGCTCCTTGCAGAGCTTTGTCCCAGCAGATGATGCCTTTCATTGCAGCCTCTTCATCCAGCAGGATGTGCTGGTCCCACTCCTTCTCTAAATGCTCCCCCAGCATAGATTGAGTCTGTCAAAAATCTTGATCCTACCTTCTCGCTTTGTGGGGAAAAAACAGTTCCAAAGGGATGATGTCATAGGACGCAAAGCTGGCCAGAAGCAGCGCTGTGATAGGGAGAAAAGACCCCTAAAGTAAGTCTTCAGAGCAGGATCAACTACTTGCCATGGAACTTGGGCTGGTCCCTTCCGTCTCTTGTCCCACTTCCCCATCTGCACCATGCAGGAGATGTTCTAGATTTGGTAGCTTCGTGCACTACAGTTCCTTCCATCAGGGCCAAAGCTTGAGGCCAGGTCTCTGTTCACATCTGTTGCTGATGTTACCGAAGCCATCCTGTTTGGATCAATGAGTGAACATTCCAGGAAAACAGAGGAACGTTGTTTATCTTGGTTTCCTCAGCACTCAGCACACAGCCGGGCCCTCAATAAATAAAACAGCTTGAAAGACAAAAACAATCAGAAATGAAGTAAAAGATCAACAAAGAAGGCCAGGCGTGGTGGCTCACATCTGCAAGCCTAGCACTCTGGGAGGCCGAGGCGGGAGGATGGCTTGAGGTCAGGAATTCGAGACCAACCTGAGCAAGCGTGAGACCTGATCTCTACTAAAAATAGAAAAAATTAGCTGGGGTGTGGTGGTGCACACCTGAAGTCCCAGCACTCTGGGAGGCTGAGGCAGGAGGATTGCTTGAGCCCAGGAGTTTGAGGTTGCTGTGAAAACTAGGCTGATACCATGGCGCTCTAGCCCGGGCAACAGAGAGAGGCTCTGTCTCAAAAAAAAAAAAAAAAAAAAGAACTACCATATGATCCAGCAATCCCACTACTGGGTATTTATCTAAAGGAAGTGAAACCAGTATGCGAAAGAGACATCTGCATTCCCATGATCTTTGCAGCATTATTCACAATGGTCAAGATACGGAATCAAGATAAATGTTCATAAATGGTTGAATGAATAAAGAAAATGTGATATATACACATAGCGAAATACTATTTGGCCTTTAAAAAGACGGAAATCCTGTCGTGTGCAAAAACACGGATGAACCTGGAGGACATTATGCTAAGTGACGTAAGCCAGGCACAGAAAGACAAATGCCACACAATCTCACTTATATGTGGAATCTATAAAAAAAAAATCGAACTCATAAAAGCAGAGAGTAGAATGCTGGCAGATGGTCAGATCCTGTACATTGGATCCCGCCATGCTGGGGTGCCCCTATATATTACCCCTGAGGATGAGATGTACCACTGGGACGACAGCCAAAAGCTATACTCCAGGCTTAACAGAGACCTGCCAGGAGATATAACTGACTCTGCGTTTAGGTCCTCTGAGATCTTTGGCACCATACGTAAATGTCAGTGCTCATCAAAAAGTGAAAATAAACCTGTCTCTGACCGTGGAAGATATTGCCTCCTCCACTGCCACTGGCAGCCCAGCAGATGTCCCTCAACCTCGGGAAGGTTGTTTTAGAAAACAAACTTGCTCTGACTTTCTTTTAGCCCAAGTCGGAGGAATGTGTGCAATTGCTAATACTTCCTGCTGTACCTGTATAAAGACCTCAACTTTCATAGAAACAAACATGAGTAGGAGTTCCACAAACAGGCCCACTGGTTACAGACAGTGGGGCCACCTGAAGGATCCATCTGTGACCTCCTTAGCAACTTCTTACCTGGATCACTGGGTCCGAGGCCATGCCAATGCTCTAGGCAGAGCTGATCATCCTGCTGGTGGTAGTGGTCCTCCCGGGCCCGTCAAACGGATTTTGGCTATGGCCCAATGGGGCACTGAGATGGTGTCAGTCGAGGTGTTACATCAACCTGATGAGACAAACCACCACCTCCAAATCCAAGGAGGTCAGTGGCATGTAACTTAGACCAGCTTTGGTAAGGCGGGGTATCTGAGTTAGGGAGTGGACAGCAGGACAACTCTCAGGTGGCATTAGACTGACCCAGTTCTCCCCACTTTCTCACTGTAGTTCTCAAGAATAACTTTGGAATGTGCTGGGAATGCAACAGGCTGAGATAAGGAGGAAAAGGCTGGAACAGCCTGGGCTCTGTTCCTGTCCCCCCCTACAAACAGGATGTCCCTCAATGCTTTAGCCTATTGAGTCAGGGTGTAACACCCAGGGTGGGCTGCTTTTCCGGGTCCCTCAACTGTGGGGCAAGTGGGGCACTTGGAGATGAGACTCCATCCACCCTGGGCAGCTTTCCTGAGCCCTGGGGGACCAGCTCGCAGTGAATCCGAGGCTTCCATTGTCTCTTGCCATCTGTTAGCACTAAATCTGCTTCATGTAACTTGTGTGTGAGTATTCTGTCTCAGGCAAGATGGTAACCAGTGCACAGTGAACATGCTTTGCACTCAGGTTTAACTGTTTAACCATTTAAACCTCACACCTGCTGGGAATATATCAGAGCCATGGTCAGAGACCTCCTGCCCTAGGGGAGGGAAATAACCAAATCCCATCCACTTTAGCCATCTTATGTCACCAAAGGCATGGGGGCAAGAGACTGAGAAGCACTTGTGCAGTTCAGAGTCCAGAGGCACAGGCTCACTAGAAGATTAAGACTGAATCATAGGTCTACAGCATACCTCCATATTACAAAAGAACTATTTACAGCAGTTCCTTTTATTTAGTACATCATGTTCAGTTATAAAAAAAAAAAAATGACAAGGCATACTAAAAGGCAAAAAACACAGTTTGAAGAGACAGAGTGAGCATCAGAACCAGATTCAGATATGGCAGGGATGTTGGAATCATCAGGCTGGGAGTTAAAATAACTCTGATTAATATGCTAAGGACTCTAATAGATAAAGCAGACAGTATGCAAGAGTCTAGGGAAATATAAGCAGAAAGTGAAATTCTAAGAAAATAAATGCTAGTGATCAAAAATACTATAAAAGAAATGACAAATGCCTTTTCAAATTTTTTTTTTCATTTTTATACCTTGAGACAAATGCCTTTGATGGGCGTATTAATAGACTGGACACAACTGAGGAAAGAATGTTTGAACTTGAGGATATTTCAATAGAAACTGACAAAGCTGAAAATCAAATACTGAAAAACAAACAAGAAAACCAGAACAGAATATCCAAAAACAGTGAGACAGCTACAAAAATATAACATATGCATAATGGGAATGCCGGAATAAGAAGAAAAAGGAAAAGAAAAGATATTTGAAACCATAATGACTGAGAATTTAACCAAATTGATGTAGGACACCAAACCACAGATCCAGAAAGCAGGATAAATGCCACACACACACACAAACACCCAAAACACACACACACACACACACACACACACACACACACAGACAAAAACAAAACAAAACAAAAATCTTCACCTAGACGTATATTCAAATTGAAAAACATCAAAGATGAAAAAATTCTTGAAAGAAGCCAGAGGGAAAAAACACGTTGTATATAGAGGAGGAAATACAAGAATTATATCTGACTTCTCTTCAGAAATCACACAAG
>NW_012154174.1:8060974-8062335 GCF_000956105.1 Propithecus coquereli
AATAAAACCACAAAAGGCAGGAAAAAAGTGGAAGATAAAAATAGTAACAAAGAACAAAGAAAACAAACAGAAAACATTAAAACATATAGTAGATGACCAGCAGATGGCAGCAAAGAGGAAAAAAGGAAAGAAAAAAGAAAACAAAACAAAAACATATAGTAGATGTTAATCCAACTATATCACTAATCACTTTGAACATCAATAGTCTAAATGCACCAATTAAAAGACAGAGATTGTCCGAGTGGATCAAAAAACCAAGATGCACTACATGCTGTCTACAAGAAACCAACTAAATATAAAGACATATATAGATTAAAAGTAAATGATACTTCCAGCTCTAAATGAAAAAAAAAGTTAATAGATGGCACCTGTAGTCCCAGCTGCTCGGGAGGCTGAGGCAGGAGGATCGCTTGAGCCCAGGAGTTTGAGGTTGCTGTGAGCTAGGCCGATGCCATGACACTTTAGCCCCGGCAACAGAGTGAGACTCTGTCTCAAAAAAAAAAAAAAAGAGGCAAAGGGACTTTGTAACTGCCTCCCATTGGAAGGGGCAGCTTCCTTCTACCAGGGGCAATTCTGAGTGACCAGATTCCAGAACTTGGTCCTGAAGGGTGGTCTGTGCAGCCACAATACCAGAAGAGACAGGTGGGGTCACAAGTGTGAGGGAGGCCTGTGGTCAGAATGTGGTTGCAGCAGCCCACTCAGGGCCCAGGCCTGGCCAACCTCTGTAGAACACGGGAAAAAGCTGGTGTTCAGTAAAATGAACCTCTAAGGTTTTGTGGGATGAGGACTGATGGGATTAGATTTTCATTCCAGGGTGAGGAGGGGGAACTGGACCTCAGGAGAGAGATCAAGTGGGGGCCAGGCATGGTGCCATGCCTATAATCCCAGCACTTTGGGAAGCCGAGGTGGGAGGATCGCTTGAGTCCAGGAATTCAAGACCAGCCTGAGCAACATAACTAGACCCAGTCTCTACAAAAAACAAACAAACAAACAAACAAAAAACAACTCTGTGGGGCCAGAGCATAGGAGATATCTAAAGACATGGAGTGGCTAGTGGCTGAGAGGGCAGAGAGCCTGTGGAGATGAGAGAGGCAGGAAGGAGGGCTTAGCACAGAGTCTGGGAAGAGCAGCAACATTCGCAGGGAGCAGGGAGCAGGACTGTGCAAGGGGGAATGAGGAGGAGCTGGCTGTGTCATGTGTGGTCCTGAACGGGTCAACAGAAGAGAACCCAGACGGTGAGTGCTCCAGGAGGAAGAGAGACGTCAGTAGTGCCAGACAAGAGCTGAAAAGCCCTCCCCTTCTCCCCCAACCCTCTGTCTCCTCTCTCTCTCTCTCTCTCTCTCTCTCTCTCTCTCTCTCTC
>NW_012154174.1:8065680-8068237 GCF_000956105.1 Propithecus coquereli
TCATTTTTCTTTTTCCCCTTTAACAATGCAAGATGATAACCTTCATCTTTTTTACTTGTTCTTCTTCCTGTATGGAACATAGATGTGAAGCTGGAGCTGGGGCAGCCATTGCATGACCGCAAGCTGACTCTGAGGATCAAAGCTGCCCTGTAGGGAGAGCCAGAACACACCAAGTTCAGAGTGGACCTGGGACCTGAATGACAGTGTGGAGCTGCTGATCAGCCTTGCTCTGCTTACTTTTAAACTTCTCATCATGTCAGAGTTTTGTAGTTAAGGCAAAGTAGTTGTGTTGCTGCTACAAGAGCTGAACACAATCCCTAATTGATACAACTCCCAAATTGGTAACTTCTGCTTAGATGTCTCTCCCAAACTCTGTACAGCAAATTGGACTTCTCCCCTCTGCCCAAGGGCACTTTAAATGGAAGAGATCCAAGTCCTCACCCCTCACCAAACATACACACATCTCTCGTGTTCCATGCCTCAGTGACTAGCACCACTGCCCCTGCAGCCAGAATATGTCATCTCCTTATTCCTCATTCTCCCGTGCAATTAGTCACTCCTCAGTTCTGCCTCCTAAATGTATCTTGAATCTGTCCACATCTTTTCATTTCCTCATCATCTCTTTCCTAACCATTCTTCTTCACTTCAATCTTATGCCCTCTATCTTATTGTATCTACTGCAGCCTTAGGGATCTTCCTAAGGCACAAATGGAACAGTGTTAGTATTGTGCCCCAAACCTTTCAGTGGCTGCCTAGGGCCTAAGGAATACCTGGTGTACAAGACTATGCCAGGAATTATGATGTGGGTTCTGCATATAATACCCCTTCTTCTGTGTAGGCCTTGCCCTACTGACTACAGGCATGGTCATGTGACCTAGATCTGGCTCAATTATGGTATCCCATCGCCCTCCCCATAGTGATTGGTCCAAGAGTAAGCATGTGACCAGAGCTGGACTAATTACAATCCTTTTTTGGGATTTGTTCATTCTGATCTAGAGTGTAAAGTTCTTCATAGCCACATCCCTGACATGGAAAACTCTGAGAACTCTGACAGAGGAAGGGACTTCTGGTCTGGGAAACTGCCAGGATCAACACTGTTTCCAGAGTCGCTCTGATTTCAGGTTCTTTCGATTTTGTGAGTGACTTGAGTATCCTTCCAGTAATTTCCCCTGACCATTGGCCTAAGCTAGTTTGAGTGGAGTTCTCTCATTTTCAACCAAAATGTCCTGACTATTGTGAAGAGCCTTGACAGTCTGGTCCTAGTAAGACATCTTTCTCTGATAACAGATTTCTTTATAGATTACTCAGTGTTTTTCAAAGTTTTACAAACTTTATCTCCTTTGATTTTTACTTTAAACATGTGAGGTGGGTTTTACTATTACCTTGACTTTACAGGAAAGAACACCAGGGCTCAGAGATGTAAAGTGGTTTGCTCAAGATCAAGATGGTGAGAATTAGTAGAGCTCAGACACCAAATCCCTCTTCTGTTCAAGCTCCCCCTAGCTGCCCCCTGGCATGTCCACACACACAGGTGCTGCAGAGTGGAGCCCAGGGTGAGCACAGTAGCACAGGGACGGGGACAGGGCTATGGAGGAAGTCAGAGGACAAAAGCCAAGCTCTTTCACTTTAAATTTTATTTACAGCAGCTACAGGTCCAGGAAAAAGAGAAGCAACTCTCAGCTTCTTTCTTTTCCTCCCTCCTGTACCGTTTTTTGTTCCCACAGTCCATACTTCAGGCTTGCAGTCTGCACTATAATTCAGCTACATTCTTGGCAATTATGGTTCTAGGGGCTAGCCTGGAAAGTAAATCACTGGTTATAATATAGCTCTTGTATGACTTGGGGCTGTCCATATCCCAGTTCTTTTTATTCCGCAATAAAGGAAAGTAAAATGGGCCTGGTTCTGCATTGAATATCCCTGTTGCTCTCTGAAGCTATTCCATGTTGCTGTAAGAAACGTTCAGGCAAGGATTAGTGGGTCTCGTACATTAGCTGGGAATGGCAGGCAGTGTCAGAAGTGACCGTGAAGTGAGGCTTGCTGGGGGGTAGCGTGGAAGGCCATGCTGGCTTTGTGGCCATTGCCCCCACCCTCTTCACATCCTGCAGCCAACTGGTCCAGAAAAGAAATGTCTCCCAGAGGCTGCTCAGGCCAGCAGGATCTCCACCACCAAGTCCATGGTTCACACGGCTGGCCTCACCTCTCTCCTTCCTCCTTGTTCCACACTCACCACCTTCTTCAGGATTAAGCAGAAATCACCAGGTGTGAATGATCATCTTCCCAACCCCAACCTTCACCAGAAACATCTCTGCCTCCACATCCCTCTCCTTCATAATGACAGAGGTATCCCTCAATCAGAGGTGACCTTTCCCTTAGTGCCCATGTCCCACCTTCTCTCCTGGATCATTCCCAGCACTGTGCAAACCTGCTCTAGTAACGCCCATATTTTTTTTTTCCTTTTTTTTTTTTTTTTTTGAGACAGAGTCTGTGTTGCCCAGGCTAGAGTGCCGGGGCGTCAGCCTAGCTCACAGCAACCTCAAACTCCTGGGCTCAAGCGATC
>NW_012154174.1:8068287-8111270 GCF_000956105.1 Propithecus coquereli
GCGCGCGCTTGAAATTCAGCGGACTACCGCTAGGTGGCAGTGTGCGTCCATGCAGCGCTCCCCAAGGACAACGCGGTTCTCCCAGGGAACCAACTAAGAGCTCCCCAGAGCTATGACAGGGACAGGGAGTGGCACCTATGATGCCTGCGGCGTCCATCTGTGCTCTCTCTCTCCTTCAGGTGAGTCAGGGTGTGCCTCTTTCCCCACTTCAGGATGGCGTGGCGTGGGGGCGGTGCTTTCAGGGCCCCTCCTGGCAGGATCTGAGCCCGGAGGTCCCAGGGCCGCGGCAGACCCTGAAATCCCTGTGTGTGAGGTTGTGACAAACAGGGGACTCTGTCTGGACACTAAGCTGATAGTCCTGGTTCTACCATTTACAGGCTGAGTGACTGAGCCTCCTTTTCCCCGTTTATTTCACTAACGCAGAGCTTTGCGAAGGTCAGCTTGCATGAGACTACTCCGGAAGTAACACTCTTCACACTGTCAAGTGGCTTTCGCATCTGCATGATCCCATGGTTCCCTGAATGGACATGAGCAACTCTCCGCCGTGAGCTGACCCAGGTTTCAGGGCCAGAGGTGGGGTTTAGCCCAGGCAGTCTGACTCCCGGCACTTGCTGTCAACCTCTGGGGTCTGCATCCTCCCTCTGATGTTTTGTTTGGCCACATCTGGCGTTTTCTTCCTTAACAAAACCATCTTCTCCCATTTGGAGAAGGGAGATAGGGAGGAAGGAGAACTCACAGTCAAGGCGGAAAGGGCCCTGGGAGGTCACCTGCTGAGCATCCTTCCTCTCTCCCCCACCCTGTTTATGGATGGCACAGCTGAGACCAGAGAGACGAGGGGACTCCGTGTCACCGCCATCTGCTTACAGCCTCAGACTCCATTATGAAAGTGTGCTCTACTGCGTCTCATCCTCACACTTGGCTCGTATCACAAATCTTAGTCCTAACTGTCTCGCAGGGGACACCATCTGAGGGCAGCAGTCTCATGCCTGAGGCTGTAGATGCAAAGAGGAGTAAGAGATTCTTGGAAGTCTGCAGATTATTTAAAATAGATTGTTCTGGAACAAATAGGGCAAGTGTTTGATGACAGGCTAAGAAATAAATTTCCTTTCTGTTCTGCTTTCCCCAAGGCTCCCTGGCCTCTTTTTCAAGAAAGGCAACACCAATTCAAAACTGAGCTTGGAGTGAAAGGTTTACCAAAGATGTTGGCACCTGGCTCATTGTCCTTGCCTGCACCCCAAGTCCTGCCACACATTGATGAGTTGACCATCACCCCCACTGACCTCTTGGCCCTAACCCCCTCCCCCTAAGGGCCCTTCATTCCATGTGGCTTATCCACTCCCATGGATCCATGCCTCTGACCACAGGCTCATGCCACCATACGTGTCTTTTTCACTTGCTGAGGACCCTCCAGACCCACCCTCATCTTCTCCTTCCTCCCTATCTACCAGCCCCTCCATGTGTCACTTCTCTCCCCTACCAGCCAAGACTCATACAACACCTCAGCTGCTTTCTTTCCAATCTTCTTGAATCCTTTGCACCATTGTAAAAACATGCCCTCCTGGCAAGCCCCAAACTTCAAACTGTCTGTGCTCTCTGCACTTGTATTACCTCAGCTGCTGAGGGCTGACGAAGGCCACGTAAGCTGAGAGGGGTGTTATTCTGACTCTGGGTCTCTATTCTTAGCTGGGCTCACACCCCTTCCCCAAACCTTCCTGCTTGCCCCTCCTCAGAGGGGTCTCTCATTCTCTGCTAAGTTTTCCTTAGATCCCACCAACTCCCACTTACCTTCAGCAGGTGACCATTCCTCCTACTTCCAGAGAAAGTGGAAGCCTTCTCTCAGAAACCCACAAACATCTGCACCCTTACCCCACTTTTCCTCCTTCCTCCTGTCTCCAAGAAAGTCCAGCTGTCCTCCACTGTGTGGCTGCCCTCTTGTCCTCAACCCAATCCTTCCCACCTCCTCCAGCAAGCATCTTCTCTCTTTCAGCCTCTCCAGTCTCTCCTCATGTCCTGCCTCTTGTCTTCATCACTCAAACAAAGAGTCTATTTCTCTCCCTCTCTCTCTCTCTCTCTCTTTTCTTTTTAAATGATTGGGCCTCACTCTGTCACCCAGGCTGGGGTACAGTGGTGTGATCATAGCTCACTGCAGCTTTGAATTCCTGGGCTCCATCAATCCTCCTGCTTCAGCCTCCTGAGTATCTGGGACTTACAGGCGCATGCCACCACACCCAGCTAATCTTTTTTTATTTTATTAGAGAAGGAGTCTTGCTTTGTTGCCCACGCTGTTCTCTCTCTCTTTAAATTAAAGAAAACCAAAACACCCACAATCCCTTATCCTCATCATTTTCCGGCTAACAACCTCTCTCTCATCTTGCATTTCCTCTTCAGCCTACTGTTAACTGGCTTTGACCCATCTACTCCACCGTAATAGCTCTCTGAAGCTACCAATCCCTATGGTCACTCTTCAGCCTTGTTTCTCTGGTACTCTGCAGCCCTGGAAACTAGGGACCACTCCCTCCTTCTGGAAACTCTCGTTTCCCCTTGACTTCCATACACACCACTCTCTGGGCTCTCCTCCTGCCTCACTGGTCACTCTTCCTCAGTCTCTTTCATCCTTCTCCTCTTTCTCTGTCTGATTTTCTCAAATTTTGTATTCATCAGGATTCTGTCCTTGGTCCTTTTCCCTTCTCACCTTCCAATCCCAATCTCCTCTACTCCCATGATTTTCATTATCATTCATGTGCTGCTTCCTCAACATCCATTCTCCCTTCTTTCTTTCAAAAATAGGCACAGGGACCTAATTTTTAAACTACATTTCCCAGCCTTCTTTGGAGCTAGGGTTCGTCATGTGACCACACTTGGCTAATGAGGCATAAGCAGTAGTCTGCAGGGATTTCTGGGAAAGTTTTGCTTTCCTAGCACAGGTGCTGCTCCTTCATCTTTTTTAATTTTATTATTTTTTATTTTCATTTTTCTTTTTCCCCTTTAACAATGCAAGATGATAACCTTCATCTTTTTTACTTGTTCTTCTTCCTGTATGGAACATAGATGTGAAGCTGGAGCTGGGGCAGCCATTGCATGACCGCAAGCTGACTCTGAGGATCAAAGCTGCCCTGTAGGGAGAGCCAGAACACACCAAGTTCAGAGTGGACCTGGGACCTGAATGACAGTGTGGAGCTGCTGATCAGCCTTGCTCTGCTTACTTTTAAACTTCTCATCATGTCAGAGTTTTGTAGTTAAGGCAAAGTAGTTGTGTTGCTGCTACAAGAGCTGAACACAATCCCTAATTGATACAACTCCCAAATTGGTAACTTCTGCTTAGATGTCTCTCCCAAACTCTGTACAGCAAATTGGACTTCTCCCCTCTGCCCAAGGGCACTTTAAATGGAAGAGATCCAAGTCCTCACCCCTCACCAAACATACACACATCTCTCGTGTTCCATGCCTCAGTGACTAGCACCACTGCCCCTGCAGCCAGAATATGTCATCTCCTTATTCCTCATTCTCCCGTGCAATTAGTCACTCCTCAGTTCTGCCTCCTAAATGTATCTTGAATCTGTCCACATCTTTTCATTTCCTCATCATCTCTTTCCTAACCATTCTTCTTCACTTCAATCTTATGCCCTCTATCTTATTGTATCTACCGCAGCCTTAGGGATCTTCCTAAGGCACAAATGGAACAGTGTTAGTATTGTGCCCCAAACCTTTCAGTGGCTGCCTAGGGCCTAAGGAATACCTGGTGTACAAGACTATGCCAGGAATTATGATGTGGGTTCTGCATATAATACCCCTTCTTCTGTGTAGGCCTTGCCCTACTGACTACAGGCATGGTCATGTGACCTAGATCTGGCTCAATTATGGTATCCCATCGCCCTCCCCATAGTGATTGGTCCAAGAGTAAGCATGTGACCAGAGCTGGACTAATTACAATCCTTTTTTGGGATTTGTTCATTCTGATCTAGAGTGTAAAGTTCTTCATAGCCACATCCCTGACATGGAAAACTCTGAGAACTCTGACAGAGGAAGGGACTTCTGGTCTGGGAAACTGCCAGGATCAACACTGTTTCCAGAGTCGCTCTGATTTCAGGTTCTTTCGATTTTGTGAGTGACTTGAGTATCCTTCCAGTAATTTCCCCTGACCATTGGCCTAAGCTAGTTTGAGTGGAGTTCTCTCATTTTCAACCAAAATGTCCTGACTATTGTGAAGAGCCTTGACAGTCTGGTCCTAGTAAGACATCTTTCTCTGATAACAGATTTCTTTATAGATTACTCAGTGTTTTTCAAAGTTTTACAAACTTTATCTCCTTTGATTTTTACTTTAAACATGTGAGGTGGGTTTTACTATTACCTTGACTTTACAGGAAAGAACACCAGGGCTCAGAGATGTAAAGTGGTTTGCTCAAGATCAAGATGGTGAGAATTAGTAGAACTCAGACACCAAATCCCTCTTCTGTTCAAGCTCCCCCTAGCTGCCCCCTGGCATGTCCACACACACAGGTGCTGCAGAGTGGAGCCCAGGGTGAGCACAGTAGCACAGGGACGGGGACAGGGCTATGGAGGAAGTCAGAGGACAAAAGCCAAGCTCTTTCACTTTAAATTTTATTTACAGCAGCTACAGGTCCAGGAAAAAGAGAAGCAACTCTCAGCTTCTTTCTTTTCCTCCCTCCTGTACCGTTTTTTGTTCCCACAGTCCATACTTCAGGCTTGCAGTCTGCACTATAATTCAGCTACATTCTTGGCAATTATGGTTCTAGGGGCTAGCCTGGAAAGTAAATCACTGGTTATAATATAGCTCTTGTATGACTTGGGGCTGTCCATATCCCAGTTCTTTTTATTCCGCAATAAAGGAAAGTAAAATGGGCCTGGTTCTGCATTGAATATCCCTGTTGCTCTCTGAAGCTATTCCATGTTGCTGTAAGAAACGTTCAGGCAAGGATTAGTGGGTCTCGTACATTAGCTGGGAATGGCAGGCAGTGTCAGAAGTGACCGTGAAGTGAGGCTTGCTGGGGGGTAGCGTGGAAGGCCATGCTGGCTTTGTGGCCATTGCCCCCACCCTCTTCACATCCTGCAGCCAACTGGTCCAGAAAAGAAATGTCTCCCAGAGGCTGCTCAGGCCAGCAGGATCTCCACCACCAAGTCCATGGTTCACACGGCTGGCCTCACCTCTCTCCTTCCTCCTTGTTCCACACTCACCACCTTCTTCAGGATTAAGCAGAAATCACCAGGTGTGAATGATCATCTTCCCAACCCCAACCTTCACCAGAAACATCTCTGCCTCCACATCCCTCTCCTTCATAATGACAGAGGTATCCCTCAATCAGAGGTGACCTTTCCCTTAGTGCCCATGTCCCACCTTCTCTCCTGGATCATTCCCAGCACTGTGCAAACCTGCTCTAGTAACGCCCATATTTTTTTTTTCCTTTTTTTTTTTTTTTTTGAGACAGAGTCTGTGTTGCCCAGGCTAGAGTGCCGGGGCGTCAGCCTAGCTCACAGCAACCTCAAACTCCTGGGCTCAAGCGATCCTCCTGCCTCAGCCTCCCGAGTAGCTGGGACTACAGGCATGTGCCACCATGCCCGGCTAATTTTTTCTATATATTTTTAGTTGTCCGATTAATTTCTTTCCATTTTTAGTAGAGACGGGGTCTCGCTCTTGCTCAGGCTGGTTTCAAACTCTTGAGCTCAAACAATCCGCCCTCCTCGGCCTCCCGGAGTGCTAGGATTACAGGCGTGAGCAACCACGCCCGGCCTTTTTCTTTTTTAAAATATGGAGTAGAGGCACAGAGAGTAACACCCATATTTTAACAAACCCCTCTGTATTCTAATAAAAGTCAGTTAGATATGGCTACAAGCACCAGAAAACAGAGGATTAAACAAAACAGAAATTTCTTTCTTTTATATACAAAGCCAAGAGGTAGGTGGTCCAGAGCAGGAATGGTGGCTCTCTAAGCATTAGGGACCCACATTTAGTCTAACTGCTTCCCTTAACATCCTTGACACATGGCTTCCACTTAAGATCCAATACGGCTGCTTGAGCTCCAGCTTTGTATCAATATATTCCAGAGAACAGAAAAGAGTAAAGGCTGAGGAAAGCACATTACTTCCCTTTAAAGCCAGTTTAGAATTTGCACATGAACACCTCTCTTACTTCCTATTGAGTGGAATGAAGTCACATGACCATATGTAGTTCCAAGGGAAGCTGAGAAACTTGCCTTTATTCTGGGAAGCCATGTGGCTGGTAGACTTGGAAATTCTATCATGGAAGGAAAAGAGAGAGAACGGCTATTAGGGTCATCTATTAATAGCGACCTATACCAAAGCATCCTACACTTCCACACCCCTTTCTAGATCCCTCCCAGTTCTCTGTTCCTTGTTACACAAGTTGTGCAAACATAGTAGCTCTACCATGGTCTGGCTTCCACTCCACTACTCCAGGAACACTGTCCTTATGTTTGCCAACCACCTTCATGTTGCCAGAGCCAATGGGCCCTTTCCTGTCCTCATCTCACCTGATCTCTACGTAGCATCTAACACAGTTGACAGCTCCTGTCTGGAAACACTTTACTTTTTCAGCCTCTGGGATCCGGCACTCTCCCCATTCTCCTCCTGCTTTCCTGGCTTCTTTTTAGTCCTCTTGCCTGCTCTGGCTCCTTGTCTGACTCTCCTGGGTCCCTTCTAAACCACCTCCTCGCCTGCATCGACCCCTTCACCCTAGGTCCTTCTCAGATCCCATGGCCTTTACCGTCTTTAAACTGATGCCTCCCAACTCCACCCCCCTCCCCAGCCCAGACCTCTCTTCTGAGCTCCTTGACTGGACAGCCGCCCTGGATCTCTGACAGGCATCTCAAACTCCACGTGGCTAGAACAGAGCTCTGGATATTCCCTGCTCAGATGTGGTCCCTTTCTATCCAACAAAGGAGGCACTGTCCACGCATTTACTCCAGCGGAATCTTGAAAGTTGTCTTCGGTTTCTCCCTTTCCTCCCCTTATGTCCATCCTGTCCCTGTGCCCTGTCAAGTCCATGTCAAAACCAAAATAGCATCTCCCAACTACTTATTTTAGCATGGCTACCACTTTAGTTGAAACCACCGTCGTCTTCGGCCTGGACTGTGGCAACAGTCTAATTGGCTCCCTGCTTTTATTTTTGCCTGACACCTACACACAGCAATGTGTTCTTCACACAGCACTAAATCAGAACATGTTAGTCTTCTGCATAAAACCCTTTAATGGCGCAACAAAAAGCCTCCATTCCTCAACACAGCCCACGAGCCCTGCACACCTTCCCACTTCATCCTGGGTCTCTTTCCTGGGCTTGATACTTCAGCTACACTGATTTTCTTTCAGCTCTTGGACACATCCAGAGCCGATCCTTTTCTTTTTTTTTTTTGAGACAGAGTCTTACTCTCTTGCCTGGGCTAGAGTGCCGTGGCGTCAGCCTAGCTCTCAGCAACCTCAAACTCCTGGGCTCAAGCGATCCTCCTGCCTCAGCCTCCCGGGTAGCTGGGACTACAGGCACACACCATCGTGCCTGGCTAATTTTTCCTATTTTTAGTTGTTTGGCTAATTTCTTTCTATTTATAGTAGAAACGGGGGTCTCGCTCTTGCTCAGGCTGGTAGAGCTGATCCTTTTCAAGGCCTTGGCACCTACTGCTCTGAATGTGGAATGTCTCTGCCCAACTTGTTTCCAAGGTTAACTCCTCGTTCTTTTGTCTTCAATTTCAACATCACCTTCTCCAAGACCCTTTCCCTGACTGCTCCATTTAAAGTAGCTCTTATTCTCTATTGTAGTCCTTCTTTCTGTTCCAGCCTTTACTTTGACTTGCCATTATTTATTTTTCTCCACTAAAAATAAGCTCTATGGGGCAAGAGGCTTCAGATGGCTTGCCAGCTGCTGCATCCCCGGCATGGAAACTGGGCCTGGCACAGATCAGGCACTCCATCAAGCACTCGCTGTCTGCGGAAGGGTGAGTGAAGGGACAGGTTCCCAGGGAGCTAGCTCCCTGAGCTGCCTTGGGTGTCACAGACAGGCTGTATCCCCCTTAGTAAAACAAAACAAAACAAAACAAAACAGTGAATGGACTGAACAGTCTCCATTTCAAGATTTCCTCCTTACATTGGACTTAAACTGTTGGTTGCTTGTACTAGAACGTGGTGCAGCCAGTCTCTGAGCCTAGTGTTAAGAGCTCCCTGTTTGTTATTGCCCAGCAGAGCAGACCACCTGGCCCTCCGCCACCTGAACGAGTTTAAGAAATAGCAGTGTTCTTCCTTCTGCAGGTAGGCAGGCTGAGGCTAGGGAGGTCAGCCTTTTTATCACCGGAACCAACAGGGCCAGCCTGTGGCTACCCCTCCACCCCGGCTGTTCCCCCTACCCACCGCCCCCAATCGTCCCATCTCCTTAACATGAAGGTGAGGAACAAATCTCAGCAGGCGATCCAAAGAAAGCTTGGTATTTTTAGCATCAAGGCTAGAAGGAGCAGCGTGTCCTTGCTGCTCGGTTTGCAAGGAAATAAAAATCTTCATTTACTCTCCTCTTCAAGACTACTCCCACCCCTAGCCTCCAAGGCCCGGCGGGAACGCCTCCTGTCTTCGATACAGCCATTTTCCCCAATCCTCCGCCCACCTCTCTCCGGTCACCCGGTGTATCCCTCGAGACGCGGCCTCCCACAGCCTGCGCTTCTCCAGGCCGGGCAGCGCATCTCCTCAGAGCGGTCGCGGCCGCCACAAGTGCCCGGCTCGGGTCCAGGATGGGCCTGCCGCGCGCCCACTGAGAGGGCGCGGACCGGGGCCGCCCCCAGTCCTCGGAGCCGCCCGAAGCGGGACAAAAGGGCTGGCCGGCAACCGGTTTCCCCGCCCCGGGTGCCGCGCGAGCCACGACGCGGGGCGGGCGGGGGCGGGGCCGGGGCGGGCCCAGGCGCGCGGGGCCGCGCCGGGCGGCGCAGGGAAGTGGCGCCCCTTCCTCCGCAGCCGGCAGGCGCCGCGCCCCCGGCCCCGCCCCTCCGCGCCCCGCCTCCGCCTCCGCCGCTCGGACGGCCCGAGTCGCGCCCTCCCGCCCGGCGCCGCCGAACTTGTTCTAACTTCCTCGGCGAGCCGGGCTGCGCGGACGGCGCCGCGCCTGGGTGAGTAGAGCGCGGAGCCCCTGCTGGCGCGTCGGGCCCTGCCCCACTCTTTGTCTGAGGCCGCCCCCCGCCGCCCCCACGAGCGTCCTCTGGGGAGGGGACTGCTCCCCAGGTCCCCGCTCGGCCTCTCAGACTCCCTCTCCGCCTGCCCCGGGGCGGCCCCGCGGGCGGCGCTGGCTTTGTCTGCGAGGATCGCCCGCGAGAGATGCAAGGCCTCGGCCGGGACCCCACTGAGCCGAACTCGGGCGCCGGGCGGAATGGGAGCCGCGGCGGGCGACCGAACTAGCGCTCCCGGTTCCGTGGCCCTCGCCCCATCCGCGTGCCCGGGCGAGTGCGCGCCGGGGCCGGGAGGGGTGAGAGCGCCCGCGGAGGGAGCTGCTGGGCTGCCGCCGCCGCGTGGGGCTCTGCCCCTTGTCGCCAGCTTCGAGTTCGGGGATGGGCGCTGCTTTCGGCTCCATCTGGAACTCTCGGTCCCCCGCAGTTCAGGTCTGGGGTCGGGGCGGGCGTAGGTCAGGGAGGGCCGCCCCTCCCCCCGCCCCCGCTGTGGGTGTGCTGCAAGTCGCCCACCCCTCGGTGCGTGCCACTCTGCCCCACACCGGTTTGGGGCGGCCGGAGTTTGAGTAGGTGGTGACCCAGCTTCTCAGTGTTGATCGTGCAGGGTTGTGCTTGGGAGCAAACCCCGACCCCTGACCTACCCTAGCCGAGTTGGGAAAGAGGCTACGGAGTTAGCTTGTTCCAGGCAGCTGCTTCTCCCCCTGCCTCCTGCTCTCACTGGTGGGAATGCGGACGGGTGGGAGGTGTTTGTATGTGTAGAGGGACTTTGGCCCCAGGACCAGTAGGACACGTGTCTCCGGCAAGAAGAGGTCCCTGCTTGGGGGAGTCGTCCGCCACGGTACTGGCTTGGCACTGGCCGCCGCGTGATGGTGAATGCGGCTGTGTAGACGCTCGGTGGTTGTCCCTGGGCGCTGGTATGTGGGAGGTCAAGTCTTGGGCAGTAGTGCAGGGCATTGAATTGGAGCCCCTGCAGGTGTGCTCTTGGCTGTGGTCTGCTCTCTAGGGGTTGTTCCTCCCTTCGGAGATGGAGGTTGCCCTTAGGCTAGTGGAAGTGGGTCAGCTGCCTGCCAAATCCTCAAAAAGGAGCCTTCCACCTGCACCTTTACCGTGACCTGGGAGCAGTTAGTGTCTGCAGAGTGCGTGGGCCGCCCTTCCCTGTTTGTAAAGGGCAACCGGGGGAGCAGGCCATCATTGCACCCCTATGTCCTCTCCACATTCAGCGCACCCGGCGTTGGTGGAGGCAACCGTTCAGGTATCCTCCTGGACCCTGGCACCCTCAGGATGAAGCCTAGACTCCTCCATCATAGCCGCATATGCCCTCCTGGCCCTTCCCTCAGCTGTCCCCAAGCTTTGTGTTCCATTCTGAGGATCCCTAATGTTTGAGTGACAGGCCTGCAAACCCAGGTCGCCAAATGGATTTTCCCCTTCCCTCTCATTGTGTTGTACCTCAACTTCAGTTGGAGACTTTCTTGATGTATCCGACCTCCTTATCTCTGAACTCCACTGCTTGGACCACCTAAAGTGATCTTCAGTTTATTTAACAAAGCCTGATTGAGAGTCGGTGGGGCTCCAGGCACTATTGGAGGTGTTATTCCAAGGCTCACTACTCCCTGACAGGCTGTAAACTGTGTGTTGTTTTACAACTCCAGCTGGACATGGACCAGGTGCTCGGCAGTGTTTATTGACCTGAGTTTGATCTCAGCATAGCATCATTTGGGCAGACAGGAGTCCGAGCCCACTGCTGCTTCTGGAGGTTTGTGGCTGCCTCCAGGAAGAAAGGGCATGGAGGAGGGGGCTGCAGAATGGTTGGTTGCACAGGAAAGTTTCTCCCTTTACCAGCTGGG
Organism: Propithecus coquereli; assembly: GCF_000956105.1. Classification (NCBI taxonomy): domain Eukaryota; kingdom Metazoa; phylum Chordata; class Mammalia; order Primates; family Indriidae; genus Propithecus; species Propithecus coquereli. The sequence goes on from NW_012154174.1 coordinate 8,079,299, forward strand.
CACCTGTCCTGGTCTCTGAGGACAGGTGAAGGCACCTCCTTCCCATGTGGGAAGTGGGAGGATGAAACTCATGCCTTGCGTGGGACGGGGGATGGCCCTGCCGGGCAGGTTGTGGTGGTAGTGAAGTGACTTCCCCACGGAGGGCAGGGGGCAGGAAAGCCCTGGATCCTGGAATCATTTCCTGAGGCCTCACTGTAGGCCACCACATGCTCAGGGATTTGACCTGTTACTTGTTTAACTTCAGCTGAGGTAGAATTCATTTTGGCAGTGCCTACGAAGTACCATTGTGCCAGTCATGGGGAGCCTTTGCTTGTTTAAAATCTAGTGAAGCTTATGGACAAGCTTACAGCAACTCTGGAGGGTTTCATAGAGATAGTAACGGTGATTTTTTTCAGGCTGTTTATTGAGACTTACACCAAGGATGATCCTAGAAGTTTACTTACATTAACTTGTTTAATCCTTGAAACAATCCAGTGTGGTAGATGATACTAACAGCCCCATTTTACAGGTGAGGAAATTGTGGTCCAGATAGATCACTTGCTTGAGGTTTCATTATGAGCTGGGTTTTCTCATTTCTAATTTGGACATGCCTTGCTTTCAGAGGTGATTAAAATTGATTAATATACCAAACAAGCCTGGTCCACAGTGGAACTAATGAGTCCTTTATATCCCTGCTTCTGAAACATCTCATCTGTCTAGCACATCCTGGGTCCATAGCAGGTGCCCCTCAGCCTCTGCTGATTGGTAATGTAGCTTCTTTCTCCCTATGGCCAGGAAATGGGAAGACTGGCACTGCCCTGCATAGAAGACTGGGGAATCACTGTCTGTATCTGTCTGGATAGATCAGGGTTTGCTGTGATAATAACAATCCCCAAATCTCAGAGGCTTAAAGCAGTAAAGGTTTATTTCTCGTTCACACTGTGTATGTATCACATATCTGTTTTATGTTGTCCTCGCTGCAATTGGAACATCCCTGGCCTCTTGGAGAGAGAGGCAGAGAGCACGATGAATCTTACCTTGGCTCTTATAGCTTTCACCTGGAAGTGGCGTTTCATTGACTGAAGCAAGTCACATGGCCATATTTACCCACAGCTGGGGAGGGGATGAGGATCAGAAACATGTAGTGAACAGCACTAAGCCTAACATCTGCTACCGTGGTGCCTTCCTTCGTGACTTCTTACCAAGTTCTGGGTCCTAGTGTCATAAGGAACATTGATCATGAATTAGTCAAAGAAGCACTGTTTAGGTTAAAGATGGATCGAGGTACCACAGTCATCTTGAAGGGCAGGGGTGTGGTAAACAAGAATGCTTGTTGGGGTAGTAAGAGGTGGTCTGTAAAGGCAGTGTGCTTCTGGGTCCTCTGGACAAGTTACTTGGGTCTTTTGCTCATTTATTTATTTCCATTCATTCATCTGTGAGCCTGAAGACTAGTGAGTTGCTGGACAGAGAGTCTTTTTTTTTTTTTTTGAGACAGTCTTGCTCTGTCACCCCAGCTAGAGTGCAGTGGCATCATCCCAGCTCACTGCAACCTCAAACTCCTGGGCTCAAGCGATCCTTCTGTCTCAGTCTCCTGAGGAGCTGGGACTACAGGCATGCACCATGACACCTGGCTAATTTTTTCTATTTTTAGTAGAGATGGAGTCTGACTCTTGCTCAGGCTGGTCTTGAACTCCTGAGCTCAAGTGATCCTCCTGCCTCAGCTTCCCAGAGTGCTAGGATTACAGGTGTGAGACAGAGATTCTTATTCAGCACGTGTTCGGGTCCCAGCCTGGGGCTAGGGGCTGTGAACAGGGGTGATGATGCCTGCTTTCCACCACTGGATCCTGGTGGCCTTTAGAGAGGGATAATAATGCCCATGGGAGGGGAAGCAGGCTTTGGCTCCCCCACACTGCCCTGGCTTTTCAGACCTTGGACAGTTTGCACACCCCATCCCCTACCTGGATGTGGCTAGTAGAGGAGCTTTTCTAGAAGCAGGAACAGGTAGAGGTGCCCCTAACAGGTCTTGTCCTCCCCCTTTCCTTTGTGGGACTTTGGGGGAAAGGATTGGCGAGGTAACTGAAGGGGGGACTTCCAATGGGAACAAGATTGAGCATGGGGCTGAGATGGTTCTCTGGCCTGTAGAAGGGTGTAGTAGAAACCCTCTATTAATTGCATTTCCCCCTTCAGGTAACCTTGAAATGAGCTTGAAAGAGCTGTGGGTCTTGCTTTTGTGCTTTGCTACTTGCAGGGTCTCTGGTAATTTCCAGCAGGACCAGTAGACACTGGTCAAGGTGGTGAGAACTCAGGTTCTTCTGCCTCACTATCCTTAGGCATATTTCCTCATTTTTCAGGGCCTCTGTTTTCCCACCTGTGGAATGGAGGGAGAGGTGATGGTGGTCTCCAACAGTGGTCCCAGTCTCGGCTTGTCATCAGAGTCCCAGGAAGCTGCGTAGACCAGTGTCTTAAGACTCTTTGGTCTAGGTGAATGCCTGCGTTTTGCTTATCTGCCATTACAGCAGTGTCCTCTCTGACTGTGAATCAGGTAGGGTCTTCATGAAGTCTCCATATCCATTTTCTCTGTTAGCTGTGTATGATTTTGGTTCCCACAGAGCATAGGCCCTGGCGGGTGGGCAGTGTCCAGTGCCTTTGCCGATTGAACGTGAAGATGAATAACACTGTCCAGCTCTCGAGAGCGGACAGTGGCGAGGCCAGCTTTCAAGTTATGTCTACTTTCTAGTTGAGTGACCTAGACAAGTCTTTGATTTTTTTTTTTCTTTTAGGAAAAAAATGTTTTCTCATCTGTAAAGTGAAAAGAATCAAGTCTGCCCTTCCTGTTTCATGGGCTTGCTCAGAAGCATGAGTACCCACTTAGGTTTGAGAAGCAGGATCCGGAGCCTCTGACGTAGGCCCAACACTCTGGTTTGAGACAACTGCCATTTGTCTGGCAGCTCTCAGCAAAGTGCTCACCAGCAGCTGATTCTGGGGACCCCACTTCCTCCACTCTTGGGCTGGTGGGGTTGGGTGGGGCTGTGGTTTTCTCTTAGGAGGCAGCAGGCCTGGTAACCAGAGCTTAAGTGGGCCTGGGCAGACTGGAGCCAAAACTCTTCACCTCTGAGGTCTGTTTTGCCTCCCTAGCTGCACAGCCAGGGAGAAGGCTAGAGCCTGTGTCTGTCCATTAGGTAGATAGCTGGAGGGACTGGCTCCTTCCTCCTTGGGCTGTGTTGGCCTGTGCTGAGTGGCTGAGGGCCCTGGCAGTTGTCTCTGAAGTGGCTTCTGGGATCCTGGTAAGGGGTGAGTGCTGGGTGCTGCCTTGGACTGTGTGTTCCCTGGCATTTGGGAGAGCTGAGGCTGGGTTGTCCTTCATGGGAAGGCTTCTGGAGGGGCCGGGACAAGGGGCTGGTGAGCCTCCTCTCTGCGTTTTTCCTGACTACATGTGCCAGCTGTTGGAGCTGGTGCTCATGTGTATGGCAGGGCCCAGAGATCGTTAATAAAAAGAGACTGAGGAAATGATAGCCCTAACAGCAGCTGGCAGGAAATGAGGTCTCCTCAATCTCTTTCATCTGTACCCCGACGTCTACGTGGTGATCCAGGAGTGCCAAGGGCAGCAGCATGTCCAGGACACACAGTCCTGAGGCAGGATCTTGTGCTTAAAGCATCAGAAGCCCATTGGGGCACCTTAGGAAGCCTGGGCTTATTGAAAATGGAAATAAGGAAAACAGCCACCTTAGTTTCAGAGTTGGGCCTCCCAGGGAGGGATGACTGGGCCCCCTAAACCCACTGTAGCAGTTTAGGCCACCATGGAGGCCATCATCCCTAATCTGGGGCACCCACTCAGCTGTGCTCAGGGCCCTGCTCCTTCTGTGCCTTCCAGCTGCTGCCACCAGCTGCTCCACGGAGAGGCTGTGGTTGCCCAGTGAGTGACCATTGCCACGAAGAGACCCTGCCTCTTCTCCAGGTGCTCTCCCTGATGTCTGGCTTGCCTACATATTAGCTGTCTTGTTTCGGCCCTTCTTCCCTGGGCAGGCAGACAGGGTCTGTTCCTGGGACTTGGTGGGGGAGGTTTACATCCTGTGGGTGAGGTGTGGGAACGATGGGTCCAGGAAGACTTGGGGAGCTCTGTGAGGTTAAGGAAAAATTTATTCCAACACTTGTGAAAACAGTAAGGTAAGGCAGACTTTATTCAGGACTGTTGGAATAGGTGCAGGGACTACTGCAGTAGGGTTCTGCAGTAGGGGATAGAGAGTGGGCTCAACTCCGAATACAACAAAGAAAAATGGGAACTTAGAGCCAAGGAGCAGAGTGCAAGGGTCTGGGAAAATTTCTGAGGTGGTGGGGTAGGAAAATTTGTTGCTAAATGACCTAGATAGAGTCTTGCTGAAGGCAGGCCAGGGTGATGAGATATTACCTGGGAGATGGTGGTGGATAAGGAATTTGATCAGATATCCAGGGTGATCAGGGTGGGGGATTCTGGCTTAGCAGGGTTCTCGTTAAAACTGGGCTCTGCACCCACAGAGACAGAAGCCCAAGGTCTGGCCTAAGCAAGCAAAATGTTCAGAGGACTTGACTAAAATTTGGTCAAGGACAAAATTTTTGTCTTGGCAGTGCCCTGTATTTCGTCTTGCCTATGGTTCTTGCATTGGCCTAAGCTTATGACCACTCACGTCTGTCCCTCAGGAGCGCTATCTCTCCTGTGGATGTCTCTTCTTGTAAGTGTCACTCTCTTGATTCCAGAAACCTCGGTCCTTTTCTTTTCAGCATCTCCTGGCTCCTTGCCCTTGGGTTCCTGGACTTCCTCTGCACCCAGGAAACAGCGTGGACCTGGGGCCTTGGTTCCCTGCTGCCCACCAACTTTGCCCCTTACAAACAGCTTTCCTGTAGGCCTCCCACTGCCAAATCTATTGGCTGTCAGACCACAGCCACTTTATTCTGGATAACTTTTTTTTTGGCCCCTGAAACAGCTCCTCCTGCTGTACCTTGTGTTTCCTGCTCTCCCTGTCCTGGGCAAACTAGTCTGACAACTTTGGGGCTCTTATACTCTATCTCTCCCTCCCCCACCAGCCCAGGGACTGACTGGTCTCTTTGTCTGAGCTGGGCAGAGGGAGGTCCTGTGGGTGATCTCCTTTGGGAGCTTGGGGCCAGCCTTGTTCCTCCTCCTCTGTGAGTGAGGCTCTTCCTTGTTTTCTCTCTGCCCCTCCTCTCTACTTGATCAGACCCTGCCTCTTTTGAGGGCTGGCTCGTATCAGCCTCCCCTGCTCAGGTGACCCTGTCTGGTCTGTCTCCTTTTCCTGGGTTTGCTCTTGTCTCAACAGCCAGATTTTCAAGAGCTAGGCTGCCTGCTGTCCTGAGGAAAACCTATTGGCTGTGGGTGGGGGCTTTCCCCACTTCCCGAAGGCTCCGTGGCTGGCTTCCACCATTGCAGGAAGGGTGGTGTGATAGAACCCTGCTCTCTGCAGCCATCCTGCCTGTCACAGTCATTATCTCTTGTTGTTCTAGCTGCTTCCTGTGCAATACAAGTAATGGTGTAAACATGGATAGGTTTTGAGGGGGTGTGCCGAAAAAATGAGTTGGTGGTAGTGGTGGGGTATTCATTCCCAAGGGCTCTGGGCTGTTGAGAAGAATAGAGCGGGAGCAGGGAGGAGGGGGTGGCATGCGCCCAGGTGCGGGCTGGGGTGGGCAGTTCTGTCAGGGCCCCTCGGTGGTATGGCTGAGGAGATGTCCCAGGATTTGAGTGCTGAGGGTCAGTGCCTACCTGGAGTGAGGGGTTGGAGAGGGGCTGATCTTGGCTCTGATAGGGATTGTGGGATTCCAGGCAAGACCTGTCGAGGGCTTGCACTGGGCCCACTGAAAGGAGCCGAACTTGTTCCCAGCAATTGGAGACATGAGGGCTTCAAGTGCCAGTGTGATTCTACTTGTGAGATCTCATTTGTGCTTCTTAATGCAGAGGCTACTTGTTGAACATTTAGCAGTCATCAGAAAGTGTCTTATAGAATGGGGGAACCAAACCTACCCCTTCCCTCTCTTTCTCTGTGGCCTGGAGGGTGGGCGGGGTGGGGGGGTGGGGGCGTTCTGCTGCATAGATACAGTTCTGTTCACGATCCACTCCCTACCATCCAATTCTCTCACCCAAAGGGTCAGTCCTGGTTCTAATGGCCATTGTGTCATTCCCTTCAGCAGCAGGGGAGACTGGATGGTTTTTGTATTGTTCCTTAGGGGAAAGATCACTGGGAGGAAATACATCAGTGCTTCTGAGTGCAGAGTATTTATTGACACGTCAGTTAGAGGAGGCTTTTAAACAACATATATGTATCCCTTTAGTGAGGAATAAATATACAAATGCATCTCAAAACTCCATTTTGCAGCTTCCATTTCCTGGAAGGTACATGGAGTTTAGTGGTTAGGGATGGGGGTTTTGAGCTAGGATTCTGGAGAAACTGTTTTTAGCCTGTCTTTGGAGTTGGGCCAGGCCTAGAAATCTGTCGAAATAGCTTTCTTTAGCTGCTGAAATTGGGATGGATTCGTAACACTAGGGCCTTGCACCTCACTGATGGCTGAGTAGGGAGGGCGCAGAGCAGGGTCCCTGCTGAGTTTCAGCCTCCCCCATTTCCCCATTGCCTGAATCTGGGGGGAGTCTCACACTCTTACCACAGAGTGGGCTTGGCAACAGATGGCCCTCGGAGTGGAATAACTTAAGCCTAAGGTTTCTTTTCTGCCTTTGTTAGAATCTGCTCCTGCTCTTCTCAGGAAAACTTTCCATTTTAGGACTTGGGGTGGAGTTGGGGTAAGTCTTTCTTCACCCCCTCCCCCATTTCTGCTCCCTCCTTCCCCTTGTCCTCCCCTCCCCCTTCTAGGGAGACACAGAAGCTGCCTGCAGAGGGCTACAGGTAAAATTGTGCGTCCAGACACACACTTCAGACATTTTAAATACTACTTTAGGTTTAACTTTTTTATTTTCAAAAAATGTATACATGATGAGAAAAACACGTAACAAAGATATACAGTGAAAATTCATTTTGCTTTCCCTGACCCCTTCAGTTCTGCTCCCCTGGGGCCTCACCAGATGTTCAGTGCCTGGTCATGTGCATCTGAACCCCTCTTGTTTATTCCGGTGGTGATATGCTAATTATGCTGTTCTGCATTTACTGAGTTTATTTTTTATTTTTTCATTTCAGAATAATATGAAGGTACAAATGTTGTGGTTACATGAATTTTTACTCTAAAAATTATCCCCAGATCGCTCAATTTTAGCACACTGTACTTTAGTCCATTCTTTTAAACAGCAGCATGTTATTCTGCTGAATAGCAGGCGAATCACAGCTCACTTTCCCAGCCCCCATCGATGGACTATGAGGTTGCTTTTAGTATTTTGCTTCTAAAGGCCAAATTGCAGGAATATCTTGTACGTGCTCTAGGTCTGTAATACAGAGGCTAGACATGGAGTTGAGGTATTGGGTGCCTAACAGGAAAAGAAACATGCTGCTTTGATTCCAAGAGCGGGAATGAGAGTTTCTGAGGTTTTCTTCTGGAGGGATCTTGTACTTCTTTAGTCTGAGACAACTAGTGCTAGAGGGACCCCAGGGGAGGAGTGGGGGTTGCTGGTGTCTTGGTTCCCTACCTGTCCTTCTTTGGTTCAGCTCAGGCCAGCCTGTCTCCACAAGCTCCATGTTTACAGTCCTGGCTGTGCCCTGTGGCCATGGTGGGGCCTGTGCAGCCAGAAATGCGAGGAGGCAGCTAGAGTGAGACAGGCTCTGGGAGGGAGACGAGGCTCCTCATCAGTGTGTTTGAGCTGCCTCAGGAGTTTGCAGGACTTGGGTGGGGTGTCAGGGGGGAGCCTTGGTTGAAAACCAAGCTGTAGCTGGGCATCAGCTTTTAGAAGGACAGATTCTCCTGCAGTTTCAGGGATTGGTGTGAGGATCAGGCTCCTGCCCTGGCTTCCCCGGACGTTTGGCTGCTCTGCAGGCCCCTGTTCAGGCTGCTTTGGGCCTGACTGCCACCCTGTGATTTGGAATGCCTGTATAAGAGGCACCGGGGTGTAAGTGACAGATGGGTAGCTTCCTTTCAGAGCAGTAGCAGGGGATAAGGGCAGGTGAGTTTTTTCTTCCTGGGACTGGTTAGGAGAAGGAGGATTGAGAGAGGGCACATGTTGGAGCCATCCCCTCCGTGTTGGGAGCTCTCTGGTTGTTTCTCTTCCCCTGTGTGGCTGTGGCTGCCCCACCCTAGGTCAGGGTAGGAAGCAGGGAGATGTTCCAGCTGGCTGGCAGATAGTCCCTTGAATAGATCCTGGCCTGGTGGGTTTGAGGCCCATGTCCCTGCCATGGCCCTCCCACCCTCGCATGCAGAGGAGAGAACTTCTCACCATTGCAGTTACACACAGTCTCCGTGAGAAGCCCACGGCTTCCCTTGCCCACAGCTCTGTTGTCTGGGGCTTGGGCCTGCAGTAATACAGAAGTTTCTATTGTGGCCTGGTGGCAGTGAGGGCTGACCTGTGGGGCTGTGGAGGGGGGACCTGGGGACTGACAGTGGAGCTATTCATGGGCTCTGCCCTGATTTCCTGCTGCCTCCCATTGTGGATATTTGGGGGAGGGACTGGGGTGGAGGAGGAGAGGGGAGAGGGCTAGAGGGGGTGGCCAGTGCAGCTATTGTTGCTGGCAGCAGGAGCCTATTGTGCTTAATAGTGGTCCGTTTGCAGATGGCCCTGAGCCTCTCCAAGGCCCCTCTGTGTTCTCAGGGCCCTGCCCTTTGTGGGTACCTCTGTCAAGATCTCCTTACCCCCTCTCAGGTCCCTGTGCTATGCCAGGAACCCCCCTGGGTAAGAGTTCTGAGCAGCTGGGCAAGGAGCAGGAGTTAGCAGTGCTGGACTTGTTGGCCATCTGCCCATCACCTTGAGGGGTGTGTTCTGCCTGAGCCCAGCTGCTCCCTTGGGTTGGGGGCAGACGTGTGCCGGGGTTGCTGTTAGTCTCCCAGGCCCCCCACTTTACTTTGTGGCTCAGTACTCAGCCCAGTATCCCTTGTTTCTCACTGGAGCACCCAGCTGCTGAAAAGCCTGCTTGCTGGCAGCACGGCCTGCAGCCGCCACTGCTGCCTGAGCCACAGGCATTTTCCTTTGTTCTGCCATCTCCGGGCTCTTGAATCTCAGGCGGGCAGCAGGCGGCGGGCAGGGGGTGCACAGCACCAGCGGAAGCCGGGATGGCATGAATCTGCCAACTGAGCCAAAGGCATGGCAGCCCCTGGCCCTGTACCCAGCTCCTCCAGCTGCATCCTCTGTCCCAGTGATGCTGAGGTTTTCCTTTGTTTGGAGAGAGTCTTCCCTCTTCCTGGACCAGAATTTTAGTGACTCCTGTAAAAAGAAAACAAAACTTCATGACCTTCCAAATTTGTTAAGCCCTGGAAACTGAGTCAGGTAAAACCTTTGCTTTTCTTCTCTGATGCATGACCATAGCTTCCTGACCTTTGCATTGAGATGTTACGCATTAACCAGACTCCCTATTCTTCATTCAAACCTTGACTAGCCTGGCGTGGTGGCTCAGGCTATAATCCTAGCACTCTGGGAGGCCGAGGCTGGGGGATCACTTGAGGTCAGGAGTTCCAGACCAGCCTGAGCAAGAGTGAGACCCAGTCTCTACCAAAAATAGAAAAAAAATTAGGCAGTCAACTAAAAACAGAAACAACAAATTAGTCGGGCGTGGTGGTTCACACCTGTAGTCTCAGCTACTCGGGAGGCTGAGGCAGGAGGACCACATGAGCCCAGGAGTTTGTGGGTGGTGTGAGCTATGTGCTGACACCACGGCACTCCCTCTAGCTCTGGCAACAAAGCACAAAGCGAGATTCTGTCTCAAAAAAAAAAAAAAAAAACAACACAAAAAAATTTTGACTAAATGACATTGGAGATAGAGACCCTTGTGATTGTTACCTCTTTACAACAGGATGTTAAGCAACCCCCTTAGAGTGTAATCAATAGTAGTCAATCAAATCTTATGTCTGTATGAAAGCCTCTGTAAGGAAAATATTACAATTCTGTTTAGCTCCTCATTTTTGTCTATCTAAATGATCTTTACTTTTCCCCACACCAGGAGCACTGATCACCATTCCTTGGTGTTCCACTGCGCTCACACTTTGTGCTTGAATAAACTCTTTTGACTGGATCCTGAGCCTTTTGATTATTTTGGGTTGACACTCCCACAGTGGGGACAGAGAGAGGGATCTCACTTGTTTTTGGTCACTGAGGGTGTGAGAGAGGAAGGGAGAGGGAGGGAACGGAGAGAGGGAGGGAACGGAGAGAGGGGAGAGCATGTGAGTGTGTGAGCATCTTTTGGTCTTTGGCAGAAAAAAACACTCCCAGGCACAAAGTGTGATTGTCCTTTGCCTCCTGGTCCTCACTGAAATCAGTGGCAAGGTGGGTTGAGAAAAGTTATCTTTTTAATTTGGTCTGTATGGTCTCGAAGACTTTTCTCCAACTGAAGGGAACTATCCCTGTCCCATTTGCCTTCTTATCTGAATGTCTCTCTTCTCCCCCCAGTTTTTAGTGGGCAAATGAGCATTCTCTCTGGGGGTCCAGTTCCAGCCCCTGTGGGGTTGCAGGCAGGGCTCAGGGCCACTCTCACCCACTGTCTGAGCTCTCTTTCTGGAGTTGTGCCCGCCCCACCCGTCTTCTTTCTAAACCGCAACCAGAATCTGTAAGTCACCTGCCTTTGAAATACAGAGTTGTTTTGTGTGGAACTCTTAACTCACTACTTTTCATGTGTTAAGCATTTTGTTTTACCCTTTCAGAACCTATCCATCTTCAGATCAGCTTGGCTGTCTTACTTAACTCTCTTATCAGCCAAGTCTTACAAATCAGGAAGCAAGTCTCAGCCCCAGACAGGTTATACCTTGGGGTGTCCTCATTTTAGCAAATGTTCTAGCATTTACAAGACTCAAAGCAAAAAAGAGTGTGTGCTCAATGTGAAATGCATTGAAACACAGATGCCGCTTTTGGGGTAGTTGGACCCAAACAAGATCGTGAAAGGTCACGATCTAGGCAGCACAGTGTTCCAGGAAGAGCACACGGAGGTAGAGGCTGGGGTTTGAATTTCCTCTATGACCCTAGCTTATGGGGTGACCTTGGCAATTCATTTCCTGGGTTGTAGGTCTCTGACTGGCAAATGAAAGGGTTGCTCACATGAACTTTGGAAACATTTTAGCTGTAACCACAAAATACTTGGTCACTTGAAGTGACTTGGTCACTTCAAGAAAGCTTGAATCTTTCTTGCCAACCCAGGATCTTTTGGAAGAAAATGTCATCAGATGGCATTAACAAAGGGCCCTTATCCCTGGGCATTTCTTCCTCAGGTTCCTGACAGGTTGGGATTATCACCTCAAAAGATGTCGTGGTTTTCCAATTGAAACCCACTTGCCCTGGGACCGAACACACAGTGCCAGTTCTCAGGGGCTGGGTGTGGCACCCCAGCTTACTGATAAGTAGGCTTGCCTTAGATTTGACTCTTTTCTTGGAAGTGCCACGTTACTTTTGTTAGTGTAGCTGCCAAAGTGAGGCCAGGCTGTTAAAAGTAAAAACAAACTTATTAAAAGTAAAAACAAAAACATTTATGTAGAAATACTCTGTGTACTTAAATATCCCCATTCCTCTTCCTTGGGGGGTGGGGGTGAGTTTAAACTTTGTCCCTGTTTTGTTAGCAGGTTCCAGAAGACTATTTCTTCCCTGGTGCCCCTTCAGGGTGGGTTTCTAGTCCTTTATCTGCCTGTCCCTGCCGAGCCTCCATCCCCTGGACCCCCAGCCCTAACCGTGAGCACTGCCTGCCAGGCCCCCCTGTGCCTGCTGCCCGCATGGCTTCCTCCCATTGTCTTTGGGGCCAGCCTGTGTCACTGCTCTGGGCTGTGTGTGTTTCTGCCGGACGTCACAGGAGGCCTGTGGTCTTGGAAGAAGCCCAAGGGGCCGGTCGTCAGGCTGCGCTTAGGCTGTGCTATCGTTTGGTTACAGTAGCTTTCACAGCTGTGAAATGGGAATAAAAATAACTTGTGAGGGTCCAGCGGGCTACACGAAAATACCAAACAAATTCCAGAATTAAAGCCTTCCTCCAGGAAAGTTGATTGCATCCCTGCAAATCAAGTACAGTAAAGATGGGTGGCTTCCCTGTCTTGACTTGCCTTAATTGTTGTTTTCCTTCTGTGCATCCGTGGTTTACACCCTCACTACTCAAAGGGCCTCCCACAGGCCTGCTGCTGGGCGCACTGGCATGCCTGGGAGCTTGTTGACCAGCTGAATCAGAATCTGCATTTTAACAAGCTTCCCAGGTGATTCGCCTGCACTTTCAAGTTTGAGAAGCGCCAGCTTAGACAGCCCACCTATGATTCTCGGCTCTGTTACCCTCCTGTCTTCTTTAGTCTGTTTGTGGTTTTGCAGTCTTTACCCCCTTTCCTTCTTGAAAGTTGACTTTAAAGGGGACTGGCAGCCCGGGCTCCGCAGCCCCTCCCCGCTGGGCGTGCAAGCATACAGCAGTTATTCCTGGGTGCTGGAGGTGTCTTGGAAGTGGAGTTTGGGCCAAGAAAGCCCCCTTGGCCCGCAGCCTGCTGACGAGGTCATCTTTGGGGCACCAGGCGGGGTTGGGGGGGAGTGGTAACTGGAGCCCTCCTGCGTGAAAGGGCGGCGCTAAGCCTCCCTGGCCATCTGGTGCCACTCCCCGCAGCCGCCCGTCCATTCCAGCTGGAGGACAGGATCAGAATCAGGTCGTAAATGTTTGCTTTTTGTAGTAACACAAAGCATTCTATATAAAGATGTTTGAGTGTATGTTGAAGATAAATAAATAGTCCAGAAGGGGGACTATAAATTTACATTTTCTAGTAGTTTTGAAGTGGCAAACAGTTTGAGGTGGCTCTCTTGATTTCACTAGCACTGCCCGCCCACCCCCTGCCCACCTCCTGAGTTCTGGTGAGGGCCGTGGGGTTTGTGGGGAAGAGCTTGTGTCTTTGGGGATGAGACCCCCACTCGCCTGCTCAGCTGCCCGGGGACCCTGCCCCTGTGGGCTCATCTGCCAACATTCCCGACTCTCCTTACAGATTCCTCTTGGCCTTTTTTAGCAGTTTCCCACCATTGATTTACAGTTTTGAAAAAAATCTGCCGCCCTATTCTTTTTCTCTTGACATTCTCAGTGTGCACTTAGCTTTATTTATTTGTCCCCAGTAGGCTTCACTTTTCATGGCTTCTTTGGGAAGGTTTTTTTGTTTGTTTGTTTTGTTTTAGCTCTGAAATCCTTCTTCCCCGGGCTGTTTGCTTTGCTTGGAGGAGGGGTGGGGCCCGGGAAGCCAGGCTCTGCCCTGGGCTGGAAAGTGTCCCACCCTAGACTGGGGAAGGGTTTGGGAGTTTTCCAGTATACCATCCTTGGAGGGAAGTAGGTCGTTTGTGTTAAAACAGTGTACAGCCATCCTAGGGACCTGGTGTCCGGGGATTGGTTCCAGCCCCGCAGCAGTATTTGCCTGTAACCTATACACATCCTCCCATATACTTCAAATTATCTCTAGGTTACTTACAATAACAAATGCAACGTAAATGGTATGTAAATAGTTATATTGTATCATTTTTGAACTTTGTATTTTTTTGTTGTATTGTTATTTACTTTTTTCTGAATATTTTTGATCCGTGGTTGGTTGAATCGGAGGGTGAGAAACTATGGATGTGGAACTCCCCATGGGTATGGAGGGCTGGCTGTGTATTGTAGCTGACTGTAAAATTTTGGATACAAAGATTTTTAAACATCTTACAGCCATAATCTTTATGCCTTTCAGTCACTGAAGAACGAAGGATGAGTAAATATAATTCTAAATTCTCTTTTGTAGTTTCTTTGTGTTAGAGTAGGGGAGGGGAGAGGGCTAGCAACCCGTACAAAGAGAACATTTCAAATCTACATTAGGCATACAGACCAAATCCTTGCAACCTACTGAAGCAGCTCCCTTGACAGCCAGCGAAGACCCAGTTATTGGAGCAAAGTTTATTTCTTCCCGAGTACGGGCCCGTGCGTCATTTGGAACATGGGTAGTGTTCAGGAGTGATTCCCACCCCGGCTGTGTCGGCCTTGCAAGGTTGGCCACGCTGGTTTTGTCTTGGTTACCACCTACAGGGCCCAGCCCAGAGCTGGGGACATATTGGGATGTAAACTAAAATGAAATTTTAAGCCCCCCAGCTGACTAAATGGATCCCTACTTGACCAAGGGGACCCCAGAAATACCCTAAAGCTGAGTTGCTGGCTGTGAGAAAGGAGGTCAGACATGCGTCATCATGCCCCCCTGCTTGGAGATATCATTTGTAGCTCATTAACAGGCCTAAGGCTATGCAAGACAAAGCTTGAACCACACCTATAAACCCTCAATTTACTTAACAGATCACTTGCCTCTATGCATATGTCCAGTGGCTTGTCTCTGATTAGTGGACTTCCTTATCTTAAAACATTCTAAGCCTTTAGACAAAGCTACGTTTCTTTAACCAATTACAAGTCAAAGAATCTTTAAACCCATTTATAAGCTGTAAGCTCCCCCGAGTTAGATGTTCTGCTTCTTCGGGCCAAACCAATGTACACCTTCTGTGTATTGATTTAAGACTACTTGTAATCCCTGTCTCCCTGAAATGTATGAAACCAGCTGTAACCAACCACAGTGAATCCACTTGCTCAAGGCTTCTTGGGTGTGGCTGCTCCAGGCCATGGTCCTCATACTCGGCTCAGAGTAAACCTCTTTGAATCATTTAACAGAGTTTGGGTTATTTTCCTTTGACTGGAAGGGGGAGTTTCTGTTGATAATCTGCCTCGCAGGGTCTATCATAGGGTGAGACAGTTGCCCACTGCTGGATTGGGTTGTAGCATGTCCCTATCTCTGGGCACAGCTATTGCTCCCAAACCCGTGAGCCTCTAGATGTGAGGCCCTCATCTAGTGCACATCTAAACCAGCTGCTCTGAGGAGCATTTCCTGACCATCTTCCTTCCAGCATCTACTTGACTGTGCATTTAGTAGACAGATTGTGTTCTGAGTCCCCCCTGAGTCAGACACAGGTCTCGCTCAGAGTTGGTCTCTACAGGCTCATTCTGGGTGTCGTACACGAAGCAGTGCCCTGAGCATGTAGAAACAAGTCCGGAGCTGTTTGTCTCCCACAACAAAAGCCTTTTCACCCCAGAGACTTGCTGAGTGGGTATCTTGATGCACTGATGGGCAGGTTGCTTCAGTCTTACTAATCTAGCTAGCCCTTGGCCCTCAGGCCCTCTTTCAAGAATTTCCAATGGGACAGGGGCTCAGTTTAGTCCTTCGGAGGCCTGGAGGCGTAGTACATGGTTGGCTTCCTGGGCTTTTGTTCATGTTGGGGGTGCCACCATGAACTGAGCCCTGATTTTCCACATTCGTGTGCCTCTGGCTGAGGAAGAGGCTCTAATGTGCTTTTACCAGGGGCACGTAAAAGGATTCTGTGTATAGACATTTCATGTGGACTTAGGTTTTCAGAGTTAGGCCTGGCATGATTATCAGGGGACAGGAGACACCACGTCTGCTGTGGCTCTATGTCCTCCCCTGAGTGGGCAGCTTCACCTTCAACAACAGAGGGAAAGTGGGTCAGGACATCAGCTTGGAAGCCAGGATGCTGCCAGGCCTCCCTTTGCTCAGCCCTTTGAGAAGTTAGAGGGGGCAGAAGCTGTGGGTGACCAGGCCCTGCCTCACCAGGCAGACAGGTGCTGCTGGTGCAGTTGAATGAGCCGCCTGATGAATCATTCTGAAAATCTCTGCTGGGGCCTGAGGCCTAAATGTTTTGTTTGCTTTTTTTTTTTTTCCAAAGGAAAAGGACTACAGACTCTATGTTTGAGTTTGAGTTACTTGAGGCCAGTATTGGTAGAATCTCCCTTAATGTGAGTTTGTTTGATGTTTCCTCATAATTTGATTGAGGTTATGCATTTTGGTCAGGAATACGGCAGAAATGATGTGTCCTTGGTGTATCCCTTTGGGAGGCACATGTTGTCGGTCTGACTCATTACTGGTGATATTAGCAGTGATCACTTGCTGGAGATGCTGTCTGCTGGGTGTCTCCGCTGCTAAGTTACTTACTACTCTGCTCTTTGTAATTAGTAAGTGTCCTATGGGGAGATACTTTGAGACTATGCAAATCTGGTGGTCTGCTGTTTCACATCAAACTCACCAACTGATCTTAGCATCCGCTGATGATTCTTAACAGAATCACTTATTTCTGAATGGTGATGATTTAACTCGATAATTCCTTCTTCATTTATCATTATACTATACAGAACTTTTCCTTTTCTCCCATTTGTTTATCTGTGTGTGTATTAGAATGGGCTCCTGAAGTCTTACTTTATTCAATGAGTTCAGAATCCATTACTGTTATTGTTTATTTTGATCAAATTATTCTAGATTTGGCTAGTGGGGGCCCCTTCAAACTGCTGAGAGGGACAGCTCTTAAAAATGTGCATTTCCAGGTCTATCACAGTGCTCTTGAACTAGTCTCCATGGGATTCTAGAAACAGCTCCTTGAGCCATTCTGATGTTCCGTGGAGTTTGGTAGCGGCTGGCCCAGGGCCTTCACTTCTGAGTGTGCTCCTCATGGAGCCTCCCTTTTTTCCTAACAACCTGAAGATAAAAGTGACCTGCTCTGACTGCCTCCACGCTGGGTTTCTGGGTCAGAATTTCTTTGAACAAAGCCTCCTGTAGCTTCAAAAATAATAAAAATAGTAAGTTTGAAAATCACTGGATTAGGTGACCTCCATTCTAGGCTTGGCGCTTCTCCCGCTGAGCCCTCCCTCCCACTTCTCTCCTCTGACCCACATCCACCCTGCTTCTTTCCTGGTGGTAGCACATTCGTCTCCTCTCACCAGATTAATGAGGAGGCCTCTCAGTGCTCCTGAAACTCCACGGGTTTTGGGTTGTGGGTTTTTGGTGGTGGAAATTCATAATACTTAATTCACTGAGTTCAGTGTTTTTACAGGAAGCCAAGTGCATTGGAGAGCCTGGTGGGGCTCAGAGCTGGTAGCCTAGACTCTCCCGGACCTCCATGTGGTGGCCATCCCAGGGCCAGCAGTCAAGGGCCTAATTGCCTGGGAATCTGCTTTCTTCCACACCTCTGTGCCTCGGCAGTGTTTGTGACCCTATGATGAAGGAGAGTGGCCCACCCCAAACCCTGTGCTGCTTTATAGTGTCTTCCCATGGGAAAGAGTTAAACTCAAACTTCTTGATCCCAGTGAGTGGCTGCTGCTACCATGTCCGATTTTGCACCGTTTCCCGGTGGACCCTGGGTAAGGGGTGTTGGGTAACTGGGGAATGGGTTAGGGAAGAACATAGACACTTCTGACCCTGAGAGATGAGTCAGAGCTGAGCCCCTGCTTCTACTCTCAGGGTGGCAGTGCTTTGGGGGCTGAGACACAACATCTGTCCTCTGTGAGATTCCTGTGGGCAGTGAGGCAGTCTGCTGTGGCCTGCCTTCGTGACTCTCTCCTAGCAGAGCCCAGTCCCTTCCCATGCTCACCTACTCCATCCTAGACTTCTCCCCTTGGGCCTACCTGTTCCTTTGGCTTGTGAGTGTTCCCCAGCACTCAGTGGGCTCTGAGGACCCCTTCTCCGATGGTGGAAATGTACAGGACCCCAGGTGTGCTACTTGGAGGTGCAGCAGGGGCTCCAGCCTCCTTGGGAATGTGGCTGACTCCACTGGAATGGGCCTGCAGGTCAGGTCAGGTGCCAGTTCTAGGAGCCTTGAAGCTAGAAGGTGGAATCTTGGTGAATGGCTGGCTTTGGAGAATGAGGGGGGAAGAAGATAGCAAGGATAATTGGGAGAGGGGGTTGTAGCTCAGGATATGAGGGGAAGGTGTTGTCATTGAGGTCAGTTGCCTCCTTAGGAGAAAGAGAGAGGCAAGAGGAGGGGTGGAGTTGAAGGTAGAGAACCAGGTAAGAGACCTTCAACCCTTCGCTGTGAGGTAATGAACTGACCTGTGGCCCTTGTGGGGAGAGGATAGCTCCTGAGCAGATGACGTGGGTGCCCGGGTGGGTGGAGGTACCTTTCGGAAGCCCAGTTGGTGGCCACACTGCAATGGGGGTACCTGAGGAATTCCAGGTGGTGCTCCTTGGCCCATAGTCTTGTGTTTATGCCTGGTACTTGGAATAAGGATTGTGTGGAAAGATACCGACCTGGAGCCACCAACAGAGTAGTATTGGAGGGCTTATGAGGTATGTAATTATCTCCTAGGAGGGTGGTAAACACTTACTCCAGAGGACATCACCCAGGTGAAGCCTGGGTGTGTGTTGCCTCTGTGGCAAGGTCTGGCAGCGAGGTTTGGGCCTGGCCTTCCCAGCACTCTTCCCACTTTTCTCCACTGTTCTCTGGCTTTCTTCCCTTAGGGTCTTCTGTGCAGAGGAGGTCTCCTCCTCAGAATGGGGTTGTGCTAAAGAACTGGAGGTAGAGGAGACCCCAGAGGAGGGGGTGTAGGTGTGGGGCAGCCAAGCACTGCCCAGAGTTTAATCTGGATCTGAGGCTCATGAACAGTTGGTTCTTGAGGGAGTGCCAGCTGATGGTGATGACGTTTTGACGAGTTTATCTGGAAATGGGAGAGGTAATAAGCTTTTCTATAAACCTCAAAGTTTTAATTTAGAGGTTCACTCTTTATTCTGAGTTTGTGTCCCCCTCCCCTCTTTAAACTGGCAGGTACAGTCATTCCTTGGTATCCTTGGGGGATTGATGCCAGGACAACCCCTCCCCCCACGCCCAAATCCACAGATGCTCAAGTCCCTTACATAAAATGGCACAGTGTTTGCATATAACCTACACATATCCTCCATATACTTTAAATCCTCTCTAGATTACTTATGAGGCAACGTAAATGCTATCTAAATAGTTGTACTGTATTTTTTATTGTTATTTTTAATTTTTAAATATTTTCAGTTCACAGTTGGCTGTTTTGATTCTGTTGGATACAGGGCTGCAGATGTGGAGGGCCGACTGTATTTATCATCTAACAATTTCTGTAGGTCGGAGGTCCAAGCATAGTGTAGCTCAGCTGGTTCTCTGCTTAGGCCCTCACGAGGCCCAAATCAAGGTGTCCGCAGGGCTGTGTTCCTTTCTGGAGGCTCTGGGGAGGAATCCACTTCCAAGCTTATTCGGGTTGTTGGCAGAATTCAGTTTGTTGCTGCTGTAGGACTAAGTCATTGCTGACTGTCAGCCAGGGCTACCCTGAACTCTTCAAGCCTCTCTCTGGTCCTTGCATGTGGCCTCTGTATCTCAGATCCAGCAACAGTGCATTAAATCCTTCCCATGCCTAGAATCTCTCTAACTTCCTCTTCTGCATTCAGGTGGGAGAAAGCTCTGCTTTTAAGGGCTCATGTAAATTTATATGGGACCCACTCAGATAATCTTCCTATTTTGAGATCAGCTGATTAGTAACCTTAATTACATGTGCAAAGTTTCTTTTGCTCTTTCTTTTATGTGGTAGATTATACTTCCTGACTTTTTTTTTTTTTTACTTTGCTAAATAAAAAGGTGGCAACTGAAAATATTTTGAAATCTTCCTAGAGGTCTTCTGGGTAGAAAAGGTGGATTGAGCAGACATACCTACATTTACATTCTTCTAAACCCCACATAATTTAAGATAAAGGGGATTTTAAAAAAGAAATCAATCCATGAGGATGAGGAGAATGGGAAAGAAAACAGCAGCAAGAAAAATTTTGCAATCTAGGACTAGGTGGATGGAGTGACCCAGTTTAAAATGTAGGAATTGATGATACCAGATTATTTGGGGTGGAGGGGAAGGTGGGCATCAGAGGTGGCTAAATATAAGAATAGCTGAAAGCAGTTGATGCGGTTATATCCCTAGATGCCTTTCCTTCCTCCGTGAGCTGGATGACTGCATCTCCCACTTTAGCTGGATTGGAGAAGGAAAAACTGCAGAAGGAAAAACCAAGGGCCTAGAAGACTCCAGGTATTCTTGGGGCTTAATATTGAGACCACTTCCATTCTTCAGTCTTCTAACCCCGTTCTCCTTCTAGAACACAGACAGCCAGGCCCTTACAGATTGGGAGGGACCTCCCTGGGGAACCTAACTAGTCTAAGAGGGAAAAAACAAAGTATGCTGACAACAGGGATTTCCCAGCAAATGGCCCAGCCCAATCACCCTAGACAGAAACTTACCTGCTCCAGGACTCAGAGCTTCTGGGTAGGTCCTTAGTCATTCACTCTTACTCATGAGGTTTACCAAGGATTACTAGGTAGCTAAAGAAAGAGCCTAACTTGAGAGAAAGCAAAACAAATGAGTAAAAAGCAACTTCAAAGAAAGTCTATTTAGAAGAATATTTTGAAAAAGATTAGACATTTCCTCAGAGATGAGAAATATTGTATGCATGAAATAAGAACAGGATACTATAAAAAAGAAACGGTTAGGAAAGAAAATTATTTAAAAAATTAAAAAACAGAGGCACAGCAAAAATAGTAGAATTATCAGTCAATAAAGTTGAAAAAGTCTTCCAGAAAATAGAGCAAAAAGATGAAGAGGTGGATAATAGGGCAGAAAAGGTAAGAAAATTAAGTTATCAGCCAGGATTCCCACATTCATTAATAGGAGCTGCAGAAAGGGAGAAGAGAGAAGAAGGCAGAATCATTGAGGAAAAAGTTTCTAGAATAGAAGGAATATTGGCTTCTGTATTGGAAGGGCCCACTGAATGTAGACTCAAGTGGATGAAGGTAGACCCAGACCTGTACCCTGAAATCTCAGTATGCTGGGGCAAAAGGGATGATCCTACAAGTTTATGCAGAGAAGGAAACAGGTCAAATATTAATACAAAGATCAGGAGTTGGAGTGGTTTTGGGCTTCTCAATACACCAGAGTATAGACAATGGTGGAGAGATGCTTTCCTCATTCTCAGTGAAATTAATTCCCACCCTAGATTTTACCCACAGCTAAACTCATTCAGGAATGAAGGTAGAATAAAGATGTTTTCAGACATACTAGGTCTGAAAAACTTGCCTTTTGCACTGAAGGATTTCTCCCCAAAACTGAGCAAACACCAGATCTCTAGGTTGCATACCAGAAGGCGTGAAGGGAATTCTGGGCACCTGTCGAGATTGAAGGAGCTCAGAAGGCTCCAGGAGGGATTTCTTTTGGAAGAAGAAATAGAAATAGAACATCTGATGTGAAAGGACTTACTGAGAGATTTAGACAACTGGCATTGAATTTAGGGTTAAATATTGATAAATTCATAGAAATTTTTATTTTTTTTATTTTAACAGAGTCTCACTCTGTTGCCCTGAGTGGAGTGCGATGGTGTCAGCCTAGCTCACAGCAACCTCAAGCTCTTGGGCCCAAGAGATCCTTCTGCCTCAGCCTCCTGAGTAGCTGGGATTACAGGCGTGCGCCACAACGCCTGGCTTATTTTTCTATTTTAGTAGAGATGGGGTCTCATTCTTGCTCAGGCTGGTCTCGAACTCTTGAGATCAAGGGATCCTCCCGTCTCGGCCTCCCAGAGTGCTAGGATTACAGGCATGAGCCACTGCGTCCCGCCAAATTCATGGAAAATTAAGCACATAGGAAAATAAGAATTATTAACTCCAGAGAGAACAAAAAGTTGTACAGGAAAAGAAAAGTAACATTTAACATTTCATATTAAGTCTGGTAATCATGACTACATGTATTCATGCTTAAATAAATCTTCTGTTAATCATTAAAAAAAAAAAGTAATCATGGGTTACATTGCTCACTCTGATAGCTCACGTGGTCATAATGTCAACTCTGAAAATTACTCCAGCTGGAGCTATAGTTTATTTAGATAGTGGAGAGAGAGGAAAGGACAAGTATGAGAGGTGGTTTGGGGGTGGAGGTAGAGGGTAAAGCGTTAAGTTCTCATCTTCCAGGGTGGAAAGTGGGTGAGTAATGCCTAAAGCTGAGAAAACCAGGGAATAGTGATATAGACATATATAGAAATTTCTAAGAGATATTTGGGTATAAAGATTAAAAGAGTCAGCTTGAAGTTGGAAGTGTCCCCTGGCCTGGGGACTAGGTTATGCTGTTTTTCTCAACACAGTTTTTACAATAGATGTTTCTTAGATTATGTACAGGTATAATTTTGGAAAAAAAAAATTAAAACAAAAGCAAGTCTAGAATGCATGGCATGCAATAAGGGGAAATATTGTTTCCCAAAATGTATTTTAGTTGTGCATGTGACTTGTGTGCACACTGGATTGATTTTTGTTAAATGTATTTCTTGCTGTGGGCTGTGGTCAAATGATTTGAAAGCCATTGTTTACTGGTTTCTCATTGCTGGTTCACTTTTCACACTTCTGAATTGTTCATATATTTTGCAGTGGACCATGTGCTACCATTTTAATTTTAAAAAGGCCAGAGGGAGGAATGTTATAGGTTAATGTAACAATGAAGCAGAGGAGTCATGTTTATGATGATGGCGGTGGGTGAGACCATCACACTCAGGCCAGTATCCTAGGCAGGTGTGCCCCCAACCAGCAATGGCCCCCATTTACATTTGTACTGCAAAGGTGGTAATGGTTAAGTGTGACAATGGAAACTTTTGGAAAATCACTATCAAGTCCATCACTCCCTGCAACCACTTTCATCTCTTATATTTCACTTTGGCTTTTAAGCACATACTACAAATTGTTCCATAATTGCAAACCATGATGTTTATATTTCATACTTTAATGCATATTCTTTTTCTTGAGGCAAATTCTTAGTCATGAGTTTATTGGATTAGGGTATGACCAGTTATTTTTGGTGTTGAATGTCTAACCATATTGCTCACAAAAGGGTAGTAACAGTTCCGTCTGCTGCCAGCAACAAGGTATGAATGTGTTTGCCACGATAGTGGTAGTGATTTTGTTAAATTCAAAGTGTAAGATAGTATCCTTGGATTGTCTTAAAGTTTTATTTCCAGTTGACATTGAATATATTTCTATTTGTTAATTATGTTATCCTTCCATTTGTGTATAATGTCCATACCCTTTGTCCATTTGTCTAAAACAGGAGTCTGTTGTCTTGTTAAGTATGAATCTTTATATGTAATAGATATTTACTCCTTGTCATAATTTTTGCAGCCTCAGATAACATATTTGTGTTTCCTTTTTTATTTTAATCAAATGGGCATTTTTATACTTTTTATCTGTTCTAGATTGGTAATCTTGTTCTTTGAATTGTTTTTTCCTGTTGCCTCAAAAGTGGAGATTAACATGGACCTGAAATACCCAGTTCTCTGGGGATGTGAGTGTGTGGGTGCATTTGTATGTGTGTGCTCGCATACACATGTGCCCTTTAGATATCTGCATGGATATTTGCTTATTATTTAATTCCCCTCCGATTGCTACCCAGTTATCTCAACGCTATTAAATAATTCTACCTTTGCCCCTGTTTTGAGAAGTTGATGTTTTGACAAACGTGTGTCTCTTATTTGCCACATAAATGCTTTATTTTGTATTAATAAGTTCTTAGAGTTAGGACCGTTTGTGATATTGATAACTGTTTCTATGTACACAAAATAGCTTTTGGAGATACATCTCTTCTGGGATGGTACTTAGTATTTATACAAGGTTTACCTGTCTACTTTTAGGAAGCTAAGATTCTTAGTCGTGTGTGTGTGTGTGTGTGTGTGTGTGTGTGTGTGTGTGTGTGTGTATGTATGTGTGTTAAGGTAAATGGTATTGGTGTTAATTGAATGCGCCAGTTGATAGATGACTAAGTTCTGCCTTCTCTGGTATGACTTGGTTTAGCAAATAAGGTGAGATGCCTGGGACTGTGGTCACTTGGGAGTCATTTTGGGTCACTTTCAGCACTTCTCCTTTAGCAGCCTTATTGGAGCTATTTGTAAATGCAGTAACAGCTCAGTTGGTGGCTCAGGAGTGCTCAATCCTCCTTCCTTCACTTGAGGATCTGAAGCCCCCAAGCCACACCTCAGGAGCTCGGCACTGGCTTTATTCCTCCGCAGACTGAAGGCCATCGCACCCTGTGTGGGAGTGTGTGGCTTAGGCTGGGGTCCAGATAGGTCTTCCCATTACCTCGTTCAGCCTGGACTCTGGGATGCTCTGTGTGGAGACCAGGACCTGTCGGCCACTCTGAGGGTCAGGATGAGGGTCAGGACCTGACCACTGCCCAACAGAACAGCGCACAAGGGTGAGAAGCTGCCTTTTCTCCTTGTCCTTAGGTTAGGTGGGTGGCAGGGCACAGGGAGGGGGAGAAGAAAGACTAAAATGTTTCCTTGCAACAGTTTCCTCTTCTGTGGTTTAGGGCTGGGGAAATAAGTGTCATTGGGACATCCCCACCCTTCCACCTCATGGGGTTATCTGGGTTGGACAAAGATGGCACAATGCCGGTGCACATGCTCTGGGTTGTAAGTGGCAGGCATGTGGGGATATGTTGTTTGAGTGTGGCACACCATGTCATGGGTGATGAGCCCTGGACCTGGCTGGTGTAGTTCTGAGTGTTGACGTTACCAGGGAGTGAGGGCTTGGAGTTAAAATCGTGGCTGTGGATATTCTCTCGTGGACGTGAGTTTGGTCTGTGAAAGCGGAGCTGTTTCCTGATTGGTTGTGTGTCTTTGTAGGGTGGGACAGGGTGAAGCAGATGGTGAGGGAAGTCAGGTGCCCACTCCGGAGCACTGGTCTCCCTGCTGTCTGCATCCCCATGACATTCCCTGTGGCCTTTCCATGTTTCTGCACACGTAATGGGCTAGAGCTGAAGGAGACCTGGAATCTTCAGATTGAGAGTCCCAGTAATCACCACAGGACGATCTTGTTGCAAAGGCCCTGGGCAGGGGCGCAGGGATGAGTCACCAGCACCGTGGAAAGTGGATTAGCTAGTTTCTTTGTGGACCTTCCATCAAGGAGAAAGGGAGGAGTTTGGCTTTGTTTACTGCCTCAAAGCTTCTGGGAGAGGTCTTTACCATGGGTTGGGTTACAGGAGTTCAAGGGAGCTCCCTCTAGGACTCCTGCCCATTTGGGTGGTGGCCTGACCAGCCCTCTTGGGGCTCAGCCCAGCCGCACAGAGGGCTCTGCCTTCCCGGCTTCTCCAGGAACCGTGAGGAGGGAGTGTGCATTTGGCATTCTGAGGAGCAGGATTGTCTCCTGAGTACAAAGGAACAGATTTTCTGCCACAGAACATTTTCCTGCCACATATCCAGCCACATTGGCTATTCTCTGTGATAAACTTTGTTGAATTTTAGGTTAAAAAAAGTTTTTCCCCTACATTCATGAATCTAGCTATTTGTAGCCTGACTTCTCCCCACCACAAAACAAGCCAACAAACCAGTTAAACAAAACAAAAAACAAAACAAAACAACCCAATCCAGTGCTCTGGGGCTCTGTAATCTGTGAAACGCAAACAGGTGAATGTCAACTACCCTTAGTTAGTTGCCTACAGGGAGCCACCCCCCACCGCAGTCTGTGTGCTGGACCACAGCTAACAAGGCCCTCCTACCTTGCAGATCCCCGAAGGGACTGCTGCAGCCCTTGGTGCCCAAGCTGATACCTGGTCCACGGGGCATGGGTATGGCGGCATGTCAGAATCACCTGGGGAACTTGTCAAAATGCAGATTCAGGGCCCCAACCCAGCCCTCCTTATCAGAGCCTTGAGGGTGGGGCTGGAATCTGTATTTAGAATAAGGGATGCTGAAGCTGCCAGCTCGGCCCCTTGTGCCAGTGACGTTGGGGACTGATCACTGAGAGCCCCATTTTAGTCGAGGATGCTAAGGCCCTGAGAGGGCAGGGATCGAGCAGGGCAAGGTCATGTTGCAGAAGGAAGGCGCCTGTGTCTGTGCCTGAAAGACCACCTGTTCTCTTCCCCCTTCAGCCTCTCTGTGTGGCCCTGGTGGTGGTCAGGCCTGGTGTTGGGTAACAGGTAGTTGTGTTCACACTCATTCCTGGACGGGAGTTTTGTGGAAGTGCTCTGTTGATGGTGGGACAGTAAGGGGGAGGTGGCTGTCCCCTCCCTGGCTGGTTTTTGAGGTCGGACAGGCTAGGAACCCCCAGCCCTCCGGGAAGGAGGGAGTGAATGGTGATGCGAGTGTATGGTGGTGTCCAGGCTGTGCCTATCGATTCCGCACCATGGGCGGGATGAAGCAATCACAGGGTCCATTTCCAGAGGAATGTAGTGTTCATGTCCCTTCTTGGCACCACTTTCTCAGAACATTATTAACCAGCAGCCAGGCTGCCAAGGCCACCTCACAGGAAGGGGTTTTGCAAGTAGCCACTCCGTAGGAGGGCTGCAGAAGCTGGTTTCTCACTGGCGGTTGTGGGTACGTCATCTCCTCAGTGCCAGGCTGGCCCTGTTCTTGCCTCAGGCTCTGTTACACTTGGCCCCTCTCCTCGCCCTGGGAAGTGGGACATGAGCAGGGGCTGGTGTGGGAGTTGCTGCTTGAGGCACCCCTCCTTCCACACCGCCCAGCCACTGTGTTGGGGGCAGGGGACAGTGGAGGATTTAGCAGTCCACCTGGATTGCCACTGGGGTTCAAGACAGAAAGTAGTACAGATGGACCAGGCCCTCAGAACTCCCCTTTAATGGCACCCCCCTTTTGTAGGGCTCTCTGAGGGGCTTTGGGAGATGGACACAGATAAAAAACAGGGGCCCCACCCTTCACTCTGTGTAGTTCACAGGGTTGCTCCCACGTGGGTCCAGTAGTCCAAGCCTCATTACAGCCCAGGAGGCCAAAGCCAAGGCCATGGTGGTAGAGGTGGGGGTGGGGGAAAGTAGGAGAGGAAGCTGGCATGGGTTGGGAGGAATGCTGGCTGCTGTGGGCTTCCCCACCTCTGTGAGGGCTGAGCTTGGGAGGTTGTCTCAGAAAATGTTAGATGAACAAATACAGAGCCTCACTTCTTTACTGGGCACAGTTGGATCGTGTCCAAACCTGCCTGCCTGTTCATCTCTTAGTCCCAAATGTGGCTCTTTGTGGTTGTCCCCCAGTTCTTCTGTTGGCTCTGATGGATGGAAAGAATGTGGACTGCAGAATCTCTTGTCCTTGGTTCAGATCCTGGGTGCTATCATTGTCCTTGGGCAAGTCACATGACCTTTCCGAACTCCTGTTTCATCAACCATGACGTGGAAAAATCAATCCCTAATCGAGAGGTGATGCATGGGAAGGTCCCAGGCAGAATTCTTGGGACTTAGACGACATTTAAAAAAGCCTCTTTCTCCCTTCTTTCAAAATTGCACCTCTATTCTTCTGATTGTTTTTTGGAAAACTGAGTTAACCAGAGCTTCACCTTACCTATTGCTGGCCTTGGTAGTAGACCTGTACTTGGACTGGTAAGGGGCATTAGGCGGGTTATTTGGAGCTTTCTGGAACCTGTGTGTGAGCAGGTTTTGGGGAGATGTTTTAAAACTGGACTTACTACCTCACCAGTCCCACGTCTCTCCGCAGATTCTGCTTCTCAGAAGATGCACTATTATAGATACTCTAACGCCAAGGTCAGCTGCTGGTACAAGTACCTCCTTTTCAGCTACAACATCGTCTTCTGGGTAAGTGGATGAGAGTGGCCGCACTCCCTCGTGTAGTCCTCCATTCAGTCATCACGATTCTTCACATCCTTTTGATTTGTGGGCCCTTGCATGAGGCTCTGGGATAGGTGCTGGACAGGGTTGCTGAGCCCTGTCCTCATAGAACCAGCGGCAGTGCTGTGATGGGGAAGGCCAGCCAGCCCTGGGAGTCAGGAAGGCTTGGGGTTCTGGCCCAGATGCTTGTCTGTCTCCCCCCATCTCTGCCCCAGGGATGGCCCAGTGAGATGTCAGAGACAGGTACTTTGTGTGCGTTTGACTGTGGGCCAGGCCCTGCTCTAGGTTCTGGGAAGTAACAGTGGACTAGGGCAGTAAAGACCTGCCCTTCTGGTGTTGATGTTTAGCCAAGAGTGGTGTTAGCCTACTGAGCAGCAGAGAGCAGGGAGAGAGAAGCTGCTTGGCTAGCTAGTGTGGCCAGGGAAGGGCATTCTGAGGAGCTGAGACCTGAGTACTAATGAAGAGGCAGCCAAGCTCCAGGCAGGGAGAACAGCAGTTGCGAAGGCCCTGAAGCAGGAACGAGCTTGGCATGTGCAAAAGACAAAAAGAAGACCACGTGGCCGGAGCTGGGTGGGGAAAGGGGAGATGGGGACACAGGAGAGGAAAGAGGTACGCAGGACCAGGTCATAAAGGTTTATGTGCGTCTTAATAAGTAGTTGGAATTATTTTCTGCTTCTTTAGCTAACTCTTGGAAGAGTGGTGTGATCTGGTGTTGATGGTGTTGTAAGTTGGATGGTGTGATCTGGTGTTGGAGTGACTGCAGAGTCAGGGGATGGATGGTGGTACCACATTCTGAGATGGGATTTGGGGACAGAAGTGTAAGTTTGAGTTGTCTCTTAGCCTCATGGAGACGTCAGTTTCCTTTGTCAGTGACTGTCCTGGAGATGGAAGTCTTTGCCACCATCAGAGGAAGGGGTAGACCTATGAGAGCTTCAGAGATGAGCGTATTGACCGAGAAGAGGAGCGGTCTGAACGTTGAGTCCCGGGATGCTGGAGGTTGGGTTGAGGAGGAAAGCCGACTCCCAGATTGGCTGAGAGTGAGTGGCCTGAGGTAAAAGGAAAACAGGAGATCTCGTGTTGTGGAAGCCTTCCAAGGAGGAGCAGTCAGCTATGCCAAAACGAGGCGAAGTA
Source organism: Propithecus coquereli (assembly GCF_000956105.1). Classification (NCBI taxonomy): domain Eukaryota; kingdom Metazoa; phylum Chordata; class Mammalia; order Primates; family Indriidae; genus Propithecus; species Propithecus coquereli. The sequence goes on from NW_012154174.1 coordinate 8,107,906, forward strand.
CATGAAGCCATTGGCAATGGCTTGGACAAGGGGGAGTAGTCGGGGACCTTGACTAGAGCCACTGTGTGCTCTGGGCGGGGGTGGGGGACGGAAACCCAGCAGGAGTTGCCCGAGGAGCCGACGGGAGTAAAGAAGTGAAATGGTGAATCTTGCCTGTTCTTTCCAGGACTCTTACTTGCCTTAAGGAGGAGCAGAAAAATTGGGCACTGGCTGGAGATGTTTGAGGGTTGAGAGAGAGAGATCTCATGGCATGTGTGTATTGCTGGTGGGGTTGGTCCCGGGAGAGGCAGGCATTGATTCTGTGTAGGAGGGCCAGGGATATGAGTGTGCATAGACGCTTTTAAAACCATTAAGCAAGCAGAGTTTATTAGTGTCTGCCTGGGAGCAGATGGATAAGGAGGGACAGAATGAGTGGCCATGGTGCCACATTTTGCTTCTGCAGATTTGGCATTTCCTATTTTGACTGGAAGTCTTTAAACAAGGCAGACATACTAAGACTTGTCAGCTTTTCAGCCTTGATTTTACAGCATTATCTCCTGGTGATTTATGTCAATGTGTTTGGGGGTTTTCTGTCCTAGAAAAATAAGGTAGGATTCGACACCATGACCTGTCACCCCAGGTCTTTTTCTGTGCTCAGAGAACCTTTTACCAACAACTTTGTCATTGTCCGCGAAATGGGGCATTGCTGGACATTTGATGTGGCTCCTGTGGGTCCCTCCTAATGTGAGAACTGTTCCCCATCCTTGTGATGTGTGGCTTCTCAGACTGGCATTGCTGCCTGTGTGAAGGAGAGCCCTCTGGCTTCACCCTGCATTCCCAGCCCCCATACCCAGCGAGGTGTCACCTGGGCTAGGCAGGCAGCCTGACACTCTGGACACTTGTACACCCAGCTGTCTCCCACGGGTGTGCTCGCTTGGCTTTGTGCTTCAACCTCTGACTCTCGTCTTGATTTTTGCAGCTAGAGGAAAACTCTGCCAACTGCTGCTGTGGCAGAGGGCCCTAGTGATCTCTGTGTCTTCAGAGGCTTTTCTGGACAGATTCTTTGCTCTTGGGGAGCTCTAGTAACTTGCCCAATAACACAGTCACAGCACCAAATTCCAGTATCAGAGTTCATGAATCCAGCATGGTAGAAAGCCTGCTTGGTGGTTGAAGGGTGCTACAGTCTTATCGGGGTTTTGCAGAATTGCAATGTGTGAGTCGAGAGTTAATCATTTTTCAGTTAGTGTGCACTGGGGCAGAACAGGAAGGAACAAACAGCACAGTCAGAAAGATGAGGCATGAGAGAGTGTGGCTGGGAAACGGGAGGGGGAGGCTGCTGGACCCTCCCTGCCGCGTTCCTGGCGGTGATTAGCAGTCTTCGTGTGCACAGGAGCTGCAGTGAGGAGGGAGACCCGAGAGCTGGGGTACACAGCTCCCCTGGGAAGCTCATGGTGCGGCGGGAGGGTGCTGGCTGGCTATGGGCCCTGAGGTGCCAGTCTGGACTTTATCCTGAACTAAGTGACCTTGCTTGATAAGCTTCGATGTTTTCCTCGTGGAATATTGGTCTCAGCTGCCTGTTGTCTGCCTCACAAGGTTGCTGAAAATGTATAATGTGGTATGCCAAGCCCTTATCTCTTCAGAGTTTTCTTAAATGGAGAAAATACAAAAATAGAATCATATAATGAATTCCATGTTCCCATCATCTAGCTTTAAAAATTATCACTCATAGCCCATCTTGTTTCATTTGCATCCCACCACTCCACCCTTTGGATTGTTTTGAAAGAAAGCCTAGATAGATCATTTCCCATGAAGAGTTTCTGTATTTATTTTGTTAGATGCATTTACAGTGAGCAGTGGCACAGGGGCATTGCCCGGGCTCATGTGGACACTGGGCTCAGCAGGCGAGTTTGAATATGCAGAAGGTTACCTGTGTTCCTGTGACCAATTCTTTTTTTTTTTTGAGACAGAGTCTCACTGCGTTGCCCTGGCTAGAGTGCCGTGGCGTCAGCCTAGCTCACAGCAACCTCAAACTCCTGGGCTCAAGCAATCCTACTGCCTCAGCCTCCCCAGTAGCTGGGACTACAGGCATGCGCCACCATGCCCAGCTAATTTTTTCTATATATTTTTAGTTGTCCAATTAATTTCTTTCTATTTTAGTAGAGACGGGGTCTCACTCTTGCTCAGGCTGGTTTCGAACTCCTGAGCTCAAACAATCCGCCCGCCTCGGCCTCCCAGAGAGCTAGGATTACAGGCGTGAGCCACCGCGCCCGGCCTCCTGTGACCAATTCTAGGTGCTGGGACAAACACAAGGTTTTATTTAGCAGCATCCCCTCCACCTTTAGAATTGTTTTCACGGTAACATTCTTTATAGATAAATACCTGTTGCCCTCTTAACAGTTTTTAAAGCTCTCTTTCTGACTTCAGGGCTGAGATTTCCCAGGGATCATTAGTACCTCCTTGGAGTGAGAAGCGTGGATGCCACGGATGTTGGCGGCTCTGTTCTGAACCTCATGGTTTACAGAGTGCAAATGGAACTGTGGTTTATGAGGTTCTTATCATAGGGATCTTAGGGAGAAAAATTCTTCCAGGCGACATAGCATTTTGAGACCTGTTTTTAGTACAAAATCTCACTTTGACTTTAGGGAAATGCAAATCAAAACCACAATGAGATACCACTTCACACCCATGAGGGTGGCTATTAAAAAAATAAATGGAAAATAAATATTGGTGACGATGTGGAGAAATTGGAACCCTTGTGTGCTGTTGGTGAGAATGTGCAGTCACTGTGGAAAACAGTGCAGTGGTTCCTCAGAAAGTTAAAAATAGGATTACCTTGTGATCCAACAATTCTACTTCTGGGTATATAACCAAAAGAATTGAAAACAGAATGTCGAAGAGATATTTGTACACCCACGTTCATAGCAGCATTAGTCACAATAGCCAAAAGGTGGAAACAACCCAAGTGTCCACTGGTGATAGAATGGGTGACAAAATGTAGTATGCAAATGCAGTTGAGTATCGTTGAGCCTTAGAAAGGAGGGCAGTTCTGACACGTGCTACAACATGGAGGAAACTTGAGGACTCATGCTAAGTGAAATAAGTCAGATGCAAAAAGATGAATACTGTGTGATTCCACTTATACGAGGTACCTAGAGCACTCAGAATCAGAGATAGAAAGTAGAATGTTGGCTGCCACAGGCTGGGGAAGAGGCGAATGGGGAGTTTATTGTTTAATGGGTTCAGAGTTTCAGTTTTGCAGGTTGCAAAGAGGTCTGTGGGTAGATGGTGCTAGTGGTTGCACAACACTGTGAATGTGCTTAATGCCAATGAACTGTGCACTTTAAAAGTGGTTAAAATAAGTTTTATGTGTATTTTTTTTTTTTTTT
>NW_012154174.1:8111980-8122548 GCF_000956105.1 Propithecus coquereli
GTGCGCGGCCCTTTGTCTTTGTTTATTCATGCCCCACCTGTTTTCACAAAGATTTGAGCTTTCCTGGTTTTGCTGAGTGAATCCTTTATAGGGATGATTCACATGATATCTGCAACTCCAGGGTTGCTTTCTACCACAAGCATTGACTTTAATCTGCAAAGGTTGGATGAAACCCTTGCTTGGATCCATTTCCAAGATGGATTAAAACAGAGGAACTGAGACCCCTTTTAAGAGAACAGTAGGCCTTTGTTTCACAGAAAGAAAAGCCCCTTGCTTGTCTTTAGTAAACAAAAAAAAAATTTATAGCAATGTTGTGCCATTGGCTTTCTCAGTGACTCAGGTAGGTCTGAGCCATGGCTTCCCGCCTTATAAAATTTGTGAATTAGCCTCTGCGCTTAATGCGTGGCTTGTTTCTGAGTGAGATGAGAGTCATGGACATTTGTGCTCTGTGACCAGCATGGCTTGATGCCCCTTCAGAGTAACAGATGGTTCAAATTAGGAAACTTCTGAGAGTGAGAGAGAGGTTCTTAAAAATTTTACCAGAAAAACAGGGTGTACCAAGGCCTGCCCTGGGCAAACCAAGGCAAGTCCGAGGTAGAAGGGTCAGCTCTCTTCCTCTACCCTTGTGTATGGCATCTTTGCAGGTAGAGTCTTATTCTCTCTGTCAGACATTTATTATGCTCCTCTTTGTGGAGGATTTGCCACCTTCTGGGGTGGTCTGTTGATCCTGGGTTCTTCTGACTGGTGGAAGATTGCGCTCATCTGAGCCGAACTTGGTGCCTGTGATTTCAGACCCCACGGCCTGGTTCCCAGGTCTGAATGCAGATGGTTTCCCTGCTTCCATCTCTTGGTAATTAATGCAGGCAAAGGGGGAAAGTCTCATGTTTTAATAATATATATAGGATATTTTTGTTTTCACTGCTAAGAAGATTTGGTCCTTTTTTATCTTCAAGTATTTAGTATTTGCATGGAAATTCAAGAAGGCTAAACAAGGCATCTCAGCTTTACTGCATTCCCTCTTCTGTGCCCCAGTCTGCTGTCTGCACACGCATAGGTTCATATCCTTGTGAGCAGCATCCTCGAAGTCTTGAGGGCTGCATTTTCACATTAGCATCTCCTACTCTAGAACATTCTAGGTTACAACATTATCTTCCTGGTTGCATTTTTAGAAATTCCCATATTGGACATTTAGATTGTTTCTAATTTTTTACTATCCTAGCTAGATAAGGATGCAGTGATTGGTTTGTGTAATATAGATTCTTCCCTTTGGGGAAGGGAGGAAAATGATTTGCTGGAAAATATTCCCAGGAGTGAGATTAAATGGGTCAGAAGGTGGTATATTGTTTTGACCTGCCTGACATACTTATATAGTGAAAATTACTTCTCCAGAAGGACTGCCCCAATTCATAGGAAATGGACCACCTTATCTTTTGGCACAGGGGTGTGTGTGTGTGTCTGTCTCCTTGGATGATAAGTAGTCACATGGCACAGCCTACCGGAGTGATCCGTCTTCTGTGTGGGAGTGCCTTGCTCCCATCTTGTTTGTACTTTTTTTTCTTTTCAGAAATTCTTTGTAAAAAATCACTGCTATTGGGGTATAATTTAGATAGAATAACATTTAACCATTTTAAGTGTACAGTTTGATGACAGTTGTATAAGCCACACAACCACCATCATCACGAGGATATGAAACATTGCTACAAACACTTTCCTTGTGCCCCTCTGCACACACCCTGCCCCTCTCCCCTAGGTGACCACTGATCTGCCTCCTGTCTCAATAAATTAGATTTGACTCTTTTGTGTCTGCCTTCTTCTAGTTAGGTGATGTTTCTCTGTTGTTTTCGTGTTTTTAATTTCATTGATTTCTTTTTCTTTTAAAATTATTTTTTTATTTTTCAAATTATAAAATACACATAACAGTTTATCATTATAACCATTGTAACCATTTTCATTGACATTAAGTACATTCACATCACATGGATTGCTGCTCTTATTTTTATTATTTCTTCCCTTCTGCTTACTTTGGGATTATTTTGCTTTTTTCCTCCCAACTCTCTAATGTGGAAGGTTAGATAACTGATTTTTAGACTTTTCTTTTTTTCCGGTATAAGTATTTGAAGCTATACATTTTGTGCATCCCACATATTTTGATATGTTTTCTCTTCATTTTGTTAAAATACTTTGTATATGCATGCTCTGTTTGCGGTGTATCTCCCCCAACCTCCAAGCTGTCTCCAAGAGTTTCTCTTTTTTACCAGATTTCAGATCTTTTTATATATGCTGGTGTGGTTTTCTTTGTGTTTATTTTGTTTGGGGTTCATTGAGCTTTTGGGATTTGTGGGTTTATAGTTTTCATCAAATTTGGGAATATTTTGACCATTATTTTTTCACACTGCATACACAAAATATTTTAACCAAATGAAGTGAAAACATATCAAAATGTGTGGGATGCAGAACATGTATAGCTTCAAATACTTTTTTACTAGGAAAAAAGAAAGATCTAAAAATCAGAGACCTAATCTTTCACTTTAAGGAGCTAGAAAAGAAGCAAAATAATGCCAAAGTAAGTAGAAGGGAAGAAATAAAAATAAGAGCAGCAGTCAATGTGAGTATGAATGTATTCATTCCTTTTTCCCTGGGACAGTGGTTGTCCTACAGGTCACTAAGGCTCCGTTCAGTTTTTGTTTTTGTTATTTTTCCCCCTCTCTTTTAGTTTGGATAGTTTCTGTTACTTTGTCCTCAAGTTTACTGATCTTTTCTTCTGTAGTATCTAATTGGCTATTAAACCCATCCAGTGACTTCGTTTCTAATGCTGTTTCTATTTCTTGTAATTACATTTGGGTCTTTTTTATATCTTCTATTTCTCTCCTCATCATGTTTATGTTTTCCTTTAAATCCCTGGACATATTTATAATATCTGTTTTAAATTCTTTCTCTGCTAATTTTATCTTCTCTGTCATTCCTGTGTTGTCTTCTGTTTACTGAGTTTTGTAGGTCATGTTTTTTTCCTTCTTGCCTACCTAGTAACTTTTGATTGGATGCTAGATATAGTTTTTTCACCTAAATATTCTTCCCTAACAGTATGAAGTCTTCTGTGTCGGACATCTTTTGTTAAATGTCATGTGTGAGATTCATTCGTGCTGTTGTGTGTAGCTGTAGATCATTCATACTTGTTGTTGTGTTATAATCCATTGTGGGAATATATGATTTGTGTTATTTACAGTTTGGGGCTAGTAAGATCTGTTATAGTAATACAAAAACATACCAGTGTTGGAGAGCTGGGTATACGGGTATCCCAGGGTTCGTGTGGCTGAGCTAAAGGAAATCCTGTCTTTCGTCTCTAGGTCCAGATGGTTTTAGTGTGATAGTTAAGTGCTGGGCTTGGCAGACTGTGGGTTGCAGGCCAAACCTGGCCTTCCGCCTGTTTTTGTACATACAATTTTTTTGGAAAACAGCCACACCCATTCATTTATGTGTTATCTATGGCTGCTTTCCCATTATAACAGCACAGTTGAGTAATTGCATCGGAGGTCATACAGCACACACAGCTGAATATTTACTATTTGGCCCTTTACAGAAATGCTGACTGCTGGCTTAGTTATCTTGGTTTTCTACCCACTGTTAATCACTGTGAACTGTGCCAGTAGTGGTTGAGACTAGGGTCGGGTGAGGCTGGGGTGAGGGCTTTCCCTGTCACCTCCCTTGGATGACTCTGCCCCCTCCACCTTCCTCCCTTTCCAAGGCCTTGACACAGTCAGAGTCTTGGGTGGAGCAGAGCTTGGTGGGGGTAGGCGCCCTGTTATCAGGTGACAGAGGCAGCTGTGGGAGCAGCCCTTGGAGCCCTCTGTGTAGTCCTTGCCCCCCCTCTGGGGCCCTCACACGGGTTTGCTGGCTCTGCTGCTTTTTTTCAGCACCACCCTTCCGGCAGGAGGAAAAGCTGGGGTGTGATAGCTGTGTGACCCCACACAAGGCATCTCCTGCCCAGGGCCCTGCTTCCCTCTGTCATGAGGAAGTTGGGCTCCAGCATCCCTTCTGGCTCCCAGACCTGCCAAACACCCGCTGAGAAGTGGCTTGGCTCAGACTTTTTTAATGTGGGACTGTTTTGAAAGGGGCGTTCCTGCTCTTTTTAGGGCTCACAGTGGTCCCAGTCTTGAGGGGCAACCTAAGCCTGACCAACACCCCACAACTCTTTCCCCAGCCCACTGGGCTCTTGGGGTCAGGCTGGGTCTAGCTAGGGTCTGTGCCCTTGGGGGTCCTTTCTGGCCTCAAGTTCAGCTGAATCACTGGCATTTCCAGTTGCCACGAGTATCTCTGGTGCTTTCTGAGTGAGCGCCCCCAGGCCTGGATGTGAGATTTCCTATTCTGGAGAGTGCCAGCGCCCAGGACTCACAGAAGAAGGCAAAGCTCAGCCAGCAGGAGGTGCCTGGGCCCTTGGAGTTCATTGGTCTTCAGCTGCTTATGTTGCAGCTCTGCCAACTAAAGCCCAAGAGGCGGGGCGCGCTGGAGGCCACTGGGGGAGTCAGGAACAGAGCTGAGACTTGGTCCTAGTTTCCTCTGCTCCCTGCAGTTTTCTTTCCATCATTCTTTCCTACCTCACCTGGGGAGCCTTCCAGAAGGCCTCATTCCTGTTGTCTCCAGAAGCCCAGTGAAACAGGTACCTGGAAAGGAGAACCTTGGCATAGGACAGAGACAGTCCTGGGAGTTACTGGGGGCACAGAGCAGAGCACCAGCGTCAGGAGAAGGAGGCACAGAGTGTCTTCAGTACAGCAGGCGCTTGTGGTGTCTCCTTGACAGCCTCTGCTCTGCCTGCACCGCAGGAGGGCAGGGTGCCCTTGGGACTTGGCCCTGTGCCCCGGGGTAACCAGGTCACATGGGCTCTTCCTTCAGTCCTTAAAACCTTCCCGTGACCTAGGAAGGGTTCCCTCTGTTTTGTAGAGGAGAACATAGGCTCAGAGAAGGTCCTGTCACTAGAAAGTTGCAGAGTGAAGATTGAATCCAGGACCGGCTAACCTGTGCTGTGTGTTCAGCACTGCTCTAGACAGCCTCTTGCCTCAGTGGCTTACTCTTGGGTTTCCTTCTGGTCGTCTCTGAGGCTCACATAGGAAGCCCAGGGCAAGGGGTACTGCGAGCCTGAGTCAGCAAGGGGATTGTGCAAGAGCCAGAGGCCAGCAGGGCAGAGCCTGAGAGTGTTGCCTTGCTCCTGGTGGTTCGCCTTGAGCTTGCTGAGGAAAGGCCTGCAAGAGTTGCCCAAGTGCTTTTACAAATGCTTAAATGAAATCTTGCAAGGGGCCAAGGCTATTGCAATACAGGTGAGAGGCACTTGTGACCTGCCTGGAGTTGGAACTCTCTCCTCCAGTCTAGCAGGGCCGGGCCAGGTGTCTGCATGTCCTCTCTGACTTGATGGTGCTTGGGTAACATGCCACAGGCTTGCTCATGTGAGTGGGTCTTTTGTGGCTTCTAAGACTGTGGCCAGCCTAGCCCAGAGTACCCCAAGACAACCTCTTGCCTTCTTTCATAGGGGCATTTGTCTAAGGTGGAAAGGTCAATATTGAATCTTTGCAATGATTCCTGCTCCCTTGTCCACCCACCCTGGTTGGGACACAGAGTGGCTTTACCACCTGACACTGGATCATTGGCTTTAGAGTTGCACAGCCCAGAAGCCCCTCTGTGGACCTCCTGCACCCAGGACCCCTGTGTGGATGGTCCTGTGTGGGTGTCCCCATATGGACAGGGTGGCTGGGGCGACTGCCCTGTGGGTGGTGAGATAGTGTGTGTCAGGGTCTAAGACACCAAGTTCGGTTCTTAAATGTGCCACCAGCTAGCTGTGTGACCTTGGGCAAGATGACCAGACTGCTCTGCGCCAGGGCTTTCCCATCTGAAAAAATGAGGATAACGGGACCAGCGTTATGGGATGTGGAAGGGTCTCTTTAGGTGCAGTAAGTGTGAACCACAGCGTGCACACTCAGGAAAGGGTAGGGCTACTCGCCACGAGGGCCACAGCAGGGTACGTGCCTGGTGGTCCAAGCAGAAAGAGGGCTGGCCTCCCCTTGGGCTTGCCCGGAGTTGGGCCCCGTTTTTCAGTACGGGATTCAATTAGGTCATAGAAGAGAGACAAAGAAAGTCACTGAGGCTGGAGGGCACCCAGCTGCTGAACCCTCACTCCCAGATGGTTGGCAACAGGGAGGATGGCCTGGCCTGGCTGGGCCCCACAGACCATCCGCTCCAAAGTTCCATGACGGGCTCCATTAGCACCCTGGCTCATTGGTGGGGCTGTTACATGGGCAGCCAGGCAGGTCACTTCCCCTGTCTGGTCCTCCCTCAGTCTCTTTGTGTCTAAAACCATTGTTGGTCCCCAGAGTTCCTGCCCTAGGCCAGTGTTCATTGAACCCATGATCTGACATGTGACCCCCAAGTTCCTGTCTTTCCGGTGTGAGTTAACTTTAGTTCTTCCTTTGGAACAGAAAGGAAAACAACACAGGCCCTCATTCTTAGAGCTGAGAGGAGGAGAATTGCACTGCAGTGACAAGGAGCTGGCTTCTCAGGCTAACCGCCATTCAGCCAGGGGGGTCCTAGGGGGCCTTGGGAAGAAACAGCTGCAGGTGGCAAGAGAGGGCATAGGTCGGTGTGTCTGTGAGCCATGAGCAGAGCAGCACCAGGGGCCTTTCGTTTGGGGTAGGGGGTGATCGTTAGAGACACACAGACAGGCACACCTACCTTTGCACGGGCACTGTGCTCCTGAGGCAGGTGAACATGGACTTCTCTCGTGAGGAGTAGATGATCTTTTTTCCGAACTTGTGCTCTGAAGTTTTTGGCCAAGCAAATTTCCTTTTGTGAAACCAGTCACCTCTTGCCATTGTATCTGTTTAGTCACCTAGGGGAAAAATGACAACAGCACCTCAGGGTGGATTCACTGAGCCCTATAAATAAAGGTGGAGCCGAGGCTGGTTTTAACGTGGGAAAAGATAGAAGATGGGGTGAGAGAGGGCGGACTGCGAGTTGCGGGGGGTGGGGGGGAGAGAAGAGAGCTCCGTGCGGTGGTCTGGCTGCGTGTTTTTAAGGCAGGCTTTTCTCACATGTCCCACATGGCTCCAGGGGTGGGTGGACTGCTGTGGAAATGGCCAGGCAGGGGCTGGGATGTCTGGGAACACGGGATGGGCATAGGCTGGCTAACTACAGGCCCCATTCTGCTCTGGTCCCAGTTAGGGCTGGCTTGGGCCTCCTCTGCCCTGAAGGCCTTTGGACTGTGCTGGGAGGAGAGCTGCAGGGACCCAGGCAAGCCCTGGTCTTGGTCCCTGGTGGGTCACTCGCTTGTGCCCGCTCTGCCCCTGCCGCGTGCCACGTCCTTCTCCAAGTTGCTGGGGTACGAGTGAACGAAACAGATGACGTCTCTGCCCTCAGAGGGCTTGCTCGGGGAGACGCAGTAGACAGACAGCCTGTGCGGTCATGAAGAAAATCAGCAGGAGGCGGTCAGGGGTGGGGGGCAGGGAGCAGTCCCACCCAGGATGGCGAGGGGAGGCATCTCTGAGGAGGTGAAATTTGAAGAGAGCCGACTGAGGTGAGGGAGGAAGCCAGGAACCTATATGGGGGAAGAACATTCTAGGCTGGGAAGCAGTGTCAAGGCTCTGAGGAATAGTAAGAACGCCAGTAGCCTGGGGAGCTGGGCTGGGCAGGGGGTGGGCAGGAGGACATGGGAGATGCGGGCGGACGCTGGTGGGCCGCAGACAGTGCGAATTTTATTCTCGGTGCGAAGGGAAGTCACTTGAGGGGTTCGAGGAGGGGAGTCCTCTGATCTGTGGTTTTCAAGGATCCGGGCCAGAGCAGGCGGAGTGTGGACAGGTGGGAGCAGAGGGTCGGGAACGCTGGCCACGTGCACTGTGGATTGTGAAGGTAGAACCTGTAGAAGGTTCTGGCAGGTTGTGTGTGGGCAAAAGGCAAAGAGGCATCAAGCTTGGGACCGGGTTTTCTCTCTCACACACACACAAGTGGGTGCACATGGGGCCGGGTGGTGGGGAGCTGGGTCGGGGGCTGGGAGACCAAGGCTCCGTTGCCCGCACGTTAAGATGGAAATACTTGTAGCTGTGTGAGGTGGACAAGTGAAGGAGACATTACGGTGTTTGGCTTGAGGGATTGGCCAGGGCTGGAGATTGGATCTGAGAGCCAGCATGTTAGATGGTATTTAAAGCCTGTGATTATGAGGTCCCCTAGAGGATTCAGGGGAGGATGAAGGGGCAAGGACTGCAGGGTGAGCGCCACTGGCCTTTCTTTAGAGGGGTCTGGAGGAGGAGGCGGGAGTGTGTCCGTGAGTGGTTGGGGGAGGAGGGCGTGAGCAGCTGTGTTGGATGAGGTCAGATAAGAAGAGAAAAAGATTCGGTCTCCAGCTTTGGCACGAGGGAAGCAAGTCACTGGGGCCTTGAGGAGTGGTAGGGATGGGGCTGACAGGACACGGTGGGCAGTAGCCACTGCCTTCGGGCTCGCTCCCTGTGCCAGCATGGGACACCTGGGAGGGAAAGGAAGTGGCTGTACCCTCCATCAAGAAAGAACACCAGCCAGTAATTCAGAGGGAGGACTGAGGAGCGGGACATCCTCCAGGATGAGCCCGCTGGAGCGTGCGCTGTGCTTTGCTGTGGGCTCAGTGCTGTATCCAGTGCTGGAGACGGGGCCGGCACTCGGCGCCTACCCTGCGAAGATCAGTTGAACGAATGAGCGAGGAGTGAATGAAAACTGAACTGAGACTTGGGACCCGCCCTTCTCCCTGCTGCCTGGCATTTTGGTCTTGGCCCTGCTTTGTTCTGTTTTATAAACTGTAGGGATCAGTCCTGGCAGAGCTTTTTCACTTAGGCTTCACAGACCACTGCGGGAACCAGCAACGGAAGGCTGCGAGCCCTCTGAGATTCCGTACAAAATATTGGGCACGTGTGCGTTTTCTGAACGTGACGTGCTCCCAAAGAAGTTGAGACCTCCCGGGGCTTTCTGTATAAGGGGCCCGTTCTTCCAACTTCAGCCCCCTAGGGCTAGTATTGGAAAAAAATGGGCAGAAATGGCTTAAGGCTGGAGAATACACTGGAAGATTGAGAGCCACAGAGAAGCCTAGCCCTGTTACTTCTGGGGAGATGCTGGTAAATGACAGCGAAATGCCAGCGTGGTGTAAAGCAGCTAAACAGAAAAATAGGAGGCCGCTTTGTTTGCAGAGATCATGATGTGTTTTGTTTTGTAGGGAAAATCTTCCCCGGTCTAGGAACCTGTGTGTGTATTTGGGTGGGCCCCTTTCTGATGTGGCGCATGTGGGACAGCCTGGCCCCAGTGGGTTCCTGGAGGTGGGAGGTCGGGGTTGGGGGTGCTTCTGCTTCTCTTCTGCGGTGCAGAAATGCAGCCCTGTATTAACTCAATAGCTAATAACCCAGCGTTTCCGGAGCACACGGGGGCCCCGTGCTGCGTATAGGTACTATGGGGAAGAGGGTCAGCCCTTGCCAGTGAATGGCCTGGGTAGCTGCTTGCCTGCGCTCGGAGTCTGTCTCCAGGGCAGGAGGCCTGGGGCGGGTGGCAGAGTTGGTGCTGGACTCTGCTCCCCCATCCCCTCACCCCAGGGTGGTGCCTGGTCCTGTGCAGAGCCTCACCCTGCGCTGGGAGGCTCTGAAGGCACCTGGGGCAGCCCTCACAAGGGGTGAAGCCTTCCTACACACCAGATCGTGCACTGAAATGAGTTGGGGGTTGCATAATGGTGACGGGCCGGGGCACAGCCCGATGTCTGTGACTCTGGAGGGGCCATCTGGGGTTGAAGGAGTTGGTCCAGACGTTGGGGAAGTCAGGAGCAGGTTCTCTGCAGAGCCTCAGTGTCCCTCTGTTCTGGGGTGGGAAGCCCTGTAGGAGCCAAGGGGCCACCTTGGACATGAGCCAGGAGCATCCCCCGGCTAGCAGTGCGGACTTTGCTCTGTGAAGCATGTTCGCAGTGCTGGTTTCTGACCTAATTTTCTCTCTCTCTTTTCCCTGCCCCTGCTTAGTTGGCTGGAGTTGTCTTCCTTGGAGTCGGGCTGTGGGCATGGAGCGAAAAGGTAGGTGTTACTGTCACTAGCACTCTGAGCATCAGGCAGCCAAAACCAGATTCATTCAGCTTAAAATGTTCCTCTCCTCCAATCTGTTCCCTGACAACGAGCATTTCTTGTGCAGTGTGAAGGTTTATAGTCCTTACTCTTCACAGAACCTGCTCCCCTGTTGTAGGGCCGTTGGGTTTGAGCCCCGTGGCTGTGGAGAGCCTTCTCCTCTGTTCCCAGCTGCCCCAGGCTTGTCTGCAGCTGTGCCCAGCGCAGGCTTGGGGCTAACTTCCTGATCCCCCCTCTGTGCCTCTGGGAGCAGGTGAGCAGTTCCCTGGACGCAGTTGCAGTTTATCCCTGAAGCTCTTGTCTTGGCCCACAGAAAGAACCCCTGAGAGCAGGAAGGAAGGCTGTGTGCCTCCTGGGTGCCTAGTGGGGCAGGAGCAGGTCCTTAAGCACCTGTGGAGGGGGCTATGAGGAGGGGCGACTAGGCTTTTATGACCTGGAAGGACTAGGGGCAGTTGCAACTCTAGGGAGGAG
>NW_012154174.1:8122598-8171752 GCF_000956105.1 Propithecus coquereli
GCCTGTTTTTGTACATACAATTTTTTTGGAAAACAGCCACACCCATTCATTTATGTGTTATCTATGGCTGCTTTCCCATTATAACAGCACAGTTGAGTAATTGCATCGGAGGTCATACAGCACACACAGCTGAATATTTACTATTTGGCCCTTTACAGAAATGCTGACTGCTGGCTTAGTTATCTTGGTTTTCTACCCACTGTTAATCACTGTGAACTGTGCCAGTAGTGGTTGAGACTAGGGTCGGGTGAGGCTGGGGTGAGGGCTTTCCCTGTCACCTCCCTTGGATGACTCTGCCCCCTCCACCTTCCTCCCTTTCCAAGGCCTTGACACAGTCAGAGTCTTGGGTGGAGCAGAGCTTGGTGGGGGTAGGCGCCCTGTTATCAGGTGACAGAGGCAGCTGTGGGAGCAGCCCTTGGAGCCCTCTGTGTAGTCCTTGCCCCCCCTCTGGGGCCCTCACACGGGTTTGCTGGCTCTGCTGCTTTTTTTCAGCACCACCCTTCCGGCAGGAGGAAAAGCTGGGGTGTGATAGCTGTGTGACCCCACACAAGGCATCTCCTGCCCAGGGCCCTGCTTCCCTCTGTCATGAGGAAGTTGGGCTCCAGCATCCCTTCTGGCTCCCAGACCTGCCAAACACCCGCTGAGAAGTGGCTTGGCTCAGACTTTTTTAATGTGGGACTGTTTTGAAAGGGGCGTTCCTGCTCTTTTTAGGGCTCACAGTGGTCCCAGTCTTGAGGGGCAACCTAAGCCTGACCAACACCCCACAACTCTTTCCCCAGCCCACTGGGCTCTTGGGGTCAGGCTGGGTCTAGCTAGGGTCTGTGCCCTTGGGGGTCCTTTCTGGCCTCAAGTTCAGCTGAATCACTGGCATTTCCAGTTGCCACGAGTATCTCTGGTGCTTTCTGAGTGAGCGCCCCCAGGCCTGGATGTGAGATTTCCTATTCTGGAGAGTGCCAGCGCCCAGGACTCACAGAAGAAGGCAAAGCTCAGCCAGCAGGAGGTGCCTGGGCCCTTGGAGTTCATTGGTCTTCAGCTGCTTATGTTGCAGCTCTGCCAACTAAAGCCCAAGAGGCGGGGCGCGCTGGAGGCCACTGGGGGAGTCAGGAACAGAGCTGAGACTTGGTCCTAGTTTCCTCTGCTCCCTGCAGTTTTCTTTCCATCATTCTTTCCTACCTCACCTGGGGAGCCTTCCAGAAGGCCTCATTCCTGTTGTCTCCAGAAGCCCAGTGAAACAGGTACCTGGAAAGGAGAACCTTGGCATAGGACAGAGACAGTCCTGGGAGTTACTGGGGGCACAGAGCAGAGCACCAGCGTCAGGAGAAGGAGGCACAGAGTGTCTTCAGTACAGCAGGCGCTTGTGGTGTCTCCTTGACAGCCTCTGCTCTGCCTGCACCGCAGGAGGGCAGGGTGCCCTTGGGACTTGGCCCTGTGCCCCGGGGTAACCAGGTCACATGGGCTCTTCCTTCAGTCCTTAAAACCTTCCCGTGACCTAGGAAGGGTTCCCTCTGTTTTGTAGAGGAGAACATAGGCTCAGAGAAGGTCCTGTCACTAGAAAGTTGCAGAGTGAAGATTGAATCCAGGACCGGCTAACCTGTGCTGTGTGTTCAGCACTGCTCTAGACAGCCTCTTGCCTCAGTGGCTTACTCTTGGGTTTCCTTCTGGTCGTCTCTGAGGCTCACATAGGAAGCCCAGGGCAAGGGGTACTGCGAGCCTGAGTCAGCAAGGGGATTGTGCAAGAGCCAGAGGCCAGCAGGGCAGAGCCTGAGAGTGTTGCCTTGCTCCTGGTGGTTCGCCTTGAGCTTGCTGAGGAAAGGCCTGCAAGAGTTGCCCAAGTGCTTTTACAAATGCTTAAATGAAATCTTGCAAGGGGCCAAGGCTATTGCAATACAGGTGAGAGGCACTTGTGACCTGCCTGGAGTTGGAACTCTCTCCTCCAGTCTAGCAGGGCCGGGCCAGGTGTCTGCATGTCCTCTCTGACTTGATGGTGCTTGGGTAACATGCCACAGGCTTGCTCATGTGAGTGGGTCTTTTGTGGCTTCTAAGACTGTGGCCAGCCTAGCCCAGAGTACCCCAAGACAACCTCTTGCCTTCTTTCATAGGGGCATTTGTCTAAGGTGGAAAGGTCAATATTGAATCTTTGCAATGATTCCTGCTCCCTTGTCCACCCACCCTGGTTGGGACACAGAGTGGCTTTACCACCTGACACTGGATCATTGGCTTTAGAGTTGCACAGCCCAGAAGCCCCTCTGTGGACCTCCTGCACCCAGGACCCCTGTGTGGATGGTCCTGTGTGGGTGTCCCCATATGGACAGGGTGGCTGGGGCGACTGCCCTGTGGGTGGTGAGATAGTGTGTGTCAGGGTCTAAGACACCAAGTTCGGTTCTTAAATGTGCCACCAGCTAGCTGTGTGACCTTGGGCAAGATGACCAGACTGCTCTGCGCCAGGGCTTTCCCATCTGAAAAAATGAGGATAACGGGACCAGCGTTATGGGATGTGGAAGGGTCTCTTTAGGTGCAGTAAGTGTGAACCACAGCGTGCACACTCAGGAAAGGGTAGGGCTACTCGCCACGAGGGCCACAGCAGGGTACGTGCCTGGTGGTCCAAGCAGAAAGAGGGCTGGCCTCCCCTTGGGCTTGCCCGGAGTTGGGCCCCGTTTTTCAGTACGGGATTCAATTAGGTCATAGAAGAGAGACAAAGAAAGTCACTGAGGCTGGAGGGCACCCAGCTGCTGAACCCTCACTCCCAGATGGTTGGCAACAGGGAGGATGGCCTGGCCTGGCTGGGCCCCACAGACCATCCGCTCCAAAGTTCCATGACGGGCTCCATTAGCACCCTGGCTCATTGGTGGGGCTGTTACATGGGCAGCCAGGCAGGTCACTTCCCCTGTCTGGTCCTCCCTCAGTCTCTTTGTGTCTAAAACCATTGTTGGTCCCCAGAGTTCCTGCCCTAGGCCAGTGTTCATTGAACCCATGATCTGACATGTGACCCCCAAGTTCCTGTCTTTCCGGTGTGAGTTAACTTTAGTTCTTCCTTTGGAACAGAAAGGAAAACAACACAGGCCCTCATTCTTAGAGCTGAGAGGAGGAGAATTGCACTGCAGTGACAAGGAGCTGGCTTCTCAGGCTAACCGCCATTCAGCCAGGGGGGTCCTAGGGGGCCTTGGGAAGAAACAGCTGCAGGTGGCAAGAGAGGGCATAGGTCGGTGTGTCTGTGAGCCATGAGCAGAGCAGCACCAGGGGCCTTTCGTTTGGGGTAGGGGGTGATCGTTAGAGACACACAGACAGGCACACCTACCTTTGCACGGGCACTGTGCTCCTGAGGCAGGTGAACATGGACTTCTCTCGTGAGGAGTAGATGATCTTTTTTCCGAACTTGTGCTCTGAAGTTTTTGGCCAAGCAAATTTCCTTTTGTGAAACCAGTCACCTCTTGCCATTGTATCTGTTTAGTCACCTAGGGGAAAAATGACAACAGCACCTCAGGGTGGATTCACTGAGCCCTATAAATAAAGGTGGAGCCGAGGCTGGTTTTAACGTGGGAAAAGATAGAAGATGGGGTGAGAGAGGGCGGACTGCGAGTTGCGGGGGGTGGGGGGGAGAGAAGAGAGCTCCGTGCGGTGGTCTGGCTGCGTGTTTTTAAGGCAGGCTTTTCTCACATGTCCCACATGGCTCCAGGGGTGGGTGGACTGCTGTGGAAATGGCCAGGCAGGGGCTGGGATGTCTGGGAACACGGGATGGGCATAGGCTGGCTAACTACAGGCCCCATTCTGCTCTGGTCCCAGTTAGGGCTGGCTTGGGCCTCCTCTGCCCTGAAGGCCTTTGGACTGTGCTGGGAGGAGAGCTGCAGGGACCCAGGCAAGCCCTGGTCTTGGTCCCTGGTGGGTCACTCGCTTGTGCCCGCTCTGCCCCTGCCGCGTGCCACGTCCTTCTCCAAGTTGCTGGGGTACGAGTGAACGAAACAGATGACGTCTCTGCCCTCAGAGGGCTTGCTCGGGGAGACGCAGTAGACAGACAGCCTGTGCGGTCATGAAGAAAATCAGCAGGAGGCGGTCAGGGGTGGGGGGCAGGGAGCAGTCCCACCCAGGATGGCGAGGGGAGGCATCTCTGAGGAGGTGAAATTTGAAGAGAGCCGACTGAGGTGAGGGAGGAAGCCAGGAACCTATATGGGGGAAGAACATTCTAGGCTGGGAAGCAGTGTCAAGGCTCTGAGGAATAGTAAGAACGCCAGTAGCCTGGGGAGCTGGGCTGGGCAGGGGGTGGGCAGGAGGACATGGGAGATGCGGGCGGACGCTGGTGGGCCGCAGACAGTGCGAATTTTATTCTCGGTGCGAAGGGAAGTCACTTGAGGGGTTCGAAGAGGGGAGTCCTCTGATCTGTGGTTTTCAAGGATCCGGGCCAGAGCAGGCGGAGTGTGGACAGGTGGGAGCAGAGGGTCGGGAACGCTGGCCACGTGCACTGTGGATTGTGAAGGTAGAACCCGTAAAAGGTTCTGGCAGGTTGCGTGTGGGCAAAAGGCAAAGAGGCATCAAGCTTGGGACCGGGTTTTCTCTCTCACACACACACAAGTGGGTGCACATGGGGCCGGGTGGTGGGGAGCTGGGTCGGGGGCTGGGAGACCAAGGCTCCGTTGCCCGCACGTTAAGATGGAAATACTTGTAGCTGTGTGAGGTGGACAAGTGAAGGAGACATTACGGTGTTTGGCTTGAGGGATTGGCCAGGGCTGGAGATTGGATCTGAGAGCCAGCATGTTAGATGGTATTTAAAGCCTGTGATTATGAGGTCCCCTAGAGGATTCAGGGGAGGATGAAGGGGCAAGGACTGCAGGGTGAGCGCCACTGGCCTTTCTTTAGAGGGGTCTGGAGGAGGAGGCGGGAGTGTGTCCGTGAGTGGTTGGGGGAGGAGGGCGTGAGCAGCTGTGTTGGATGAGGTCAGATAAGAAGAGAAAAAGATTCGGTCTCCAGCTTTGGCACGAGGGAAGCAAGTCACTGGGGCCTTGAGGAGTGGTAGGGATGGGGCTGACAGGACACGGTGGGCAGTAGCCACTGCCTTCGGGCTCGCTCCCTGTGCCAGCATGGGACACCTGGGAGGGAAAGGAAGTGGCTGTACCCTCCATCAAGAAAGAACACCAGCCAGTAATTCAGAGGGAGGACTGAGGAGCGGGACATCCTCAAGGATGAGCCCGCTGGAGCGTGCGCTGTGCTTTGCTGTGGGCTCAGTGCTGTATCCGGCGCCTACCCTGCGAATATCAGTTGAACGAATGAGCGAGGAGTGAATGAAAACTGAACTTAGACCTGGGACCCGCCCTTCTCCCTGCTGCCTGGCATTTTGGTCTTGGCCCTGCTTTGTTCTGTTTTATAAACTGTAGGGATCAGTCCTGGCAGAGCTTTTTCACTTAGGCTTCACAGACCACTGCGGGAACCAGCAACGGAAGGCTGCGAGCCCTCTGAGATTCCGTACAAAATATTGGGCACGTGTGCGTTTTCTGAACGTGACGTGCTCCCAAAGAAGTTGAGACCTCCCGGGGCTTTCTGTATAAGGGGCCCGTTCTTCCAACTTCAGCCCCCTAGGGCTAGTATTGGAAAAAAATGGGCAGAAATGGCTTAAGGCTGGAGAATACACTGGAAGATTGAGAGCCACAGAGAAGCCTAGCCCTGTTACTTCTGGGGAGATGCTGGTAAATGACAGCGAAATGCCAGCGTGGTGTAAAGCAGCTAAACAGAAAAATAGGAGGCCGCTTTGTTTGCAGAGATCATGATGTGTTTTGTTTTGTAGGGAAAATCTTCCCCGGTCTAGGAACCTGTGTGTGTATTTGGGTGGGCCCCTTTCTGATGTGGCGCATGTGGGACAGCCTGGCCCCAGTGGGTTCCTGGAGGTGGGAGGTCGGGGTTGGGGGTGCTTCTGCTTCTCTTCTGCGGTGCAGAAATGCAGCCCTGTATTAACTCAATAGCTAATAACCCAGCGTTTCCGGAGCACACGGGGGCCCCGTGCTGCGTATAGGTACTATGGGGAAGAGGGTCAGCCCTTGCCAGTGAATGGCCTGGGTAGCTGCTTGCCTGCGCTCGGAGTCTGTCTCCAGGGCAGGAGGCCTGGGGCGGGTGGCAGAGTTGGTGCTGGACTCTGCTCCCCCATCCCCTCACCCCAGGGTGGTGCCTGGTCCTGTGCAGAGCCTCACCCTGCGCTGGGAGGCTCTGAAGGCACCTGGGGCAGCCCTCACAAGGGGTGAAGCCTTCCTACACACCAGATTGTGCACTGAAATGAGTTGGGGGTTGCATAATGGTGACGGGCCGGGGCACAGCCCGATGTCTGTGACTCTGGAGGGGCCATCTGGGGTTGAAGGAGTTGGTCCAGACGTTGGGGAAGTCAGGAGCAGGTTCTCTGCAGAGCCTCAGTGTCCCTCTGTTCTGGGGTGGGAAGCCCTGTAGGAGCCAAGGGGCCACCTTGGACATGAGCCAGGAGCATCCCCCGGCTAGCAGTGCGGACTTTGCTCTGTGAAGCATGTTCGCAGTGCTGGTTTCTGACCTAATTTTCTCTCTCTCTTTTCCCTGCCCCTGCTTAGTTGGCTGGAGTTGTCTTCCTTGGAGTCGGGCTGTGGGCATGGAGCGAAAAGGTAGGTGTTACTGTCACTAGCACTCTGAGCATCAGGCAGCCAAAACCAGATTCATTCAGCTTAAAATGTTCCTCTCCTCCAATCTGTTCCCTGACAACGAGCATTTCTTGTGCAGTGTGAAGGTTTATAGTCCTTACTCTTCACAGAACCTGCTCCCCTGTTGTAGGGCCGTTGGGTTTGAGCCCCGTGGCTGTGGAGAGCCTTCTCCTCTGTTCCCAGCTGCCTCAGGCTTGTCTGCAGCTGTGCCCAGCGCAGGCTTGGGGCTAACTTCCTGATCCCCCCTCTGTGCCTCTGGGAGCAGGTGAGCAGTTCCCTGGACGCAGTTGCAGTTTATCCCTGAAGCTCTTGTCTTGGCCCACAGAAAGAACCCCTGAGAGCAGGAAGGAAGGCTGTGTGCCTCCTGGGTGCCTAGTGGGGCAGGGGCAGGTCCTTAAGCACCTGTGGAGGGGGCTATGAGGAGGGGCGACTAGGCTTTTATGACCTGGAAGGACTAGGGGCAGTTGCAACTCTAGGGAGGAGGCTAGACTGGGTGCGGGCAGGGTGGAGCTACCTGCCCCCCGTTGCCCTGTGGAGGCCCTGAGGGTTGAAAAGGGCCCTCACTACAGTAGGGCCAGGGAGGGAGGAGGAGGAGGGGTGGGGAAGGAGGGGAAGGAGCAAAGTGGAGTATGCTGGGTGGAAACAGTGGGAACCAAAACTTTCTCTAAAGCATCAGGCCCCAGCCTTTTTGGCACCAGGGACTGGTTTCATGGAAGACCATTTTCCACGGATGGGGGTAGGGTGGGGCAGGGCGGGGCGGGACAGATGCAGAGCTCAGGTGGTGATGCAAGTGATGAGCTATAGATACGGATGAAGCTTTGCTGGCTCAACCCCCCCTCCCCCAAGTTTCATGAAAGACAGTTTTTCCATGGGGGAGGAGGGGTGAGGGGGCGAGGGGGTGGGGCGCAGAGCTCTGCAACCCTTGGGGCGTTGGAGAGCGCCTCTCTAGAGCCCAGGGCCCTCTTCTTTTGGTGGAACCTCTGTAGGCTTTCCCACCATGGCCTTAGGAACTGGATATGGCCCACCTTCAAGGCTGGGTAGCTTCAGGTGGCCTCTGAACTCTTAAAGGGCAAGAGCTGGAGTGCAATGTCCCTTTGCCCCAGTGACCCAGAAGCAGGTGCAATCCATGGCTCACAGCGCCACCGTGTGGCCTCCTCTAGGACTGCAGCAGCCTGACTGGGCAAAACCCTGAGTGTGGGACTGGCTACTCCTTTGCATCTGTCAACCTTAAAATAATCAAAAAGGTCAGAATCTAGTTTAAAGAGAGTTTATTCAAGTGTATAGATTGAGGATGGCAACCAAGGAAGCACAGATTACAAAGAATGGAAGTCAATGTTCCAAAGTGCAGCGGTTGGGACTGTTTACAAAGCTCAGGGAAGATTAATGATTTCAGCATCTTTCTATGTGAGGCTTAATGCACAGTTACAATGATCTGATTAGTTGAGGTAGTCTTTTTCTTTCAGGAAAGGTGTATCTAACATTCCACACTGAAAATGTAACTGTCAGGGGGTCGCAGACGCTATCTGACCTGCATTTGATATGGGACAGTAAAGGAGACAGTTAACCTATAACAGAGATCAGTTATAGGTTGGAAGGGGGTGGTCTGCTCTCTCCTGGTCATTTACAGAACAAGAGCAATGAAAAAGAGAAACTATAATCAAAGAAGCAGAGTTGTAAACATTCTGTGGGACTCAGTCCCCAGGGCTTAACTTCCTCCTTGGCATTTTACAAATCCTGTAGAACTACTCTGTCTATTGTGGTTTCCACTGGCTACATGTGACTATTTGTATTTATATATATATGTATATATTTTTTTTTTTTCTTGAGACAGAGTCTCACTGTGTTGCCCGGACTAGAGTGCCGTGGCGTCAGCCCAGCTCACAGCAACCTCAAAACTCCTGGGCTCAAGCAATCCTCTGCCTCAGCCTCCCGAGTAGCTGGGACTACAGGCATGCGCCACCATGCCCGGCTAATTTTTTCTGTATATTTTTAGTTGTCCAGCTAATTTCTTTCTATTTTTAGTAGAGACGGGGTCTCGCTCTTGCTCAGGCTGGTCTCAAACTCCTGAACTCAAACAATCCGCCCACCTCGGCCTCCCAGAGTGCTAGGATTACAAGCGTGAGCCACCGTGCCCGGCCTGTGTTTATATTTAAATTAATTAAAATGAAATACAAAACAAAATCCAGTCCTTCAGTCTTACTAGCTACATTTTGAGGGCCTTGGTCAGTGGCTGCCATTTCGGACAGTACAGATACAGAACACCCCCTTCATCAATCAACATTCTGTGCCAGTGCACCCTTGGTGGGTGTGTTTTCCACAGGAGTGTTCATATTGAGTCTGTTTTTGTCTCACGATAGTGGGGTTCTCCATTAATTGAGTGCCAAGTCGGGGAACTGACAAAGTCAGCCACCCAGGCCTAGCACAGCACCCTGCAGGCTGCAGGAGAAGCCTGGCGCCTGCCCAGGAAGAACTCACAGCCTCGGTGGAGACCAGGAGCACTTCCGTGCAGGCCCCTGGGGGCTGAGGTGGGCAGGGATCTGCTGGCCAGACGGGCCTCTAACAGGGTGGGCAGGGTCCTCACTGTGGCCTGGCTTTTAATGAGATGACCGAGCCTCTGAAGGCAGGTCCCTGTCCTCAGTTGAGACGCAGCCCAGTCCCCCAGGGCAGCACCCTTGACTCCCCTCCCAGGCCAGTGCTGCCCTGTTTTCTCTGCCTCTTTCAGGGTGTGCTGTCCGACCTCACCAAAGTGACCCGGCTGCATGGAATCGACCCCGTGGTGCTGGTCCTGATGGTGGGCGTGGTGATGTTCACGCTGGGGTTCGCCGGCTGTGTGGGGGCCCTGCGGGAGAACATCTGCTTGCTCAAGTTTGTGAGTGGCCACAGAGACAGTGGGACGGATGGGGCTGGGGGTGCGGGCTCTGCTGGGGCGGGGGTTATGTGTTACGTGGTCCGAGTGGGTACAACCCCTAAAAACCCGCCCCCGGGCCCCAGCAGTGGAAGCAGGAGGCAGCCCTTTGTGTCCTTCTGTGCCCTGAATGGTAAGATTTCAGGAAAAATCCAGATGAGCTGACTCCTCAGCCAGGAGAAGTTGGGCCCCTCTGGTTTTCAGTCCCTGGTGGGACAAGCCCACTGCTCCAAGGCCAGCAGTACTCCCCCCTCCTTTGCCTTTTATCCTCCCTCAGAAGTTCTAAGGGAATTGTTTGTTTGCTCCTCACCTTTGCCCTTCCTGGCTAAGATCAAAAGATGTTGCCAGTAACATTAAAAAATCGTTTTCCTCCTCCAGGGGCTGTGAATCTGTTGGGTGTGCAGTGCAGAATCCTTAATTTCCTGCCAGACCTGCGAGTTACTAAGAGTTTAGTTTTATATTTAGATACAAAATCATTTTTAAATGCATTCAGTTAAAATTTAAGTAGCATCTATTGGGGAAAACACATTATCTTTTTTTGCACTGTATTATTTCTTAAATATATTAGACCAAGCTTTTGCTTTCGTGGACTTACTTTAAGAAGTAAAGCACATGGGGTTTTTTTCTAATTTTTTTCTCTTAAAAAATATTATGTTTAGAGTCTCGTTTCTGTATGAACAGAGATTACATTCTGAAGGGCCGTGTGCGTGTGTGTGTGTGTGTGTGTCTGTGTGCCCGTGCACATGCAAACGTGTGTTTTTCCTCAGTTCTACTTTGAAAGGCTCCTCCAAATTTGCTGGTTGTGGCAAAGCTGCTAAGTGTCCAGTATGGCCAACGGCAATGGCTGTGAGAACACAGGCTCTGTAGGCTGGGAGTCTGCTCTGATGGGAGGGGTGTGGACCTGTGGCTGTAGAGCCCCACCACTGTTTGTGGCTAGGGACAGCCACACTTCTGGAGAGGTCTTTATGCAGCTGGCAGTCACATACTTATGTGCAGAGTGGGTACAGATAACACTGGCACCTCCAGAGTTGTAATGAGACCTGCCAAAGAACTCAGATGTTCTGCGTGAGCCGTGTGACCTCAGGCAAGCTACACACCTGAGTGAGCCTGTTTCCTTGTCCTTAAAGTGGGGGTAATAGATTAGTTTTCCAGGCGCTTGGTTGATTGTGTGTGCGTGGGGAATGGTTCAGGTAGTATCTGGGTCACAGTCTCTGTCCTAAAGGAGCTGACACCCTGGTGGGGTAGGACAGCCATTCATTCGCCTGATAGGGTTCCCTTCTTGTCCAGCGAGAGCTGCTTCATAGGAAATAACACATTGGCTTAGAGCTTTCTCATACTTTTTCATTCATTTGACTGTTACCAACAATGCAGTGACCTGGGTAGGGGTGAATATCCCCTTTTTACAAATGAGGTGAAGTTGCCCAGAGTCACCCCGCTAACGTGGGATTCCTAGGGCCCCAACATGGGTCTCTCAGGTGCAGAGCTCTCTGTGGCAGGCAGTGGTTCCAGACCAGGTGGGGGTGTGCGTCTGGCTAGGCCAGGCTGATGGTGTGGTGACTCCCTCTCCCGTCCTTGTCCCGGTGCAGTTCTGCGGCGCCATCGTGCTCATCTTCTTTCTGGAGCTTGCTGTGGCCGTGCTGGCCTTCCTGTTTCAGGACTGGGTGAGGGACCGGTTCCGGGAGTTCTTCGAGAGCAACATCAGGTCCTACCGGGACGACATCGATCTGCAGAACCTCATCGACTCCCTTCAGAAAGCCGTAAGCAGCGCCTCCAGTGGGCTCCCTGCCAGAGCACAGGCCTTCCTACCAGTAATCTGTCTGTGTTGCTCCAGAGCAGAGGCCAGTGGAGGACAGGACAGGAGGACAGGAACCTTCCCAACTCTGAGTTTTCTGCTTGTAGCTCGGCAGGCAGCACGGAGGCCACAGAAGGGGCCCCCTCTGCCTCTGGTTAGTTCAGCTCTGCCTGCTTGTGGCTGCCCAGCAGCCCAGGCTCTCTCGGGGTACCCTCCCCACATTGGGATCGTGCAGGCAAGTCCAGGTGGCAGGGGTGCAGCTGCACCTGTGGCCACCCTCGCCAGGTGCTCAGCCCTCCCCTCCGCCAGAACGGGACCCAGATCTGTCCAGCCCTGCCCAGTAGCCACGCTGGCTGCAGTCCTCCCTGGGACCTTGAGCATTGGGTCCCCAGGGTAGAACTCCTTCCCCCAGGCTCATGACTCACTGTCTGAGGCTATTCCTGTCTCCTTCCTCCCCCAGACCTTTTCCCCTTCCTGTTTAAGAAGGCAGAGCTGCCTGGAGGAAGCTTCCTCAGATGGAGAGGAATGTAACCTCCCTGGAATATGTCCCCAGGGGTTTGTCCGAGCAGTCCCAGCCAGTGGCCTTTACTCCGTCTGCCCACGCCGCCTCGTGTGCGGCTACACCTGGGGTGGGGCTTGGACCGCAGTCCTCGGCCCCCTGGGAAGAACTCACTCCAGGTCAGCCTTTGGGAGCCTCTTGTGATCTTTGTGCTGCCAGAAAGCCCTGCTTCCTCAAGAACTTTTCATATGGAACACTTTGGTTCTGATAAGAAAATAAATTAGAAAGCATTAAAAATAACTGTGACCACTTTCATCATTAACCTAAACTTGTTTACCGTTATTTCATGTATCATGGGATCTAGCAAAACCCATTTATGTGACCGAAGATCCTTCCTGTATTGTTATTACTGATTTATATTTGTCTGCGAAAGTCACCAAATCCTATCCATTTTCAGATGCCTCTCCCTTTTTTTTTCTGTTCGGTGCCACAATTCTTTTTTCGTTTTCACACAGCCTTTGGCTTGCTGGTGTCGGCGTGCTAGCAGTTCTACCTTGCATTGTCTTAAAGACGTTGTAGTTTTCTCCATTGATTTCTTTTCCTTTTAAAAATACAATTTCCGAAGGCATTCAGTAAATTATAGGTATTTCTGGGGTAAAATATTAGATAATCGTTAAAGCAACTGGGAACAATGGGGGTTGGGAGTGGGGAGACGGCATTCTACCTTAGAAGTAAAGAAAGGGGGTTGCAGAAATCCCAGTCGCCATTGTTGTGAACACTGCCATAGCTACAATAACCACACCAGCCGCGAGGGCAAGCACACAAAGATGAGATGTGCTCTTGGGTGAGGTTGCTGTGAACTTCATGATGATGCTTTCAGTGTGTTTGGCTCTTTCAAATTTTTTAGACACACGAGGATTTTCTTTGCAGCTACACCAGATAACAGGAAAGGGAGAGCAGAGGCCCCAGGTGGGGGCCGAGCGTTGACTGCGTTACCATGTATCCCAATCGTACCTCTTTCCTTGGGAGTAGACATTCCCCAGCTGCTTTTTGTAAAAAGGCAAAAAAGGGAACCAGGCCCAGCTCGAAAGTTTCTCAGGGGGGAAGACACACTGCCTATGAGGAAGTGTTCTCTGGGGGCCAGCTGAGGACCACACCAGAGGTGCAGGGGTCTCAAAGGAGAGGAGAAGGCAGCTCAGGGCTGGGCTGTGCAGGTGGGAGAGGAAGGGCAAGCTCCTTGCTGAGCAGGGACTAGGGTGGGCATGCTGTGCCCTGTGCTGGGGCCAGGGGGCGCCCTTGAGTCAGCCTTGTGTTTTAGACAGAGGAGATGCCTTGGCCACTGTTTCCTAGTTTTTCTTTTTTTAAAATGTTTATTATTTATTTATTTTTACGGGGTCTTGCTATGTTTCCCAGGCTGGCTTCGAACATCTGGGTTCGAGCAATCTTCCTGTGTAGCTGGGATTATAGGCGCATGCCACCGCAACTGGCAACACTGCTTCCTTCTTGAAAGGCTGCCTGTGTTGCCAGCTCAGCATCTCTGTGCACATGGGAGGTAGTGGGGCAGGCCTTGATTTCTCTGTGTGGCAGATGCAACACACTTACTTCGGTGTCACCCTGATGGTTGTGGCTTTTGTGCTTGCAGAACCAGTGCTGCGGGGCGTTTGGCCCTGAAGACTGGGACCTCAACGTCTACTTTAACTGCAGCGGCGCCAGCTACAGCCGTGAGAAGTGCGGGGTGCCCTTCTCCTGCTGCGTGCCGGATCCCGCGGTGAGCTGGCCTGCACTTGGGCGCGTGGAGCCTGTGTCCCTCCAGAATCCCGGCGGTTCCGGAGATTCCTCCAGCACTCTGGGGTCTTCTGTCTCATGCACCCTCTGCCCCTAGGCTCTTGTGGTTGCGTGGCCCATTCTGGCTCTACTGTCCTGGCAAAGCAAGAGAAAAACAGTATTATCCCTACCTCGAGGGGCTCTCCTTGGGGTGCCTGGCCAAGATGCTATGTGTATAGTGAGCCCTGCTCAGCCCTCTTTGCTGTCCTTTCTCTGGAGAAAATGCCTGGTACTCAGAAGTTCACAGGGCTGTGGAGTACATGTCACTACCTGGGCGACAGCGTCTCAGTAGTGGAGAATTATTTCCTGTTCTTTCTTCACCTGTTTTCACACATAATCCAAGACATATGTCCTTGGGTTCCAGAAGCTGGATTCTTGGGGTGGAGGAGCTCTGAACTTTGCCTGAATCGAGCGTGAGCAGATCTGGGCCCCTTGTAAGCTCTCTGTGCAGTTTGTGCCTGGTGTCGGGTCACAGGGCTTCAAGAAGGCAGGGCATCGCCCTGTCCCCGCCCGGAGAGGCTCAGATTTGCTAGAATTGCTCAGCTGGTGTCTGAGGTCTCCAGTGTGACTGTGAAATATTCCATTCTAGTAAGTGTTGCATTTAGCAAGTATAACTTTTACCTCCTAGCAGAGAGACTGACGAACCGTGGCCCAGGGGCCAAATCTGGCCGCCTGTGTTTCTGTGACTTGTGAGCTAAGAATGCTTTCAGCTATTTTTAAAGGGTTGAAAATAAATCAAAAGAAGGATAATATTTTGTAACACATGAAAATTATGTGAAATTGAAATCTCAGTGTCTATGAAGTTTTCTTGAAATACAGCCATGCTTATTTGTTACATGCCGTCAGCGTCTGCTCTCATGCTACCAAAGCAGAGTTGAGTCTGTGTCTGAAATATTTATTATCTAGCCCTTCACAGGAAAGGTCCGCCGACCCCGTCCTAGCCTGTAAGGTTAGCTGGCAGCGTGATTGAAGGATGATGGAATTTGCACAGGTGTTTGCTGGTGTTTGGTTGTGACTTTTCTAGAGCTTCTTACTGCTAGCTTCTTGAGAGACCAAAAGTGACTTAATTCCTCTGCTTTCCTTACAGCAAAAAGTTGTGAACACACAGTGTGGATATGACGTCAGGATTCAGGTGAGAACCATAATGTGTACAACTTTAAGAGTTCTTTAGGTTAACAGTTCTTTAGATTTTATTCCCTATGGTCCAACTTCCTGATTTAACACAAGTGCACATTGAAATGGGGAAACTGGGGGTGATTAAGCTCCAAGGTGCCACTTAAGCTGAACAGGGATGCAGTTGCTACACCAACTGCTTCCTGAGCTGGTGGTAAGACCCCAGGAGCAGCAGTGGGTGGTGATTTCAAGCCCTGTGAACTACAGTTCCCAAACCCAGTTACTGCATTAAAGAGGTGGGATGGGGCTGGGCATGGTGGCTCACGCCTGTAATCCTAGCATTTTTGGAGGCTGAGGCAAGAAGATCGCTTGAGCCCGAGAGTTTGAGACCAGCCTGGGTAACATAGACCCCGTCTCTATAAAAATAATAAAAATTATCCGGGCATAGTGGGCATGTGCCTGTAGTCCTAGCTACCAGGGAGGCTGAGGCAGGAGGATTGCTTGGGCCTAGGAATTCGAGGCTACAGTGAGCTATGATCATACCACTGCATCCCAGCCTGAGCGACACAGCAAGGCCCTATATCTTTAAGAAAAAAGAAAAGATGGGATGAAAGTTTCAGGAACAAAGGCTGCATTTTTATGAGGCTGCTTGGAGCCCCCAGAAGGCATCTGCTATAGAGGGGTTCAGGAGAAAGCTGCAGGAGTGTGGGGCTTGGTCCAGCCTCCACGTGGAAACAAGGGGGGAGACTGGCCTGGGGCAGGGGCACGGCTCTGTCCTCGAGGGCTTCCTTCAGGCTACAGGGAGTGGGCTCTCCTCTGTGAGGACAAGCAAGACCCCACCCCATTCCAGTCCGTATTCTGACGGCCTTTTGTGATAGGAATGACTGCTCTTCTGAAAGGGAGGGGTCTACAGAGACCCTTCCTGTTAGCCATGGACACGAGGGATGTGCCACCTGCAGCTTGTGAAGCTCAGAGTCCTCCTTCAGTAACCTCCATCTCGCAGGCGTGAGCTGCTACAGACCGAATGTTCACGTCTTCCCAAAATTCATGTGCTGAAACCTAACTCCCAGTGGAATGGGTTTTGGAGATGGGGCCTTTGGGAGGTGACTAGGTTGTGAGGACCTAATCACGAATGAGATCGGTGCCCTTATAAAAGAGATGGCAGAGAGCTGCTTCGCCCTTTCCACTACGTGAGAACACGTGAGAATGTTCTGTCTGCGAACTAGAAAGTAGGTCCTCGCCAGACACTGAATCTACTGGCACCTTGATCTTGGACTTCCCAGCCCCCAGAACTGTGAGAAATAAATTTCTGTTGTTTATAAGCTGCCCAGTCTATGTTATTTTGTTATAGTAGCCCGAATAGACGGAGGCAAAAATCTCTGTCAGCATCAGCTTCCTTAGCTGTGAATTTCTTTGCCACTTATATTGGTTTGCTGGGGCTGTTGTAACAACGTACCACAGACTGGGTGGTTAAACAACAGACATTTATTTTCTCACGGTTTGGAGGCTGAAAGTCCAAGGTCAAGGTGTTGGCAGGGTTAGTTCCTTCTTAGGGCTGGGAAGGAAGGATCTGTTCTGGGCCTCTCTTCCTGGCTCGTGGACGGCTGTCCTTTCACTGTGTGTGTCTGTGTCCTAATCTCTTCTTTTTTTTGAGACTGAGTCTCAACTCTTTTCCCTGGGCTGGAGTGCCGTGGCGTCAGCCTAGCTCACAGCAACCTCAAACTCCTGGACTCAAGCAATCCTGCTGCCTCAGCCTCTTGAGTAGCTGGGACTATAGGCATGTGCCACCATGCCCAGCTAATTTTTTCTATATATTTTTAGTTGTCCGATTAATTTCTATTTATTTTTAGTAGAGACGGGGTCTCACTCTTGCTCAGGCTGGTCTCGAACTCCTGAGCTCAAACAATCTGCCCGCCTCGGCCTCCCAGAGTGCTAGGATTACAGGCGTGAGCCACCACGCCGGGCCCTAATCTCTTCTTATAAGGACACCAATTATTTTGGATTAGGGCCCACCCTTTATGACCTCATTTAAGCTTAATTACCTCTGTGAAGAGCCTGTCTCCAAACACAGTCACATTCTGGGCTACTGGGAGTTAGGAGTTCAACATATGGATTTTGGGGGACACAATTCAGCCATAATACCACTAAAGCGGAATAATGTTCCATCAGTGTTGTCATGGGGAGGCTGACAGGTGAGGGGCCGGGGCCGATTACTGCACATCAGTGGCAGGGGCGGGCTGTGCGCCGGGATGAGGCCTCCATGCACCTGCTGACTGCACCGGGGCTGGGCGGTGGAGGGAGTGGGCTGGCTGGTGACTGTTAACCTCTGGCTCTGTCTCCTGGGGACACGCTCTGAGAAGCCACTATCCCTTCCTTCTCCTGCTAGCTCCTCTGACTCACAGAAGTCTAGGACCCCCTTCGGTTTCTCTCCCTTTAAAGGCCCGTCTTCCTCCCCCAAGCCCTCTTTTCTCTAGATGTGGGCTTTGAGGGTGTGTGTCGAGCAAATTGACCTTTAAATCTCCGGAGGGCTGAAGATCATAGCCAGGGAGACTTTGGTCCGACAGGCGCTGCGACAGCATGTTGCCCGGTGAGGGGCAGAGCCAGGGACAGGTGTATGAGTTTCTCCTGGAGATTTCTGTCCATCCTCAGCGCCTGCCTCCCAGATGCCTCATTCCCACTGTACTTTGCCCTGCTCCCTGCTGGAGCTCTCTAGGGGACCAGGGTGGGGACACCGTGTGTGTCGTAGGCTCAGGCCGATATGGTGTTTCCCTGCAGCTGAAGAACAAGTGGGACGAGTCCATCTTCACGAAAGGCTGCATCCAGGTGCTGGAGGGCTGGCTCCCGAGGAATATCTACATCGTGGCTGGCGTCTTCATCGCCATCTCGCTGCTACAGGTATGTTCCAGGAGCCCACAGGATTGGCGGGTGGCCTTTATTCGTTGGAGGAAGTTGAGCCCTTAACATAGAATGTCTGTCTAGCTTGGTTATGATATCAAAGGAACCTTACAGAAAAAAGAAAGGGATCCAATTGGACGTTCAAGCGCGTGCACACTGTGTGTGTGTGTGTGTGTGTGTGTGTGTGTGTGTGTGTGTGTGTGTGTAAGTAACAGGAGCAGGAACAGGGTGGCTTCTATAAATGTCATGTGTTGGGGCTGGGTCCTGGGCGGGCTGTGATCATTCTCTCCCCAGTGGTCTGCTGCCTTGAGGGAGGCCTCTCGGTAGGTGTGGGGGTGTGTGTGGGTGGGGGCAGTGGGGAATGTGGCCCTGTGCAGGTCTTGCCAGCAGCCCTCTCCAGAGGGCCTTTCTGGAGGTTGGAGTCAAGAGTGCCCTCTGGGTGGGCTGCTTTGGGGTCTCTCCCTGCTGGTGGGAAGGTAGTGGTAGAATTTAGAGAGGTGTCAGGAGCTGAAGAGTGGACGGTGATGCTGTCAGTCAGCTGGGGGTTGACGGAGGCTCGAGGCTCCGGTACGCGCTCTGACCCCGGGACCTCTCCCTCCCTGTGCTGGGCCCCCGGGCTGAGGCTCTCGGGCGGCTTCCCTGTCCACACTGGACCCTCTGAGGCCCACCGCCCTTTGTGGCTTCTTTCCCCTTCAAGGCTGCACTTGTTCATTTGGACCAGATTTCACTGTGGAAGGATGACAATGGCCGAGGGGGCAGGGAGGCCTGGGGCGGGTGGGCTGGCCTGTGTCTGGTAGGGGAAGAACAGGTGGAGAAAGTCAAGAATTCACCGATACCAGAGGAACCAGGAGTCTTTCCAGTGTTGCCCAGGGCTTGTGAGAAGAAGCTCACAGCCTCTGAGCAGCTTCTGAGACAGCTAAAGCCGTTCTTGGGTGGAAAACACACCATTTAGAAAATGTTTGACTCTGACTTTGCCTTGAGGAGGGGACTAAAGTAGACCCAGGGCTGCCAGTACACCTTCCTCCTTCAAAGGAAGACTGAGAGAAGTATCTAGAAAAGGAAAGACAAAAATTACTTGCAAAGCGGGCAAGGGAATCAGACTTCAAAAGAATTGGCTTGTCACATAAGAACCACAAGAATTTAAAGGAAAAAAAGGCAAACTTCCAAAGGTTACCAAGTTCACATTAGTCTGTTCTTGGTAGAAAAACATCCATCTTCCCTCACGATTTTCCTGTTCACCAAGGTCAGGACTTATAGTCAGACATTAGCACAGCCCAAATTAGGAACAGCCTTGGTTTTATTGTGGAACCCAGGTTTACAGGGAACATTCAAGATTTATCCTTTTGGGAATCAAAACCAGTCAGTTGGGGTGACCCTGTTATTTTTGGTTTAACCCAGGGACAAGCGTGTCCCGCCCCGTGGCATGTGACATGCTTAGTCATGTTGGAGGCAGGGCAGAGCGTCTGTGTTGTTGCCGTTTGCCTCTCTTAGGCTGTAGGGACACAGCAAACTAAACGCCAGGGCTGCCTGTCTACTGGCGGGTCTGCCGTGCGTCACTGCTTGCGAAGTGTTGCTCTCTCTGTGTCTTGGCAGGGTGCATGGGGGAGCAAGGTGTCATGGAACATCCTCACCTTGCCCTCTGCCTTTGGGCACCGGCACCGATGGCCACTTACTGTGCTGGCTTTGGTTTCAGATATTTGGCATCTTCCTGGCAAGGACCCTGATCTCGGACATTGAGGCGGTGAAGGCAGGCCATCACTTCTGAGGAGCAGGGCGAGCAAGTGGAGCTGAGCCACTATGGAGGCCAACGCCGTTCATTGTCACCAACCTATGTCCAGAGGGGGAGAAGCTGCCACACCCACGGAGGCCAGCGCCCTGTCTTCAGCATCAGCGTGACGTGACCTCTCTTTCTGCTTGCTGGTGCCGAAGACTGGGTGCCCCCTTGTTACCTGCCCACACTCACGACTGCATCCCCGCTGGGGTCTGCCCAGAGACAGCAATGTGTCTGCATGGGAGTGGTGACTCCGAGGGACAGACAGGGCTCCCATGGCTGCGGGGAGAGCTTGGCTCGGACGCCCTGGAGCCCATGTGCGTCTGCAGGACACCGTCTGTTTTGGGTCATCCACATCCGTGGGTGGGCCATGGCTAGAGGGACCAGCAGGTGTGGACAAGGCTTCTCTCTCCATCAAGTCAAGCAGCCCAGGGCCCTGCTTATAGCTGGGGAGGAGGAAGGGGCCCTGGCAGACCTCTGAGTGCCAGCTGGGTCCGCGGTGGTGTGTGTGGATCCTCAGCCACGTCCATGTGAAGTAAGCCTGAGCCAGTGCGTGGACTGGTGCCACGGGAGTGCCTTGCCCGCTGCCCTGAGTCAGTCAGCCGTTCTCCTGGGGCGAGAGCCGCCTCTGGTCTCAACAGCATTAAGTACTGATGGCGCCAGGCGGCGGTGGGGCGGTGGGCATGGCTCTCCACCGAGAGCCCACTCTCCTTTTCTTAAAGTGTGTAAATAGTTTATTTATAGGGGCAAGAACGTTCTCACCCATTTCTTCATTTCCTCCTCCTTTCCTCTGCATTCTCCTCTGAGCAGCCTTATGTGGTGTCCACAGCTGGAGCTGTCCCTTTGAGTTCCCTTGAGTGTCTCGAGAACCAGCCCTGACACCCTCTCTTTCCTTCCCCGACCATGGACGTGCCCCCTTCCTCCATGCAGTCCTGCCCACACCCCCCACATCCCCCTCCCCGCTCCCCAGCTTGGCCTCGCTGTCTTCTGGTCTTGGTGCTACTGAAATTGTCACCCAGAACTTGAATCCTGGCCCTCCCTCCCCACTGCAAGGCCAGGGACCCCAGCCTGAGATGGCCAGCCCGAAACCTTCGGCCAGGGCTTCTGGTGGCCACATGCCTGGGGCTGGCCTCTTCTGCAGCCAGGCCCTGCGCCCAGTCGCAGACCCCAGGCCCGGGACGTTTTGTTTCTGACCTTCGTGGTGACTCCCCTCGTAACTGTGCTCACCGGGTCCACCTTCCTGTCGGGGCTGTTCCAGGGCTTGCTCTTGGAAATGATGTTGTCTTATGTGCTGAGGAGCCCCGTAGGGATGGCTGGGCATTCGTCCAGTGTTTGGGCTGTGTTCTGACTTCCTCTGTAGCTCATACCACTTCTGATTGTTCAGGGACTGAGTGCGACCTTCAGTTATTTGCCGAAGTGTGTATTCTAGTGTGGTGTATACTGGTGGGTGTTTGTTGATGATGATGACATTTTTTTTTTTTTTTTGAACAATTCTCTGTAGACTAGGAGAAGAAGAATGCCTGTGTTTTTCAGAAGTATGATGCCTCTCTTTGACTGCCAAACTCTTTTATGGAATATATCTTTATATGAATGGTGTTGTTTTGATCATTTTTGTTTCAGGTCACTATCAAGATGGCACTAAGCATCTCAGTGGTAAATCTGGCTGCCAGGGGGACGAGTGGGACAGTGTGACCAGACCTCACAGAGGCCAAGGGGTAAAGGCAGTCCATCGTGGGCTCAACCTGATGTAAACGTCTTGAGTGTTGTCAGATTCTATATGGTGCTGCTTGCAGTTACCCCTCCTATACAGGCTACAGCTGGAATAAGTTCACTTGTGGCTTAGCTACCTCCATCTGTAAGTGTGAGTGGGAAAAACTTTAACTAGGCCCACAGGAAACATTAGGTCATCTGTCCAGCCTGGGCAATACTGTGGATCAAGCAAAAGAGGTTGGGGACACTGGACGTTGCTACTGCACGAGCGGCGTGTTCTGACCTTGCTGGCCCGTCTGGGGAGGGGTTAGTGGCGGTGCCTACCTCACTGGGCGCCTCTGACCCAGCCTGCCCTGGGACAGTGGTGGGTCAGCCCCTCCTGCCAGCATTGGCGCCAAGAGCTCCCTGGCAGCTCCTGCTGACCTGTCCCATCTATTCACATAGACCTGGTTCAGGATAAAGTCTAGCCATGAATATTTCAGAACTGGGTTTGTTTTTTAATTAGTTTACAAAACTTTGGGGCCATTTTCGGCTCTCTTATCTGACTTTGAGTAGTTGGATGAGGAACGAAAAGCAAGCAAGGGTGGGGGTCTCCAACAGGCTTGGGCTCTTTGCACAGAGCCAGCCCTTGCTCACTCCCTGCCCAGCACTGGCTTGGCCGGAGTCCTCACCGCCCCCGTCCTCTGAGACCAGGAGGGAGGCTAGCTTGGCCTTCTGCGGCGCTCCCTCGAACCCACAAGCACGCTCACTTTGAAGTATCAGGATCTTTTCTTACATTTCCTGCACCTCTGCTGCTCACCTCCTCTTTGCCTTGTTATTGTTTCTGCCCCCTCTTCAGTCCCTGGCCTTCTTTTCCTCATCCTAAAAACTTGCCGGGGCCCTATTGCCTCCAGGCCGCTTCTTGCCTGGGCTCTCCGTCCCCCACCGCTCGCTCTCTCCGCTTGGCTGAAAGCTGCTTAGCCCAGCTGTCAGCCTGGGGCCTCTCTTGGCCTCTGTAGCGCCTGGCACTCTGGACCACCCCGTCCTCAGAGTCCTCTGCTTTGGAGGTCCAGGCTCGCTGGCTCTCTGACCCTCTCCTGCCCGTCCTGCTCGGGCTCCAGCTGCCGCTGTCCTCACCATCTCTGGGGCTTCCACTTCCCACAGGGCAGGAAAACTGCCTGGCACTCGGATTCCCCACATGAACAATAAAAATTAATGTGTATAGAAACTTCCTGGAACAGAGGAAGTGCTCAGAGTACCTAATAGTTAATAAACTCATTCAGTCACTAGAACAACTCCGAGGAAGCCATTTTTATGCCTGAAACCTGAGGCTCAGAGAAAGGTAAGTTACTGTCAAGGATTTGGAAAGGCTGGGTTCCCCTGTCCCAGAACCTCTACCTGCAGCTAAAAAAGAGCCTTGGTGCCCACCAGCCCTGAATCCTGCATCTGTAATTGGGTCCTGCTGAGCGAAACCAGCCCAGAGGGCCGGCCAGAGCAGAGCCATTCCCTGAGATGGTCCAGTTCACTGGGCTCTGTGAAGGTCGGCAGACGTTTGGAGAAAGCGGAGAGTGTGCATTCTCCCCACTCTGCACTTGGATTTGGGTGCCTGGTTTGGTTTGAGGGACCTGGGTAAAGCACAGTGTTGCCCTAAGGAGCTCAGTCCCCAGAGGCCCTGGTTCTGGGCAGCAGGCTCGCTCGCTTCTCTGCAAGGCCATAGCTGCAGGTCGCGCTAGGTGTTCAGTCCGCAGACTGGTCCCTGGTGTAGTGTTAGGTGCTTGCTTTACTGAAGCAAGGTTGCTGGGGAGGGCAAGAGCTGCCATCCAGCCAGCCAACAAGCCTGTGAAGGGCTTTCTGTGCTGGGCAGTGGGGGATCGGACACGGCCTTTCAAGGAGATTCCATGCAGAGGCCACCGGGGTGGTGACGGGCACGCACGCGAGTGTAAGCTGCTGCAGTGTGGGAGTGCTCCCAGCAGAGGAGGGAGTGCCCCCTGATGGCTTCTCAGCCAGCAGCCTCAGAGGAACACAGACTGCAGAGGGGCAGAGAAAGGAGGGAGGTTGCAGTGATCCCAGCACCTGAGGCATCCTCCTGTCACGGGAAGGTCTCTGCCCAAGTGGCAGGTGCATCAGCCCCGTCACCCACTGGTCCAAAGCTTTCAATTGTAGCATGTGAGAGGGGAGGGGGTTGCTGCATGGCCTTCACGGGTGGGCCTTTCCCGCTCTAGGGTCATACGGGGTGTCTGTGCTCAGGGTCACAGGGTTTTTACGTTGTCTGTCCTGGACTATGGGAAACTGTCCCCCAAGATGGATCTTGGTAGAGGTGCTTCCCTATGCTCGGGTCTGTCATCATGCCCAGAAGCGTGTTGCCCGGCCTTTCAGGGCAGATGACCGCCTGCAGCCCTGTTCTCATTCATCTGGGTGCTCTGTCCAAGAATCCGGAGAACTACACACCTTTAGGGCCTTTTTAGCTCCTCATAAAGTCGGCAAGACTTGGCCTTTGCTGCTCAAAGCCTGCATTAAAGGCATGTTCATTTTCAAATGCTCTTGGCGTCTCCGGGGTGCCTCAGGAAAACATGAAGTGAGTATTGTAGGACTGGGGCTACTGTGTAACCTTGGGAGGAGGGAAAAGTTAAGGGTACATTTAAGTGTATGCTGGTTCTGGTGAAGTTGCTAAGCTCAGGGATTCCGGTGTTGGAGAAGGAGGAAGTGAGTATTCCTTACAAAGGTCCAGAACAATTATTTCTTCACTCAGCTTTCTTTCTGGGTGCTGCATCTTTGATTGATTGATTGAGACAGAGTCTCGCTCTGTTTCCTGGGCTAGAGTGCCGTGGCGTCCGCCTAGCTCACAGCAACCTCGAATTCCTGGGCTCAAGTGATCTTCCTGCCTCAGCCTCTGGAGTAGCTGAGACTACAGGCGTGCACCACCGTGCCCAGCTAATTTTTTCTGCTTTTAGTAGAGATGGGGTCTCACTCTTGCTCAGGCTGGTCTCAAACTCCTGGCCCCAAGTGATCTTCCTGCCTCAGCCTCCCAGAGCGCTAGAATTACAGGTGTGAGCCACCGCGCCCAGCCTGCGCTGCATCTTATATTCTAGCAGGGGCTTCAAAAGCATGGTTTAATAACTGCCAAGATAAATTACCACCATGGACTGTGATTTTGTCACCTCAAACAGCTCTTAAACTAGTGTTTTTTTTTTTTAATATACATAAGTAAAAGCAATCTAAACATAGGAGAGTGTAAAGTGAAAAGTTTATCTTCTGTTCCCCAGAGGCAACTTCATACTAAAGTATCTTTCCAGAAAACATCCATGCATATTCAGATCTTCACAAACGAATCATTTCACTTAGTATTTTATGATTAATTTTACTTAATACACTGACCCGAGGTGCATTTTCATGGTCACACCATCCACTGTAGGACGGTGCCAAGAGCAGATGGACCTTGCTCTCGGACCAGGGGAGTAGGTTTACCGTTGCAGGTAACAGAAAACCCAATTCAAACTGGCCTCAACAATGAGGGGAGGTTTTTGGCTCCTGAAACTGGAAAGTCCAGAGGTGGAGTGAGTTTCAGGGTTGCTTTGATCCAAGTGGCTCAGTGATGTCAGCAGGTTCTGGTTTCCTTTTCTCTCTGCCTTCCAGTGTCCCCTTCATCTATGGCAGAGGGAAGGAAGAGGCCACCTCGAGCCCCCCTCTGAGAGGGTGGTGCAGTGGCGAAGCCATTGAGGGAAGGGTTACCTGGCCACCCTGCCCTCTGTGCTTGGTCATCCCATTTAAACCCTGTGGCTGGGAAGGCAGCATGCCGTAGGATGGGGGACGAACACCCGGGGTGCTGCCACGCCCATCGCGCTTCTGTAGATGGATGTTGTAGCCACGTGCGCTGTTTTGCTCTTACAAAGGCTTATTAAAAACCCCACAGTGTTTTGTTATTGGAATTACCTCTTAGTAGGGTTTCTAAGAAGAACATGTTTATTTTTTTAACTTATGAAGAAAAGGAATTTATTTCTTACAGTTATGGAGGCTGAGAAGGACAAGGTCTAGGGGCCACATTTGGTGAGGGCCTTCTTGCTGGCGGGGCTCTGCAGTCCCGCGGTGGCGCAGGGCATCACGTGGCGAGAGGGCTGAGTGTCCTCAACGTGTTTATTTTAAAGGAGTTCTCCAGGGAGGTGGGCTCACATTTTTCTCCAGGGAGGGTGGGCTTGTTGCTGCCCGACCATTGCTGGTGTGTGTGTGGAGTGATAACACCCTGCCCCTATGGGGTTGTTTCAAGGATTAAACGAGATGAGGTGGGTAAAGCATTTAACATAGGTCCAGATTACTTAGTATGGACCCCTAAAATTATTGCTAATACAATTTTAATGATCAGGGGAATTTTATCTGTAGCTACCAGTCCCCATGGGTGAGCTGCCTGGGTTCCAGCTCAAGCTTTGAGCCACTTTGAAATGAAACAGTCCACTTGCCTGTCCTTTTAGGAACAAGGCTTCCAGGTCTGCGGGGAGCCTCAGCGGGCATTTGCAGTTTAGGGGCCGTTTGCTTCTGGTGCCGCAGGGGCGGGGAGGCAAGAGAGGTGTTGCTTCTTGCCTGCAGTGTGGGTCCTGCCAGAAACCAACACAACCTGAGAAGTTCCCCTGAGCCCCCAGAAACAGCAGAGTGGCTCTCATCTGCCCAGGGGACCCAGGAGGGATGGGCCCCAGGGAGAAAGGGGATTATTGCGAGCCACAACAACCCCGTGGCGAATGTGCTCTGCAGACTGCAGGACATCACGCTTGGACGGCTGGTGGACCCCATCTGGTCGCACTCCTCGTAAGGAGAAGAGAGGCCCTGGGAAGTGCTGGCACTTGCCTGAGGCCTCAGAATGAGGACCGGATGCTCCCCTGTGCCTCCCACAAGGAAGGGTGTGCATCTCCACAGCCAGGACAGCCTCAGCAGGACTGGAACCCCGGGGTCAGTGCTGGGGAGGTGTGCGTGAGACCAGTGCACGGGCCCTGCTGTGCCTGCCCTGAGAAAAACGTGGGTCTGAAAATGTGTGCAAACTGCCGAAAGGTCAGGAACGGCCAGGGGTTGGTTGTGAGGCAGGAGGAGCGTGGAGCATGGTGGCTCTCCACCTCACGGC
This sequence comes from Propithecus coquereli, assembly GCF_000956105.1. Taxonomy (NCBI): domain Eukaryota; kingdom Metazoa; phylum Chordata; class Mammalia; order Primates; family Indriidae; genus Propithecus; species Propithecus coquereli. Next base: position 8,148,832 of record NW_012154174.1, read on the forward strand.
AACACGCCCGGCTCGCACTGTCCTTCCCCCACCCTCCGCATCCAGCCGATTCGGCCGCACTGTGCCTTTGCTAGGGACCCGGGGTTGCCAGCCACGCGTGTGGATGATTCTTTAGGCCCAAGCAGTTACTCAGCTGTCAGCAGGAGGAACCATTGTGTTTTCTTCCAGTTTTAGATTTGCTTTTCTGTTTTTTAAAACCAGCATAGCTGTGGTCCAATAGGGAAAGAATTAGAGTGGCCTCTAAAAGGGACGGAGCTCCTTGTCCCTGAAGGTATGCAAGGCCAGGCTGGACACTTCCTGTCCAGGATGTTAGGGGTGGGGCTGGGGGTGGGTTTTGTGCTGTGTGGACTGTGGCAAGTCTTTCCCTCTCTGAGACGCAGTGAGCCTTCCCATGCCCTCTGTTAAAGATACTTTTTTAAAAAAGGCATGACTCATAAATATTACATGTGCACATGTCAAAAATTTTATTTAACTCATTAATTGAGAGAGCTGGTAAGATTAACAGCCAGTTCAAAGGAAAGCTCACAATGAGCCATAAATCTATATGAAGTAAAGGAATGTTGAAAGTGGCCTTTTTTTCCAAGGGGAAAAGGTCAATTGAATCTCATTCAGGTATATTACATGCCCGTCTATAGACAAGAATTATTTTGCATTAACTGTACAATTTAGTTGTAAAATAGCTCAAAGGCAATGAAAGTCTGAATCACATAACTGGAAGGGTGTGCCTTAAACAATGCATAGCTTTCCACTAGAGTCACCCGGAATCTTTTGTGCTTATTCCAAATTTCTTTCCACCTCTTGTCTTCTGGCAGAGCTCCCTTTTAAAATGGGACCCAGGCAAGAATCCAGAGGATCCAGTCTCTTACGGAGAAAAGTGAAGCCTGGGGGTTAGGGCGTCTTCTGGGTGCCCTAGGTAAGGGCCAGCCACTGTGGGAGGTGTTCCAGGGCCTCTGGCTGTCCTCTCATTAGTGAATGGGTGGCTCAGGCCTTGTCTGCTACCCCAAGAGCTCAGGTGTCTACGAACCTACGTTAGATCTGGCCCCCCGTCTGCTCCTGCAGACACCTGAACTGCCACCTCCAAACCTTCTCTTCCCCAACCCCAAATTCCATCCACACCCTAAACTGCCCCTCCCCCTCTTCCCCATCTCAGCTGAGGGTACCACCATCCACCCAGTGGCCAAATCCAGGAATGTCTGTGCCACCTAGGCTCTGAGGATGACATCAGCTCCTCCGTAGGTGGCAGAACATCAGGTCACCTATTTTAAAAGACATGTCATCTAACTGAGGAATCTTTAAGGCTCCACTCCCTGGAATAACCTTATGACAGATTCCAGTGTTACTCTCCCTTCTTTCTTCTCTTCCTGGGACTCCCTTGTTTGCAACACATGCATTCACTCGTCTCTCTTCAGGCATAACTGTGTGTGGAAGTGCGTTTACTTCCCTTCTCTGTGGCTCTCAAGGTGATTCCTGGGAGCTGTGGGGGTGGGGGTGGGAGGACTTTGGCAGTATAAAAGAGAATCTGTCATGGATGTTATAAGAAACTGAGGTGTTGGGTGCCCCCAGCCCCTGGCTGGTGAACTCTCTCCTTCCTCCCTGCAGCACAATTTTCATAACTGGCACAGGCATGTGTTTAAAATTTGAGATTGTAGTCCTTCAAATTTTTTCCCGTAGCTCTCCCTTCCTCTACCTCAAGCCTGTACCATGAATGGGTGTCACCTGCTGGCCTTGGGGGTAGCGAAACTGGTGGTGGTGGGGTCTGGGTTCTCAGGGTGAGGAGGGAACGGGGGCATCTAGGGCCAACATTCCTCCTCCAGTCCCAAGTACCTGCTACTCAAATGCAACAGTCCGACGTCTCATAGAAATCCTACCGTGGGCCCAACACTGCCAGGCTGGCAGGCGACGGGGAAAGAACAAATGCTATTTTCTCCATTTTATGCAAGAGGAAACAGACTCAGGCTAAGGAACTTGTTTGGTGCTATACAGTTGGGAAGTGGCGGAGCTGGGTTTACAGCTCAGGATTTCCACTCCAAGGTCTACCCTCCCCTCTGATGACACTTACTCGTACGGCACAATCCGTGTGCAAGGGTGCGGGGCAGGCACTGATGTAGCGCAGCGTGAAGGCTGCACTGCAAATGACAGAGCTGGGGACCGGGTACTGTTTCCTTAGTAAAATGGGGATAGTAATTCCAGCACCGCAGCCTATGCGTTAGGACAGTTGTTCTCAAGGTGTGGTCCCCAGAGCAGCAGCATCCAGCCCTTGTTAAAAATGCAAATTCTATGCCCCTCCCTTCAGGCCTGTGGACCAGAAACTCTGGGAGGAGCCAGCAATCCGTTTTAACTGGCCCTTAGGTGATTACAGGATAGAGTCAGAATACACTAATCGTTATAACAGACGTCTCCTGCACCCCGGTGGCTTTGAAAAATATGTGTTTATTTCTTGCTTATGTTACAGTCCCTGGTAGGTTGCTGGGAACTGGGGCGGGGAATTCTCTGCTCCACACAGTCTTTCAGGGACCCAGCCTCCTTTCATCTCGTGGCTCCGCCCTCCTCTAGCTGTTGGAGTCTTCTCCAGTCAGCTGGCCATTGGGGAAGAGGATGAGGATCTGAGGAACTGGGGCTGGACGACGAGCACCCTACCGTGCTCATATTCTGGTGGTCAGAACTCAGAAGCCACATCAAACTCCAGGGAGCTGGCAAAGGTCTAGCTGTGTGCCCAGGAGGAAGAGGAGATCAGGTATTGGAGAACAGCAGAGGTCTGTGCCCCGAGTCCTATGGTTTACGGAAGTGAACCCTGGAACTGGATTTCCTGACTTCCTAAATCTCCCTTTATGGGGAACTTAGGGCCCAGTCTGCGGTGGGTGGATTTGCCTAGCTCACAGCCTCTGCTCAGCCTTCTCTCTGCTTCACAGGGCGGCCTGGGGGTGGTGGGTTACTCATGCCAGGTGGGGTGTGGGCTCCACAGGGCCATAGATGTGTGTGTTCTGCGTCCAGACTGGGGGCAGATGGCATGATGAGTCCTGCCAGTGCCCTCCAGATCATTGGGGAGGTGTGGGCCCGGGGACAGCTCCAGAGTCGGGCAGCAGCACGGCCCCGGAAGGACTGTCCAGCTGAGGACAAGAGCCTGAAGGGTGGGGCAGGGGGTGGGTGGGAGGGCAGGAGCCTGGGAGGGCCTGGTGAGACCTGGGTTTAAGTCTTGGATCCATCATTAGCAGCCGTGTGACCTTGCGCCTTGGTTTCCTCAAACGTAAACTTGAGATAATAAAGTCACCTGCCTCATAATATTTTTCTGAGAATTAAATGAGATGGCAACAGAGAGCCCCTGGCACAGTGCCTGCTGCCACACAGTGGGCATGTAAGAGAGGTTAGCAGTTTGCCCCTGGTTGCTCCACCGAGGACGGCATAGGGATGGGGTGCAAGGGCTCCCCCAGGCTGGGGGAGTCGGGCTCACTTGAGTTCTCAGCCACTTTTGGAGGTGGGGGACAAAGGCACTGCTGCTCCTTGCTAGAGGTCAGGGTAGTCTCAGGCTTGGTGGGTCGGGGCCTGTGGTTAGTGTGGGACTCAGCAGCGAGAGGCGCAGCAGGCAGGGCTGATGGCTGTGCAGTCTTTAGTGGGTACTGGGAACTCTTGAGGGCCTTGGCCTTATGGGAGCTGTCCATAGTGTAAGCCTGTTTGCCCTCTGGGGCCCCAGAGTTCCCTCCTGCTCTTTGAATTGATAAGAATCAGTCCTAGGTTGAGACTTAGTCAATCTCTTACACCTGTGCTGAATGGCCTCATTCCAGGGGAAGTGGCGTGGAGTAAAGTGTTTTCTAAGGAGCAGGGCTTGGGCTCCAGGAGAGCTTTATGGGGCAGGGGTGCAGGTAAGTGTTGGCCATCTGTCTGCATCCGAGGTGGTGGAGAGGTGGCAGCCGGCTCACTTCCCTCTACCCTGCAGACCCAGAGCTTCCTACTCCACTCACTGGGTGCAGACACCAAGGACTCACCTCACTAGAAACTGTCCCATCTGGCCAGGCACGGTAGCTCAGGCCTGTAATCCTAGCACTCTGGGAGGCCGAGGTGGGAGGATTGCTTGAGTTCAGGAGTTTGAGACCAGCCTGAGCAAGAGCAAGACCCCATCTCTACTAAAAATAGAAACTATTTGCCATGCGTCATGGTGCGCGCCTGTAGTCCCAGCTACTCAGGAGGCTGAGGCAGGAGGATCCCTTGAGCCCAGGAGTTTGAGGTTGCTGTGAGCTATGATGATGCCACTGTACTCTACCCAGGGCGACAGGGCATACTCTGTCTCAACAACAGCAACAACAAAGGAAACTGTCCTACTGGCTTCCTAGAATGAGGCAAAGGAAGTGGAGCTGGGCCCTGCATGTCTCTAACGGAGCCTACATCCAACAGGAAGGATTCTAGGGCTGGGAGGACTCAGGAAAGGCCCACAGTGATGTTCTGGCCCAGGTTCCTCACCTTAGGCTCTGGCCATCACTGACCCTGCCTGTTGGAGGGCATGTGGTCAGGGCATGAGGGGGCAGCCAGGGTAGGTGGCCTATGGCAGGGCCATCAGTCCACCTAATGCCTCAGATTTACCCGTCTGTCCATGACTGCCAGGCCCAGGCGTCCAGCAACCACTCTGCAGAGCCCTGTTCTGGACACTCCCCCATCATCTGCACAGGTTCTGGTCAATTCCACCTCGAAAGTTCCTGCTTCATTTTTATTTTCAATAGACATTTGTCAAGCACTGCTGTGTGCCAGGCAGTGTTCTAGGCACTTGGGACGTCAGTGAACCAACTGCATGAAAGCACTTGCCCTTGGAGTGTTTATTATCTAGGAGGGAGAGAGACACATAATAAGTAAAATGGCATTTTACAAAGTAAGTGCTAAGGGAAAAAATGGAGCAGAACGAGGGGGATCAGAAGTGTAAAGGAGTTAAAAGTTTGAGCAAAGACATAAAGGAGGTGATGGTTCTAGGCAGAGTGCACAGCCAGCATGAGGCCACTAGGAGGGTGCCTGTCTGGATGTTTGCGGAACAGCAGGCAGCAGACCCAGGCTGAGGCCTGGAGCCAGTGCCGCAGGGGAGAGTGGTGGGAGGTGCTGTCTGAGGGCATGGGGTGAACTGCAGGGGCTTGAGCTTTGAGTAAAATGGGTTTTAAGCAGAGGAATGACGTGATCTAATTTCAGTTTTAGAATGATTTTCGGTGGAAGCAAAGTACCCGATCAGAGTCTCTGGGATCCCCAGTTCTAGCCTCCTTGGCTCCCGCTGAAAACGCTGTATAGTAATCACCTTCTCCTGGACTTTGGCCGGAGTCGCTGGCCATTCCCCTTGTCTCCTGCTCTCCCTGTCCCCTCTCCACACCTGTGCCCGGCTGTCGCCAAGAAATGCTTCAAAGCCCTTCTCCAGCTTAGGAACCCCAGGGACATGGATGGTTGGTTTCTCCATCACCTCTTCCTGGCATAGGGAGGTCTAGTTTTGCCTGCAGGTCCCTCTCTGGGGGTGGGACTCTGCCCCATAGGCGCTGACCTCCAGAGATCAGTTTTTTTTGGATCACATTTTAGGACTTTTGAAATACACTTTACTTCAGTCATATGAATTATGTAAATACATCTTACTTATTGTTTAAAATAACACAGAATTGTCTAAAGTGGCCTTCCTCTCCATTCGGAGAAGAAATCAAGAAGCAAAGCTTAAAAAAAAAAAAAAGAAAGCTTAACAATTAGGTGTGTGATCTTCCATATTTTTTCCTTTATCTACACAAAAGTAATCAAACATATAGAATTTAAAAAATGGATTACACTGTGCAGAATGTTCTACATGTCACCTTTTTGTTTTATCAGCTGTGGCCAATTCCCTTCGCCAAAACAGCTGACCTCATTGTTTGCGACAGTAGTAGAGTTCCATACTGGGCGACCCCCACCCGCACTGAGCGACATTCGGGTGGTTTCCAGCCACTTGCACAACAGCATCGCGTGCGTGCACCTCCCGGCCCCGGAAGGATCTGCGTTAGCGTGCAAATTAAACACGCCACATCAGCCAGTGAAAAATAAACTCAAAATACAACCAGTTGAAGACGGTAGAGAACCTTGTCTGAGTACTCCGGGGCTCCCTTGCCTCGTCTGCAGCGGCAGCCCCTGCTCCTGGGTCCTCCAGCCCCCAGATCCCGGCTCCAGGACCCTTCCCCAGTCAGGTCCGGGCCCCCCACGCGCAGTCTCTGGGTCCGCGCGGAGCCGAGCAGCGCCCCGTGCGCCCCCAGGGGGCGCCCCAGGCCGGGCCGAGCAGCCCCCGCCCCACCAGCACAGCCGACCGTCGGGCCCACGCCGGGCGGGAGGTGGCGCCCGCAGGGGCCGAGAGCCCGCACCCGCGCCCACCGGAGCGCGTCGTCCCGGAAACGCGACCCAGCCCGCGCCCCGGCTGCCACCCGCGGCTCGGTCACGTCCTCCGGATTCGGTGTCTCTTGGCCTCCTGCCCCACTGACCCGGGACTGCCAGGGAGCACGCTTCCCCAGCTAGATCCCGGTTGTCGCAGGAAACGAGCGCTAGCGGGCGTGGTTCGCATCCGGCCACCACCCATCCTTCACCTCCAGGGTGCCCGCAAGGACGACACCGCCACTCTGCCAGAGGCGTGGACCTCACGCCCGGGCCTGCCGGCGCACGTCCGCCCCGCGTTCTCTCTGCCCTCGGCCCCTGCTTGTCGTAGGCTCTGGGCGTTCGGGAAAGGCTGAATGGAGCCGTCTGCAGGAGCCCTGACCCCCGCGGGGGCCTTGCTAGCACCCCTGTCTCCTCTCTGGCCTCCGGGCTCCCGCCCAGCCGGGAAGATAACTGGGTCGGAGGCGGGAGGGGGCTCCCAGTCAGGAACTGAGGGGAGCCAGGACTCCGGGTGGGGGAGTCGGCGAAAGGCCCGAGGTGGGAGAAGAGAGAAGAGGGCGGTGGGAGTCCAGGGCCGCAGCCCTGCTGCGGGCAGGATCGTCCGTGTGGAGGCTCCTGCAAGGTCTGGGTCACGCTGGGGCCAGCCCGCTTGACCTGGGTGAGCGTTGCGCGACACTCTACACTCCTTTTCGACCCTGTGGGCTTAAACCTCCTCTGACCCCGCTTAGTCCTTCTTCCTGCTGTGTGTGAACCTCGCCAAAGGGAGGAAGGCTCACTCACGCCCCTCCCATCACTCTGGGGTGCCTGATCCACCCTCTGCGCTCATGGGGAGGGAAGGGGACAGGAAGGTCACGCTCCAACCAAGCCACAGTGCCAAATCCTACTTGTTCGTTTGTTTCCCCCGGTCAGGTTACATTTTCAAACCATCAACAGATTCTTAGTTTCCAGTGGATGACAAATTTGAAAACTGGGTAGAGTCCCAATGTGGCAACTTACAGATTGGGTAGCCATAGGCAAGTCACTTACTTACCTTCTCTGAACCCCAGTATCCTTGTCTGAATGAGAGGGCAGCTGTGAGTAGCTCTGAGCACACGTTTAGGGTGATTTTTCATCCTAAAGATCTCAGCAACAGCATCTCTTACCCACCTGCATGCCCTCCCAGTAGGAGGCACGTCCCGCCCTGTCCAGGGTGCTTCTGGTCAGGACACAGAGAAGATCCAGTTTCATCTTCTTTCTTTTTGATCAATTCCAGACACCTGTAACAAACAGCCAGATTAACAACAGCCCTTAAGACTGGCCCCTGCGGGGTTTATGCGCACGCATAGCTGTAGGACCTCATTACGGGGAGAGGGGGAAGGATTCATCTTCCCTCACGTCCTTGAATTCCATAATGAAACCTACTCCAGCTGTCTCTACTGATTCCATTTTGTTTTCTTCTTTGGTCAAATACAGTTAGGAGAAAAGATCTCTCCTTCCCCAAGGCAGAGTTTTAAAAGCATGGCCTCAGGATGCCAAGCGTTCTGGAAAGGAAGGTGGGCAATGAAGGAGCAGGCAGAGGGAGGGCTGAGGGGCCCAGCAGCTCCTGGCTGGCTCCTCTGGCCTCTGTTTGAAATTGGCTCAAAAGACATGGAATTAGTAGGCAAAGCTGCCTCCTCCTCCTCCTCTTATCTGCGGTGGAGAGATCAGTTCCTGGCTGGCCAGGGCAGTGTCATCGATACAGCTGGTGTCATCGTTACCTTCCACTAACAGATCACTTGACACCTGCCAGCTCGGGCAGGGCTGGGCCTGGCCATTGCTCGGCTGTGCTGGAGGCTTGGGCTATTGTCCCAGAACCCCAGGAGAGGCCGAGACACAGGCGCTGCTGAGATGCGGTGCATGGTGACCCAACAGAAGGACTAGATTGCTCCTGGTGGCTGCTGCCCCTTGCAGGGTCCCGGCTGCCTCTTTGGTGCCTGCTGCGTGGCCTCTTTCACTGTCACCGGCAGGGATGAGGCTGTTGCTGGCTGGGAGCCAGGGCGGACTGACGATGCTGCACGGAGAAGGGGCACCAGGAGTGGCTCCGGAGTGAGGGGGTGAAGAGCAGCCTGGGGCACCCCGCCTGGCCCTGCTCCCCTGGCTGGCTGCCCTTCCGGTGTGTGCGTCCCCGGCGGCATCATGCTGCAGCAGATCCTGCGTGACATGTACATCGACCCCGAGCTCCTCGCCGAGCTCAGCGATGTGCAGAAGCACATCCTCTTCTACAAGATGCGGGAGGAGCAGCTGAGGCGCTGGAGGGAGCGGGAGGCTTGGGAGGCCCTGGCCCCGGAGGAGGGACTCAGGCCCCCAAAGGCCAAGCGAGGTATGTGGCTGGGAGTCCCTGAGGGCTTGGCCGCCAGTCCGCCAGGAGGTAGAAACTTAGCGAGGCCAGGCAGAGCTCTTCTTCAAGACAGGCACTGGTGTGCCGAGGGCTCGGGGCTCGAAACCCTTGTTTCGACTAGATGTCCTGTGGGCATCTAGGCCCACGAGCCTGGCTTCTGTCTCTTGACCAGGACTTTGGCACTTCAAGGATGCTGCAGGGATTGTCCGGGGGCCCTGCTGGGGAGAGGGAATGAGGGCTTGCTTTGTCTTATTGTGGAAGGCGCCAAATCTGGGAAGATGCCAGTGGGACCTCAGATTGTGTGCAGATGTGGTCGGCAATGGCACGGTGAGCGAGGGCGTATTTGTGACCCTCACTGGTGGCTCTGGGCCAGGGTGCAGTGAAGACACGCAGCTCCCCTCTCCCTTGCATGGGTGGCACAGCAGTGCTCCGCTGGGCCTGCATTATGCACGGTGCCTCTCCCTCCAGATCCTCGTGTGAGAGGATACTTTGGGTTGTGCCTGGAGCCCCACTGGGCATCTGGAGAGCGTGGCAGGGAATGTCTTGCACAATGAGTGACCAGCCCCGAATGGTAGTAGCAACTGCAGACAAAGCAAGGGCCCAACCTACATTTAGGGTGGTTTATGTGCAAAGTATATGCCAGTCAAGCCTGTGGATGGGTACACCTGTGGGTGAAGGAGCGTGTTCAGAAACTCTGGGCTGGAAGCAGGTAGGCTGCTGCGGCTTGGCTTGGTGCAGTCCCGCTGGGCTGGTAGTTTCTGTGGATGCTGCACGTGCTGTGCACTTTGCAAAGCTCACCTGCCTTCTCTCTCGTTTGCTTCCCACGCAACCCTCCTCTTGGGCTCCACACTGTTCCCAGAGCGCAGCTTTGATCTGTTTGAAGTTTTCAGTCCAGGACAAAGTCTTGTTTCAGGGCTGAGCATCCAGGCCCACTGGTGATTCCATGCAAGGCTCAGTGCTGGCTGGTCCCCACCGTGTGCCACAGGCCACGCTCACGCCAATCTGGACATGCTTGTTCTTATCTCTGGTCTTTGTGAGTGTAGTTCTACTATGTCCTCCTGCCTTCATCCACCTGAAAAACTCCGTCAGGTAGCCCTGTGCCCTGGAGTCTTTCCGGGATGCTCCTGGCATAGTGGAGTCCTTGTTCTTTTGCAGCTGCCTGGCATGTAAGGCCTCACCTGCTGTTGTACTTGCCATCCTGTCATTGTCATTCCTCGTCTGCTCCCCTGGTTCTCCCAGTGGACTCAAAGCCTCTGGAGCATCAGACCGTGTCCATTCTGCCTTCCTCCCCGGGCCTCGCACAGAGCTGACACGGGACACTAAATCCTCATTTCCAACAAGACACAACAGGACCCCGAGGGGGGCAGTGTGGCACAGCTGAGACTTGGCTGCAGGTGGCTGGTGCCTTCCTGGCTGTGCTGTGCTGGCAGCTGCACAGCTATCTGGTAAAGTGACAAGCTGCCTTGCCAGCCCCACCTGGCCTGTGCCCTGGGGCTTCTTTTTGTCTGTATGGTGACTCTTCTGGGAGGAAGACAGGTGCCTAAAAATTTAACTGCAAAAACACTTGTATGCAGATTTGTCACGCATTGACATCTATATTTTTGTGTATAAACGATACATTAAACTCATTGGGTTTCTGGTGCAGAAGAATCTTTCCTGGGTAATTAATTTTCTGATTTATATAGAATGGAAAGGAGGGGGAAACACGCTGGGAGTGTGCGTGTCCCAGGTCAGAGTCACTGGGATCCCGGCCCTTGGCTTCAGATCTGCCTTTTGGAACTGTCTGGGTACCCGGCTGGGAGCCCTGGAGGACTGGCCCTGCCCGGGAGCCCAAAGAACTTATTGCTGGAGGCTCCGGGATAGCAGTGCCTGCTCATGTCCTGGGGTCGTGATGAGATGTCGCAACAGCCCTGCACTTTGTCTGTGACCTTTACGTTTGCCAGGGGCCTGCCCTGCCCCTTCTGCTCCTGTATCTCTGTGGAGCGGCAGAACAAGCCCCTGTGACTCCATATCAGGTGAGGCAGGTGAGGCTCCTTCACCTTCACAAAGTGATGCCATACATCCAGGGTCACCCAGCTGCTGCATCCTGTGACTTTGACTGATTTTTTCCATTTCATTCACTGCCAAACTTGGGACTCCAATGAAACGAACGATCTGTGCACATGTTCATCAGTTTGCCCATTCACTCACTCATGCGCTTACCCATTACTAAGTGCTAACGTGGTGGACTGGGTTGTGTTCGGGTGCTTGAGTCCGGGGGTCGGTGGAACTCAGGGACACAGCCAGCTGGAGTGCTGGGGAGAGGCTCAGTGCAGAGCTGCTGTGGTGTGCTGGCTCAGGGTAGGAGTGCGCGGGGACAGGCTCCGTAGCCTGGATCTTTTTTCTTCCTTTCCTGCACAGGCATCCCCCTTCCTGGTCCCTCCCTGCTATTTGTCCTGGAGGAAGCGTCTGCTGTACCCTGGTTGAGCTGTGTGCCAGCCCCTCGGGCTCCCTGAGCTCGACTTGGCTCAGTCCTGGTCAGCCTGAAATGACAGTGTGTCCTCCTGTCCTGTGTCCCTAGTTCTGCTTGTCCTCTTTGTCCCCTTCCTGCCTTTTCTGGGAACATTTCCCAGCTCCCAGCAGTCCTGACCTCGCCGTCCCTAGGGCTCAGGTGACACTCGCCATGGCACTATGGGCAGGCAGGACAAAGTCTGCAGCCTTCGAGCTGTGCCTGGTGACGGTGGGAGTAAACACTGGTGACATGGGGCTTTGTAGTTTACGGAGCCCCGGGGGTTTACTGATTCTGGAACTCATAGAAATAAGCCCAGGTGAAAACTCAGAGGCACACTGTGAAACAGCAGAAGGGGAGAAGGTGGGGTCACCGCTGGGGACGCATCGCTCCCCTCAGCATGTAGCATTTCTCTTTCGCTCTCACCTTACACTTCGGTGAGAACCTTCTGATGTTCTACCCCATTGCGGAGGATGGAGACCGTTAGCTGGGTAGTTTTCTCATCTACCATCAAGTTTGCTGTCTTATCGCATTTCTGACAAAGTGTGCTGTCCAGTGGGAATTTGGGTTATTATGTTGAGACTCTGGGAAGGCATGTTATAATATTGTGTTCCTGCAAGATTTAAGCCAAGCCCCTCCAGCATCACTGTGACCTGTGCAGTCCCCCCACTGTACTCCCCTGGGCCACCACAAGAACTCACAGACTGGCAGGCCCCTCCTGGACTCGGTTAGCCTGGTTTCTGGGGCTGGAGCTGGGTGTGGCCGTGTTCACACTGTTGTCGTGGCCCAGGAGCCTTCCCCGTTTGGATCTGTCGGTTCTGCCCTGATTGACGGTTTCTGCCAGTGTTAACTTGGTTTTTCTGTGGAGCCAGGCATTGTGCCGCACCTCTGTCCTGCTCTCCTGTCCACGATCCGAGCCTGAACACCCGGGGAGTTGCTTATTCTCCCTGGGGTTTCTCGCCACCCAGCCAGCCCAGTGTCAGCACCGCTGTGTCCCCCGTGCTGGCTCACTGGCCTGCCTTCATTCTGGCCTGTGGAGGGCACGAAGTCCAGTGGGGCCCCAGCCTCCACTGCCTCCGCTCTCCACAGCTGGGCTCAAGAGGGCCACCCACCTCCCAGGCCACCTCTGTCACGGCTCTGCCTGGGCTCCCAGACCCAGCCCCGACCTGGGGCCCGAGGGAGTCACCATGCTCTCTGTGTCTCAGCATTATGTCTCTCCTGCTGCCCTAGTGGAAGCTGCATGATGCAGTCCTCACTGGGCATCTGCCTTCTCTCTGTTTCCTGGGAACCATCCAGTAACCATGGCAACCTTGCCTGCTGGGCCTGGGCTCTTCTAGCCTCAGTGTGTTCCCTTTCCGGGCATGGCAGTCCCGACCTAGAATGCCAGTCCTGCCTGGAACCCTGCCTGGGCCCTGCACCCACCTGCAGACATTCCCAGTGTGGCCCTGTTCTGAGTGGCCCCCGCCTCGCGCTCACCCCCTGCAACCCCTTCTCCCCACAGCAGCCAAAGACCTCTCAACACAGTGATTAGCTCAGGCATCCGCCTGCCTCGGTGGCTTCTGTTGCGCTCACGGTGAAATACGCATGGCTTTTGCTGGTATTGGCCATCTGTCCACTTCTCCAACCTAATTTCTGCCCCTTTGTGTCCCTCTGCGTGGAATACTTTCCCCAGATCCTTAGAGCCTGCTCCCTCCTCATCATTCATTTCTCATTTAAATGTGGGTTCTTCATTGACCTGCCTCTTGCATCCCAAGCTCCATCCCAGACTCTCTCACAACACCCTGCAGGTCGGCCCACCCCGAAGCTTTGGGGGGTTTCTAGTGGGAAAGCAAACCCTGCCCACTCTCCCCAGACTTTCCACCCAGGAACGCTCCGTTAGGTTATTTCCCGAGGGGTTCCAGGGCAGGAAATAGTGTCACAGATCATTTTTCTACCCTTGCGCTGGGTTGACGCTATTTTCAAATTGCCTATAGCGTGGTGGGTGGAACCAGCTGGATTTCCATCCTGGTTCCACAGTCACCCATGCAATGGGAATAACAATGCTTTCCCAGCAGTCATTGGGAGAATTTAGCAAGATTCTTCAAGTGGGAAAGCTTCTGGCGCCATGCAGGCACGTGACAGCCAAGTCACACTCCTCACCTTCCTTTCCTGGTTCCGGTGGCAGATCCCCTGGGTGGGTTCGGGTTTCTCCCTCAGTGCCCCCCCACCAGCCCTGCGCCTGGGGACCAGCCACACCACTGCCTGGCTGACCTCAGTTTCTCTGCAGTCTCAGCAACAGGGGATGACTTCGTGGCTGGGGCCTTTCTTGTGTGTGTCCAACCGTCGCCTCTCGTGTGGTTTGTAAATTTACTTTTACTTCTTATTAATAGGATAAATTGGAGGAAATTCAGCCTTCTGAATAAAAGACCACTCTTGGCCCTGGGATGCCTTCCTGCGGATGAAGTAAAGAGGTGGCATTGGGGTGGGTGTGGGAAGAGCCTGCGGGGAGTTGCTGTGAGCTGCTGACAATCTGTGGCACGGCCTATGGCCTGGGACACCCTGGTTGCGACTGTGTGGCTGGGCATGGGGCCCTCCTGGGCAAAGCAGTGGAACAAAGGCTGGGACCTTTGAGAGCCATGGTGGGACTCCGTGTGTGTGTGTGTGTGTGTGTGTGTGTGTGTGTGTGTGTGTGATTGGGATGCGTTCTGCTGGTAGTTTGAGGTGCGGACAGGGAGCTGGGGCCACGCCTTTCTGCTCCACTCACCCGCACTGTGAGACCCGATATGGGCCACCATGCAGTAGGTGCTCCATCCAGGCCTGTGGCCTTGACATCGATGGGGCTTCACTCTCTGGCTCCCCAGCCTCTGTTCCACCTCGAAACAGCAGCCAGAAAGGTGGGACAGCTGTGTGTGTGGGGGGTGAGCTCCTCAGTGGTGCAGTCTCACATCACCGAGATGTGTCGCTCTCCCCTGCAGCTCAGACCCTTCACCTGTCACGGGCAGGGGTCACTGAACCGCACCCGTCTGTGGGCGTTGTGAAGATTGAATGAGCCGCTGTGCAAAGTGCCTGAGGTCTGCCCTGCGTGCCTGACACCAGCTGCAGGCTTCCGGTTCCTTCACACCCTGCTGCCTTCTTCCTGTTTCCTTCCTGCCCTCCCCGAGCCCCGCGCTGTGGTTCTTGGTGAGGCAGCTCTGTCTACAGGGGGCACCAGGGCCCTCCGCTCCCCATCTCCAGCGCCAGCTCTTTCAGAAGCTGCAAAGCCTCGACTCACTAGGCGGCAGGGAGAAAAGTCAGGGCAGAGGCCACTGGGAGAGGGTGCGGGGTCACCCACAGTGACCGATGGTGGTGGCACATGGTGCCTGGCAAGCATGGGGTCCCCAGGGTTGAGGGTGCAGTTTTTGTGGCTGTGGAGAAAGATTAACCTCACGTGGGGCCCTTAGTTATCAGCTCTGAGCATTCTATATCCACAAGGAAAGAACCAGTGGCCTTAGTCAGCTGAAGGCATTTGGAAGGGGCAGCCCAGTGGGGTCCCCAGAGAGGTGGCTCAGTTTCTGGAAACTAAAGAGGAAGGGTCAGGGTGGCAGGCAGAGCAAGGCCTAATTAGGGATGCTGCATTCTCCAGAAGGAAGAACTCACCCAGGTAGAGTGCCTGTCTGGCCTGTGCTAGCTCTTTAAGGGCATCGGCTTATCTGACCCCCTTAGTGACCTGGAAAATGCACCCTTATGTATTTCATAAAATCTAAGAGTGCTTGGTTGAAAGACACACTATTGTTTCATGTCTCCTAAGGAAGCTGTAAATTAAACTATGATCGTGAGCTGCCCAGGCTTAATTTCTGTCCCCTTATCTCAGAATGCTCCTATCTGCCACCCCCCTGCTTCCCCGTCCATCCTGAGGGCATGCAAGGCAGGTGCTGAGACAGGCCTCCAGCTGGCTGTCTCCTGGCTCCCTGTAACCCAACCCCAGGTCTCACTCTGGCTCAGAGCAGCTGGGCTGCAGTAACAGGTTGCAGGGCTGCCTGTCCCTCTGCTATCTCTCCGAGTGGCTAGCATTACTGCTTTCCAGGTTTTTCTCACCTAAGAACTAGCAATGCTGCTTCCAGTTTTCCCATTTGGAAATAGATTTTGCATTAGACCTGGGGTCTAAATGCTGTGAGTTCTTTTTCACACCTATTGACCCCATGTCCTGTTAGAATTACATAACTCTAGGCTCAGGGGTCATTATTTCTATCCTATCATTTCACTGATGTGCTTATTTTCTGGCCACCATGGTTGGGATCTCACACTCAAACTCTGTGAGATGCTAAAGATTTAGGACATCTTGTCCCTGCCCCCAGGGCATGTGCAGCCGGCTCGTATTATAGAAGCCACTGTTTGTGTCCCTGAGCTGGTAAGGAACAGAAGTAATACTCGGCTCCAGAGCTCCTCGCTGGCTTGTTGATTCTCCTGTGCTGTCTCTGAACGGAAGGAATTACAGACAGGGAGCTGGGGCTGGAGGTAGGGTGTTGAGCATTTCCCAGTTACAATCACACCAAGTTCCAACACACATGGATACCACGGCCCTGGTGGAAGATTTTCTTGGTCTTCTTCGGTTTGTCCTTGTTCTTGCAAGAGAGGGCCCAGGCTTCACGGGTGATGTGACCTTGAGCTGGGGAAGACATTTCACAATTGCAGGGTTGGAGGGAGTGATGGGAAGGTGGCTCAGTGTGACCAGCCCCACGTCTGCGTTGCTCATATGCAGCAAAGGCAGTACGGAGTACAGCGTAGAGCAGCCTGGTGCGGTTGACAAGGACCTTATGCCTACATTGTGCTGGGCCTTTGCCATCTTTATGCCAAAGGCAGTTTGTATGATGGTCAAGGTGCCTTGGTTCAGCGTTTGGCTGCCCACTTCCTAACTGTGGCTATTTTCCACGTAGCAATTTGACTTTGGCAAGATACTCCTGCCTCCTTGAACCTCAGTTTCCTCTTCCATAAACTGGAGATGATGATAATAGGACCTATATCCTGGATTTGTGGGAAGATGAAATGAGATGGTCCCAGTGAAGCCTGGTATATTGTAGGTACTTGATAAACTTTAGCATAGCACATTCCTCAAGTGCCTAGTGGAGTTCTCTTCTGTTTTCCAGAAGACTAAAGTGCACAGCTTAGAACACAAGGTACCTGTGTTAAAAGGACACACCAGCTGTCGGGGCAGCCACCTCCTAGCAGGATTCTCTGAGGGGTGCCATGTCATCAGAACTGGTCCTGCCCTTAGGAGCAGTGCTGTGGGTGTGGAGGGGCAGGTGAGCACTTTATCATGTGGAACATGCTGTCTCCTGGTTCCTTACTGCTCTGAAGTTCTGATCCATGATTCAATCTCTTTATGATTAGCTAGCATTAGCAAATCGATCAGTCCTGGTTCTCCAGGGAAACAAAGCCAACAGGATGTGTGTGTGTTTATATGACTTCATTTATTTTAAGGAATTGGCTCATGGGATCCTGGGGGCTGGCAAGTCCAAAATCTGTGGGGCAGTCAAGCAGGCTGGAAACTCAAGTCAGATTTCTGTGTTACAGTCTTGAGGCAGAATTTCTTCTTGGGGAAACCTGTTTTTTGTTCTTAACGCTTTTAACTGATTGCATGAGATCCTTCCACATTATGAAGGTAATCTGCTTTACTTAAAGTCAACTGATTGTAAAAGTTGATCACATCGACACCATACCTTCTTGGTGAAACCTAGACTAGAGTTTGATCAAACAATTGGGCACCATAGCCTAGCCACATCAACACATAAAATTCATCATTACAGCATGCAATTAATTCCACCTACATGTGGTAAGCACCTACTGTGTGCAGTGTGCATCTACTGTGAGAGATGCCAGAATCTGCTCAGCAGACTCCTACAACCTGGCTAGGTGGCTAGGCTTTCAGTAAGGATGTCTTTTTGTAGGATCCAAGAACGCCAAGTCTTGTCTGGAACCAGAAAGCTTCTGGAGTTGTTTCTGTCCTCTTCTGTTCATACTTCTCTCTGTACACTTTCTCCTGCAAACACAGCCCATCTAATCCACCCCATGTGGCTTTCCTTCTCCAAGACCTGTTATCGTCAAATGACCCCCACCCCTTTTTGCCTCTCAGTTTAGATTCAGTGGAGGTCTGACTGGTCCAGCTCCAGTCCACATCTGTGAGCAAAGAGGCTGGGGTTATGGGGAAGGTGGGATTCCTGCCTTTCAGAGTTAAGAGCCGTGGAAGGCACAGCTAGGAGGGAAGTTGGATATAGTGGGGAAATTGATAATATTTCTGCTGAAGATGAACCAGCTTGTTCTGGTTGGCCTGGAACTTTCCCAGTTTGAAAACTGAAAGTCCTGCATCTCAGGAACTCCCTCAGTTCCAGACAAACTGGGACTGTTGGTCACTCTACCTCTGCTAGATTAAACACACGCATGTGAAAACTTCAGAAGAAAAAGCAGGTTTAAAGAACAGGAAAGTTGGTGCCAGGTAAGTGCAGAGGAGGAATCAAAGAGAAAGAAAATCTTCCTGGGCCATTTCTGGAGGCAGTGACCCCGCAGCTGAGTTTTGAAGGAAGACCAGGGCCAGCACAGAGGCTCACGCCTGTAATCCTTGTACTCTGGGAGGCCAAGGTGGGAGGATTGCTTGAGGCCAGGCGTTCGAGACCACCCTGAGCAAGGACAAAACCCCGTCTCTACCAAAATTAGGAAAATTAGCTGGGCGTGGTGGTGCACACCTGTAGTCCCAGCTACTCAGGAGGTTGAGGGAGGAGGAACACTTGAGCCCAGGAGTTTGAGATTGCAGTGAGCTATGATCACACCATTGCACTCTAGCCAGGCCAGGGTGACAGAGCAAGTGTTTGCCAAAAAAAAAAAAAAGAAGGAAAGAAAGAAAGAAAGAAGACCAGATAAGACAATGTGAAGACAATGTGGTTGACATTTATGGTTTGGGGTTCCCAGCATTTTCAAGTGGAAGGTGCCTTTCTATTTGGAGAGAAATCTGAATCTATATACATCTATTACCTTTCTCACTCTTTAACAGCTAGAATGTGGGCAAAGTAAGAGTCAAGTTTTTTGGTTTTTTTTTTGCATATGAATGTCTAATTTTTTTCAGTAGTATTTGTTAAAAAAATCCTTTGTTCATTGTATTACCTTGGTGCTGTTGTTGAAAAGCTTCTGGACTCTCTATACTGTTTCATTGAGGTATATGTCTACTCTTACACGAATAATGCATTGACTGTAGCTTTATAGTAAATCTTGAAACTGTATCTTTGTAGTAAATCTTAAAACGAAATTGTGTGAGTCATTCAACTTTGCTGTTTTTCAGCATTGTTTTGACTAGTCTAGATCCTTCCCTTTTCCACATAAGCTTTAGAATCAGCTCATCAATTTCTATAATGTGCTTGCTGGGAATTTAAGGTTATATTGAATCTATAGATCAATTTGGCGTGAGTTGACACATTAACACTTTGGAGTTTTCCAATCTGTGAAAAAAGTATATTGCTCCATTTATTTAGGTCTTCAGTTTCTTTTTGCAGATTAAAGCAACACATTTTGCTCTAATCTTTGGTGGATTGGAGAACAATCTTATGTAGATTAGAGAATACATTTTGTTAATATCTCTTAGTATTTTATGTTTTTTAATGCTACTGTAAATGGCATTTTAAAATTTAACTTTTAACTGTTTGTTGCTAAAATTTAGAAATACAATGGATTTTTGTGTATTGACCTTATATCTTGTGACCTTGTGGAAATTGGTTATTAGTTTGAATAGCTATTTTTGTAGATTTTATGAAATCTTTGAGATATTATATATAAATGATCATGTCATGCAAATATAGACAAATTAATTCTTTTCTTTTCAATGTGTATAACTTTCATTTCTTTTTCTTGCCTTATTGTACTGGGTACGATCTTCAGTCCAGTGTTAACTAGATGTGGAAAGAACAGACAACCTTGCGTTGTTCCCAGTGTTAGGGGAAGTATTCAATTTTTGATCATCAAGTATGATGTTAACTGTAGGTTTTTCATAGACATATTTTATCAGAGTGAGGAAATTCTCACTTTAGTATTTCTAGTTTGCTGAGAATTTTTACTAGGAATCGATTTGGATTTGTCAAATGTTTTTATGTAACTATTGAGATGATCGTAATTTTTTTTTAGTGTGCTGATATGATGAATTACTTTGATTAATTTTCAAATGTTGAACCAACTCTGAATTCCTGTGATAAACCACATATGGTCATGATACATTATTTTTTTTATATATTTCTGAATTCAATTTGCTAACAGTTTAAGATTTTTAAAAATTCTGTATTTGTTAGAGATATTGGTCTGTAGTTTTCTTGAAATGTCTTTAGTTTAATATCAGGGTAATGTTGACCTCAAAAAAATGAGTTGGAATATATTCTTTCCTCTTCCATTTTATGGAAGAGTTTGTGTAGAATTGGTATTATTTCTTCATTAAATGTTTGATAGAATGTCTTCTAGGCCCAGGCTTTCATTGTGGGCAGATTTTAAACTACAAATTCAAATTCTTTAGCAGACATAGAGCTATTCTTGGGGTATATTTCTTCTGTAGTGAGCTTTGCTTTATTTTGTATCTTTCAAATAATTTGTTTATTTTATCTAAGTTATGAAATTATTGGCATAAAGTTGTTCATAAAATTTCCTTATCTGTAGGATTTTTCATGCTTGATATTGTTAAGTTGTGTCTTCTCTCTTGTTATCTTGATCATCAATCTGGTGAGGAAATTTATCAATTTTACTAATGGTTTCAAAAAACTAATTTTTTGTTTCTTCTTTTCTGTTTTCTATTTTATCAATTTCTGCCACTATCTTTATTATTTCTTTCTTTGATTTTTGCATTTAATTTGTTCTTATTTTCTAGTTTCTTACTGTGGAAGCTTAGACCATTGATTTGAAATACTTTTTCTTTCTGAATACAAATATTTGATGCTATAAACTTCTCTCAATGCCCTGCTTTAACTATATCACATGGATTTTTTATGTCATATTTCCATTTTTCTTCAATTAAAATATTTTCTGATTCACCTAGTGATTTCTTCTTTTATCCATGGGCTATTAGAATTGTGTTGTTTAATTTCTGAGTATTTGAAGAGTTTTTGTTTCAGATATCTTCTTGTCATTGATTTATAGATTGATTCCATTGTGGTCAGAGAACATAACATGCATGATTTCAAATATTTTATGTTTGCTGAGGTTTTTTTTTTATAATAGCTGAGAATACTATGTATCTTGGTGAATATTTGTTCTGTATGCACTTGAAAAAGAAAGTGTTTGGCTGTCATGTGGAGTGTTCTATAAATGTTCATTAGGTTAAACTGGTTGACAGTGCTGTTTAGATCTTCTATAGCCTAACTAATTTTTTTTCCTACTCATCCTACCAATTACTAGGAGAAACTTTAAAAAAAAGTTTTTGTTAAGATATAATTAACATGCCATACAAGTCATGCATTTAAATTGTACAATTCAATGGTTTTTAGTATACTCACAGATGTGTGAAACCATCACCACAATTTTAGAATTTTTCATCACCACAAAAAAGCCCATATGCTTTTAACTATCACCCCCCAGCTCTACTTTCTCCCCACTTCCACCCCAACCCTTAGCAACCAATAATCTCCTTTCTGTCTCTATAGATTTCCTTATACTGGACTTTCATATGAATGGAACCATATAATATGTGGACTTCTGGAACTGGCTTCTTGCACTATGCATAATGTTCTCAAGGTCCATTTATGTTGTAGCATGTATCAGTACTTCATCTCTTTTTATAGCTGAGTAATATTCTATTGTGTGGCTGTACCACATTTTGTTTATTCATTCCTTTGTTAATGGACATTTGGTTGTTTCCACTTTTGGGGCTTTTATGAATAATGCTTCTATAAACATTCATGTACAAGTTTTTGTGGGGACATGTATTTCATTTCTCTTGGGTATATATGCCTAGAGGTGGAATTGTTGAGTCATTTGGTAACTCTATGTTTAATCATTTGAGGAACTGCCACACTATTTTCTAAAGCAGCTGCACTATTTTACATTCTCACCAGCAGTGTATGAGGGTTACCACTTCTTCACATCTTTGTCAACACTCATTATGATCTATCTTTTTGATTAGAGCCTTCCTAGTGTGTGCGGAGTGTTATGTAATTGCGGTTTTGATTTGCAATTTCCTGATGAGTAACAAATTCAAGATCTTTTCTTGTGCTTATTGGCCATTTTTTCATATATCTATAGGCCGTTTGTATGTCTTCTTTTGAGAAATGTCTACTCAGATAATTTGTCCATTTTTTAATCAGGTTATTTGATTTTTTCCTATTGAGTTGTTGGAGCTCCTTATATATTCTAGTTATTAATCCCTTGTCAGATGGGTAGTTTGCAAATATTTTCTCCCATTCTGTGGGTTGTCTCTTCACTTCGTCGATTGTTTCCTTTGCTGAGCAGAAGCTTGTTAGCTTGATGTGATCCTTTTTGTCCAATTTTGCTTTGGTTGCCTGTGCTTTAGGGGTATTACTCAGGAAGTCCTTGACCAGATCAATGTCCTGAAGCATTTTCCCAATGTTTTCTTTTAGTAGTTTCATAGTTTCAGGTCTTAGATTTAAGTCTTTAATCCATTTTGATTTGATTTTTGTATGTGGTGAAAAATAAACGTCTAGTTTTATTCTTCTGCATGTGGACATCCAGTTTTCACGGCACCATTTATTGAAGAGACTGTCCTTTCCCCAGTGTATGTTCTTGGCAATTTTGTCAAAGATAAGTTCACTATAGATGTGTGGATTTATTTCTGGATTCTCATTGGTCTATGTGTCTGTTTTTATGCCAGTACCATGCTGTTTTGTTTAGTTGTATAATTTGAAGTCAAGAAATGGATTCCTCCAGGTTTGTTCTTTTTGCTCAGGATGGCTTTGGCTATTCTGGGTCTTTTGTGGTTTATATAAATTTTAGCTTTATTGTTCTACTTCTGTGAAGAATGTCAGTGGTATTTTTGATGAGATTGCATTGAATTTGTGGACTGCTTTGGGTAGTATGGACATTTTAACAATATTGATTCTTCCAATCTATGTGAATGGAATATCTTTCCAATTTTGTGTCCCCTTTCTTTCATCAATGTTTTATAGTTTTCATTATTGAGGTCTTTCACTTCTTTGGTTAAGTTTATTCCTAGGTATTTTGTTTTATTCGTAGCTGTTATAAATGGGATGACTTTCGTGGTTTCTTTTTCAGATTGTTTACTGTTGGCACATAGAAATGCTACTGATTTTTGTATGTTGATTTTGTATCCTACAACTTTACTGAATTTGTTTATCAGTTCTAATAGTTTTTTTTGTGGAGTCTTTAGGTTTCTCTACACATAAGATCATATCATCTGCAAACAAGGACAATTTGACTTCTTTCTTTCCAATTTGGATGCCCTTTATTTCTTTCTCTTGTCTGATTGCTCTAGCTAGAACTTCCAGTACTACGTTGAATAACAGTGGTGAAAGTGGGTATCTTTGTCTTGTTCCAGATCTTAGAGGATAAGCTTTCAGTTTTTCCCCATTCAATATGATACTAGCTGTACGTCTGTCACATACAGCTTTTTGCATGTTGAGGTCAGTTCCTTCTATACCCAGTTTTTAAAGAGTTTTTATCATGAAGGGATGTTGAATTTTATCAAATGATTTTTCAGCATCAAGTGAAATGATCATACAGTTTTTGTCCTTTGTCTGTTGATATGATGTATCACATTAATTGATTTGTGTATGTTGAAC
>NW_012154174.1:8172802-8173086 GCF_000956105.1 Propithecus coquereli
TCTCTCTCTCTTTAGCTCTGATAATATTTGTTTTATATTTCTGGGTGCTCCAGTGTTGGGTGCACATATATTTAGAATTCTGATATCCTCTTGCTCAATTTACCCCTTTATCATTATATAATGACTTTCTTGGTCTCTGTTTACAGTTTTTGACTTGAAATCTATTTTATTTAATATAAGTATAGCTACTCCTGCTCTTTTTGTTTCCATTTGCATGGCACATCTTCTTTCATCCCTTTATTCCCTTTATTTTCAGTCTATTTGTGTCTTTGTAGGTGAAGTAG
>NW_012154174.1:8173265-8181256 GCF_000956105.1 Propithecus coquereli
TTTGATTGGAGAATTTAGTCCATGCACATTCAATGTCATTATTGATAGGTAAGGACTTACTACTGCCATGTTGTTATTTGATTTCTGGTTGTTTTGTGGTCCTCTCTTCCTTTGTCCTTTCCTTCTTGTCTTCCTTTGTTAAAAGTGATTTTCTCTGGTAGGGTGTTTTAATTTCTTGCCTTTTATTTTTTGTGTCTCTGTTGTAGGCTTTTTGATTTGAGGTTTCCATGAGGCTTGCAAAAAACAGTTTATAACTAATTATTTTAAGCATATGACAACTTTGCTTACAAACAAATAAACAAGCAAAGGAAAATATAAAAGAAATGCTACACTTTAACTCCACCCCCCACAGTTTAACTTTTTACTATTTCCAGTTATATATTTTCATACTATCTCTCAAAAAGTTTGTGTAGTTATTATTTTTGATAGGTTTGTCTTTTAGTCTTCCTACTCGAGATATAAGTGGTCTATACACTGCAGTGACAGCAACAGAGTGTTCTGTATTTGTGTACTTATTATTACCAGTGAGGTTTATACCTTCAGATAATTTCTTATTGTTCATTAATGTCCTTTCCTTTCATATTGAAGAACTACCTTTAGCATTTCTTGGGGGACAGGTCTGGTATTAATGAAATCCCTCAGCTTTTGTTTGTCTTGGAAAGTCATTATTTCTCCTTAATGTTTGAAGGATATTTTTGCAGGATATAATATTCTAGAGTTAAGATTTTCTTCCTTCAGCACTTTGAATATGTCATGCCACTCTTTTGGCCTGTAAGGTTTCCACTGAGAAGTCTTCTGCTTGGAGCTACTGTATTGGAGCTACTTTATACATTATTTTTTTCTTTTTTCTTGTTTCCCTTAGGACTTTTTCTTTCTGTGACATTTGGGGGGTTGATTATTAAATGCCTTGAGGTAGACTGTTAAATGTGCTTGGTGTTCTAAGACCTTCTTGTACCTGAATATTGGTATCTTTCTCAAGGTTTGGAAAGTTCCCTGTTATTATTTCTTTGAATGAATTTTCTACCCCAATCTCTCTCTCTACTTCCTCTTTAAGGCCAATGACTCTTAGATTTGCCCTTTTGAGGCTATTTTTTTAGATCTTGTAGGCATGCTTCATTTTTTAAAAATTCTTTTTTCTTTTTTCTCTTCTGTGTATTTTCAAATACCTTGTTTTCAAACTCACTAATTCCTTCTTCTGCTTGATTTATTCTGTTATTGAGAGATTGATGCATTTTTTTCAGTTTGTCAATTAGATTTTTCAGATCCAGAATTTTTGCTTGATTTTTAAAAATTATTTCAATATCTTTGTTAAATTTCTGTGATAGGCTTCTGGATTCCTTCTCTGTGTTGTCTTGAAGTTCATTGAACTTCTTCAGGACAGATATTTTGAATTCTTTGTCTGAAAGGTCACATTTCTCCGCCACTCCAGGGTTGATCATTGGTACCTTATTTAGTTCGTTTGGTGAAGTCATATTTTCCTGGATATTCTTGATGCTTGTGGATGTTCATCAATGTCTGGGCATTGAGGAGTTAGGTATTTATTTTAGTCTTCATTGTCTGGGCTTGTTTGAACCCATCCTTTTTGAGAAGGCTTTCTAGATATTCAAAGGGAATTGAGTATTGTGATCTATTAAGTCTTTGGTCACTGCAGCCATATCAGCACTGGTGGTGCCCCAAACCCAGTAATGCTGTGACTCTTGCAGGCTCCTGGTGGTACCACCTTGGTGGACTTGGGTAAGATGTGGGAGAGTTCCTATATCACCAGGCAAAGTCTCTCACTCTCTTCCCTCACTTTCTGTGCTGGGCTGCTGGAGTTGGGGGAGGAGGAACGTGGTCACTTTCTTGTGGCTACTGTAGCTGGAACTGCATCAGGTCACACCTGAAGCCAGCCCAGTCTCATCCAAAGCCCATGGTGACTGTTGCCTGGCTACCTCTGATGTTTATTCAAAGCCCAAGGGATCTTTAGTTAGCAGGTGGTGAATGCTGCCAGGACTGGGTCCTTTTCTTCAGGGCAGTGTGTTTCCTTCTGGTCCAGGGTGGATCTAGAAATGCTGCCAGGAACTAAGGCCTGATCAGGGCCTTCAGGAGTCTGCTTCATACTTTATTTTACTGTGGCTGAGCTGGTACCCAAGTTTCAAAACAAAGTCCTCTGAAGTCTTCCCTTTCCTTTCCCCAGGTGGGAGAAGACTCTCCCTGAGCTGTGTTGCCTAGAGTTTGGGGAGGGGATACACAGGCACTGGCTTGGCCACCACTGTTGGTGTCTCACTGGGTCAAGTCCATGGGCTCTGAGCCAGCACAGCCACAGGAATTGCCCAAGACTGCAGCCTTTGTAGCCTGACGACCTTATAAATTTATTCCAGGACCGAGGCCAATTTTTTTAGCTAGTGGTGGTGTTAGCCAGGACTCAGGTTTTGGGGTGGTGGATTTCCCTCTGGCCAGGCTGGTCTAAAGGCTCCCTCCGTGGGTGCTGGCAGGAGCAGCCCTGAGTTCCAATGCAGAATCCCACATTCACTTCATTCTCCCTCTCCTGGGCACACAGATTCTGTCTCCCCGCAGTACTCTGGCACTGCCAGGGGATAGGGGAGGGGTGGTATAGGCAATGCAAGACTCTTTTCTGCCCTCTTCAGTGTCTCTTTCCTTGATATAATGTTAAAACTAGGTACTTTGATGGCTCACCCAATTGTTGGTTCTTCTGAAAGTGTTTCCTTGCATGGGTAGTTGTTGAATTTGGTGTTCATGCCCACGGACAATCGCTGGGGGGTTTCTATTTGGCCATCTTGCTCCGTCCCCTTCTCCCCCTCCCTGTTTCTATCAGTTATAATTAAACCTGTGTTTCTCTATTACTATATTGCTTTTAACATACTGAAAAAATAACAATGCCTTCCTATATGCACCTGAGGAATTAATGCTGCCTTGTGCAATAGACAACCCTGAAATTTCAGTAGATCAATACAAAGAAGGTTTATTGCTTGACTACATCGCAGTTTGGTGTGGGTTGGGCAGCTCTTCTGCGTGGCTTGTTTTCAAACACGGACTCATGGGTCATGCTGATTTTTTCTTGGAATTCCACCATCTTGGAGTCATTTATTTCCAGTTGTATGGACAAGAGAGAAAATATGGAAAAGGCACAACAACTGCTAACAGCCTTAGCCTGAAAGTGGCACAAATCACTTCCCCTGACATTCCATAGACTAAATTCTGCCATACAGTCCCATGGAACTGAAGGGAAGCTGAAGAATGCAGTCATCTGTGGGCTCAGGAAGAGAAATGGGGAGGTGGACATAGGCCTTGCCATTGTCATAAATTGTCATTCTGGCCATCACACATTTCATTCTTCTCCAGATAAAATACACTCACCGTCTACTTAAAGGGGACGCCTTCAGGTCCCATCCAGTCACTGCATCCAGCTCAAGTCCGTTCTCCGGGTTCTGAATGTGCTGAGAAGACATGTCATCTAAACACCCCTTCCCTTAAGGCACAATGTATAGTGTTGGAGCAGGGTCAGAATACCCGCCGAGGAAACTGTCATTTGCAAAGGGGAGAATGTGCGTGCCCCAGTCTCTGGTCTATTACACTCCCGAAGTCCTGTGGGTCAGGTGTGTGAAGTCCCCCTGCCCCAGCAGTGAAGGGAATCCTTGAGCGGACACTGACCCCACCCTCCAGGAGGCTCTTCCTCGTTCATTATTCCCTCGGCCTCGTCTGAAGTGAGTGTTGAGGGTCATGCCCTCCTTGGACCAGCCTAGCCTTTGAAACCTGCCTCCTGGTCATCGAAGTTGGGTGCCCAAGGGCAGTTTAAGTCTTGAACAATCAAAGGTTTTTTGGTCCAGGCTCAAAAATTTAGGAGGCTTCTGATCTGTCAGCTTCCACATCCCAGTAACAACACCCAAGATTCTCTCTAGACACGTTTCTCATATTGACTTCACTTCTCTGCCTCTACCCCGTGCCTCTCCCTTTCGCCCAAAGGGCATCTTCCTTGAGGCTATTGATAAAACTAAGTGCAAGAGATGACACTTTTAATGTGCCTGTGTTAATCTGGTTCCCCTGAGGCACAGGGACCAGGGTGGGATTAACCCACAAGGGTTTTATTAAGGGACATGCCCGTGAGAGAGAAAGGGCAGAGAGCTGGCGGAGGCTGGGAGAGCCTTGACCCTGCGATGGGCGCCTGACCTTGGGGGAAGGGAGGAGGTGTTCTAGGCAGCTGTGCAGTTCTTCCTCCAGGAGTCGGGTGTCTCCTGGCAGTGAGCCTGATGTGCTTGGTCAAAGGCTGGGAGTGGCCTCTGGGAAGCATGGCCGTGCGCACGCAAGAGCACAGGAGCTGCACTTCTTGGTCAGCGTTGCTCCCTGTAGCTGGAGGTGGATGAAGCACATTCTCATGGCCACCAAGGAGCTTTGTGCCCTGGGTCACTTTATTCGCCTTGAAGTGAATAAAGGCTCTGGGCTCTGTCTTGCAAAACCTTTAAAAATCCCATCTCCTGCAGTTTGAGCCTAGAAGAAGATGAGATGGTTTTTCCAATCCTACGAATTCCCAAGCTTCTGTCTTCTCTCTACTGCCTTTCATTTCTACTTGCAAAGCACTCAATTCTTTCTTGATCTCATTTCTTTCTCTTAGAACTTGGCCAGACACAGCCACTAGCATCCAACACACACTACTGACATCCTATTTTCCAACCTCTTCCCTTAGAACGACATGTTCAGAAAACATGGGGATCTTCCTTTTAAGTTACAGTTTCAGATGTTTTGCTGCTGCATGACATGGATCTCCAGCTGCCACACACCACTCACCACCCAAGTGCTAAGGCAGTGACACGTAGTTTATATTTCTGTTTCAGCAGCACCCCACTTTTGGGATAGATTTCCATTTTGGTCACGGTAATCAGTGGAATCTGTTGCAATAGGTTGAATATAACGTGGGCTTATTTCTTGCTCGTGTTATAGTCTGTTGCAGGCCAGGGAGACTCAGGACCCTGGGCTGCTTCATTTTGCAACTCCGCCATCTCCAGTTCCTTGCTTCCAGCCAGTGGACAGGAGGGGGAGAGTGTAGACAGGCCTCAGCAGCTCCTAACTGCCTCAGCCCAGGAGTGACACAAGTCACTTCCTTTGGAGAGTACTACAATGTCATTTGATGTTCTCTGCTGAAAAGCGCAGGAGAGCTTGGCCTCGGACACCGGTTCCAGACGTGGACACCTGCTCCTGCAGGCTGGCTTGGCCATCGTGCTGCTCCCTGGAGGGAGAGGGAGGGAGAGATACTCATGGACCTGCACTCAGGCCAGTGTCTCTCTGGAATCCTTTTTATAGGTGACAATGTTGTATAGAGTGATGTGATGGTTGTGTACCGTCTGCCAGCTTAGGTCATTCCTTACTAATTCCAACTCAAACCTGTTTCTTCCTTCTATTGCGAGGCAGCGAGTGACAAGCACATCCAGTGGCTCCTGGGCGCAGATGGCGAGGTCTGGGTCTGGATCATGGGAGAAGGCCCTGGAGACAAGCCCTATGAAGAGATCTCCGAGGAGCTGATTGCAGAGAGGGCGCGGCTGCAGGCACAGAGGGAGGCCGAGGAGCTCTGGTGAGGGGTGCCAGGGGGCGCTGGGTGGGGCCGAGCTAAGGACAATTGGTTGTGGGTGGGAGGGAGGTGTCAGTCAGCTGGCTGGCTATTTTGAGCTCTGCTAAGATCAGGTGACCATCAGAGTCTTGCGTCAGGTTCAAATCCTGGCTCTGCCAATTCGTAGTTGGCTGATCTGGGGACTCAGTTTGCACGTCTGTAGCGTGGGCATGACAGCACTGTTCCCGTACAGATCCAGTTTGTGTTCACCGAGATGACACATATGACCTGCTTCTGCTTTTTCCCTCGCTGGGTTGTCACGGGGACAGTATTGCAGTTTGGATTCACGTTTGTCATTAGCTTGTTCCTTGTCATGTTACCCGTGGTTCTCACACAAGATGACATTTGAGCCCTGGTGAGGTTTGGAGTCAGACTCCTTTCATAAGCAACTTTTAACATTTTTTCGCCAAGCTTGGAAATCTGTGTGATGTTGACCCCAACACTTCCCCCGACAATTTTTTTACTTCCCCTTGTTGAAGTTCAACCCCCCTAATTTTTAATGACAGTGTTTCAGTTGTAAAATTGTAAAAACATGTAAACCAACACTAAAAACTATAAAAAATAAAGCACAACCCACACCCACCAGCAGATAATCACAGTGAGCGTTTAGGCACTGTATACTTTGAAAACTGTTTTATTCACAAACTGACAAATTGATTAATACAGATCCACAGTGCTACTTAAGATTGCTATGTAGTACAGGTATTATATTACATGAGAAACCCAACTTTTTGGCCTTATTGATAGACATTTGAGTAGTTTAGCATTTTGTATGTTATAAAAATCCCCTGATAAGCATTTTTTACATCCATCTTTGTACACTTGAGTGAGAAATGGGATTTCCTGGTGTTATTTTTCTGGCTTCCAGAACAGTTCTGCTGATTGGCACTCCCATATGTGAGAATGCCTGTTTCTCCCCACCTTTGCCAACATTGGGTTTTGTTTGACCTTTGATATTTGCCATTCTGATAGACCAAGGAAAGACTGCTTATTGTTTTACTTCAAGTTCTGTTGCTGTGTGGTCCTTCAGTTTTTCACGCGAGCTTACACCTGGTGGTGCTCTCTTGGAAGGAGACAGAAGGAAGCAGAGATCACCAAGAAGTTTCGGGATGCTCTGGCCAACGAGAAAGCCCGGATCCTGGCGGAGAAGTGGAAGGTGGAGATGGAAGACCGCAAGGCTGCCAAAGTCCTGGAGGAGCGCGTCCACGAGGAATTCAAGGTGGGCTAGTGCTTGGGGCCCCGTGCGTGGCCACCTGGGGCTGACCTCTGCTTTGAACCTGTCCTTGGCCATCGGTTGGTACTGGGTGCTTTATGAGAGCAGAAATCTGGCATGTCTGAGCAGGAAGGAACTTGACACACCACCTGGGCCAGTCCACTTCCTTTGGTACAGATGAGGAAACTGAGGGTCAGACAGGGGAAGAGGCTTGCCAAGGACACATACGGTAGTGGTTGGGGATAGAGTCAGGATCAGAACTCAGGCCTTCTACGTCCCAAACCATGGGTCCCAAAATGAGGCCTAGAAAGATCTGGGTTTCTGCTCAGACCAGCCTGTGATGCAGTTCCAACTCTGCTGCTTACTGCTGTGTGACCTTGGGAAGCTTGCTGAACGTCTCTGAGCCTCCACTTTCTTGGTTGTAATATTAGGGTAATAATAACACGCTACTTGAGGTTTTTATGAGGATTCAAGGAGATGCTATACACACACTTTTGGGCCCAGAATAGGGAGTTACTGGTCTATTGTCAGGTGCTGGCTAGAACAAATAGCAAGTTTTTCTGGCAACACTGAGCTTTTTCAGGCGGGCATTTTAATGAAGACCTAGAGTTGTCCTAGGAACATGACCTTATTCTGCTAAAAGCCATGCTAGAGTTTGGCCAAGTCTCTTAGCGCAGAGGTTTGGATGGAGTTGTTACGTATGTGCCGAGAGTTCTGAAGTTGTCAGTATATTGATGATGTCATTTGCCCATTTAAAAAATTTTAAAACCCTTTTCTCCCTGCATAATGATGAGATAGTGAGGACGTTGACCTTTTAAAATCGTTTATGTTGCAAATATTTTTCTCAGTATCGTTTTTTCTTGATTTTGGTTTTAGTATGTTCAGATGTGCAGAAGATTAACATTTTTATTAGCTCGCTCTATCAGTCTTGTTTTTCTTTATTATTTGTTTCATGCTTAGAAGGATCTGTGCTGCTACAAGCAAGCTTATAAAAAATAGACATTGTTTTATACATCTTCCTTGATTTTATTTCTTTGCACCTAATTTTCCTTCACTTTGGAGGGTAGCGTGATGTAGGGCTCTAACTTCATTTTCTGCCAAATGGTCAGCCAATTGTCCTGATGTTATTTATTGTGTAATCTATCCTCTCCCTTCTCACTGGACTTGCTGCCTTGATTG
>NW_012154174.1:8183101-8195815 GCF_000956105.1 Propithecus coquereli
ACTATTCAACTCTCCACTGTAGCACAATAGCAGCCATGGACAGTGTAGAAATGAAAGGGTGTGGCTGTGTTCCAGTGGCACTATAGACGTTGGCTAGATTTGGCCTGGGAGCCTGGGTTTGTGGACTCCTGATAAAACCCTAAGTAGTTCAGTGTGCATCTCCTATGAGGAAGGACATTTCCCTGCATGGCAGAATAATCACTGTCACACGTATTGGACAATAATTCCATAATAATATTTCAAATCCAATTCATAGTGGAGAGGTATTTAGTTTACACTGTTGGATTTTGCATATGATTATTTAAGTCTGCTGAGGAAGAAAAGCAATTCTTTTTCTATATCTCTAACAGTGAGAGTCACCTGTTCTAATTTCTGGCCTCCCTCTTCCCCAGACAGGGGCTGAGCCCCAGGTGCTGGAAGGGCAGCTCCATGCAGCTGGGGGCCTGGGGCTCAGTTCACAAGAAGATCGTGGAGGGATTAAGTTGCCAGTGGAGATTTGCTGGTTGATGGTTTTCTTGAGAACCTCAGTGACAGAGGGAGTGATAAAGTGTGGGGTACTCTGTGCCAGGGCTCACAGGGGGCCAGGAAGGCCATCTGGTCTGGCTCTAGGTTTACTGAGGGACTCAAACAATTTGGGTAGCATTTTGTGATTTTTTTTTTGGTTCAAAAATTAATTTGCTAAATGTGATTGTTTAAAGTATATTAGAAATAGTAATGCTGATTTGATATGTCTTCATTTCTAGGAGCCTTGGACATGTGAGTCATGTCTGGGAGGCCCTGGAGGGGCTCATTAGGGCAGTGTCTGTCAGTAACATCAGATCAAGGACTCTGGAGTCAAACAGTCTGGGTTTATGAGCTGGGATATTTTTCGTTAGATCTGCCTTTTGTTTTGTTGAGCTCCTCATCACAGGAAATAGTTAAGCATAGGCTGAAACATTGTCTCAAAAGGTTTCTATGGTAGATTAAACATGGCTGGTGGCAAATTCTTTGCCCCTTCTTCCTTTCAGAGGCAGGGGTCTATTCCCCCACTCTTGAATCTGTGCCAGCCTTGTGACTAGCTTTGACATATGAATGCAGTAGAAAGGACTCATGTAACTTTTGTGGAAAGGTTATAAGAGATTTGCAGCTTCTACTTTTACCTCTCTTGCAATGCTCCCCATGCTTGGAGGCTGTCCCAGAAGAAGCCCTACTATCCTAGACTGTCATACTGAAAGGAAGCCCAACAACCATGCAGAGAGGAAGGGGCTAAGTGGAGGGACACCAAGGCACCAGACAGTGAGTGAAGCCTTCTTGGTTCTGCCAGCCCATCCCAGTGAATGACCCCAACCAAGTGATTGATCTCAGCTGATACCCTGTGGAGCAGAAGAGCCAACCAGCCAAGCCCTGCCTGAATTATCAACCCACTGAATCATAAGCTAATAAAATGGTTATTGTTTTAAGCCACTAAATTTTCTGGTAGTTTGTTACTCAGTAATAGATAACCCAAAACAGCTTCACCAAAGGGATTTATGCATCTTAGATAACTTTTACTATGTCTTTCAACACCAAGATTCTAACATTCTATGAGTTTTACATGTAGAAACTTACCAACAACCTTCATTTAATACTTTCTTTCTTTCTGAGACTCTATGCGGAGGTTTTTTGTTGGGGGCGGGAAGGAGGGAAGGTATAAACTCCCTGCTCTCAAAAAGCTTACACAGTGCCAGGAGAGGGAAAGACAACTATACAGCCAAACGCTAAGCCCCAACCACACCAAGGGTCCTATAATTTGGAACATAGGAGTACCTTTGTGAGTCTGAGCATGATCAAAGGCAGGAGAAGGGAAAGGAAATTTGTAGAACAATGATGGTTTCCAGAGGGAGAGAAAAAAAGCCCACCACAGTGGGTGGAACCAGACATAAACTTGGAAAGGCACGTTGTGCAGCCCTTAAATGCTATGTTAAGGGGTGGACTGTCCTCTGTGGGCAGAGCAGGATCTTGATACAAAGAGGGGCATGACTGGATCAAGTTTTGGGAGCATAACTGGTGGCAATGGTGTGATTCAAGTGATGAAAGCTTGTGGGCAGGGAGGCCAGGTGGGAGACTTTTGTAGTGGTCAAGGGGTGAAATGACAAGGGTCTGGACAGAGTCTGTGACAGTGGGGAAGGAGAGAAGGGATGGACATAGAGAAAAAGTGGTGGTGAAATCAACAGGGCTTGGCATCAATTAGATGTTGAGATGAGGGAAAGCAAAAAGCAAAGGCGTCAGAGTCACCGGCCAAGGGAAGTGGGGATGGTGCACCCTCCTGCCATGAGGACCTGGGGAGAAGATAAAGGCTTGCAGGAAGGTGGAGGTGCTTGGATTGGCTGCCCTAAGGAGGGAGAGGGTTGGAGGCTGGAAGAAAGAAAAGAACCACGGTGAGAAGCCTGGTGCTGGAGGGAGGTGGATGGGCTCACTCACTTCGGGCCACTTGTGCTGCAGATATAGGCAGCTTCTGCTAATTCTCTAGGTCATAGAAAAGGTAACATTGACAATTCCTTTTAGAATGTAGAAAAAAAATCCCAGAATCTTTGTGTAAGGTTATAGAGGGAACTTTAAGATAGAAGATAGAGACGGCTGGAAACCTGTTTTTTTAAACCATTCTGCTGTGGCTGGTGCCATTTGAATGCAATTTACATGCATATAAAAGTGCTTCTGTAGGAAAAAAAAGAGATCATGAAGCCAGATAAAATTTGCATTTTTTTCCCCTCCTGTTTTCTTACTCCTAAGACAGCTTCTGGATGTGTCTTCTGTTCAAGACCACAGAACATGGCTAAGTAAGGATCCTGCTCTCTCCCTCTCTCTGGGGTCCTGTGACCTTCCTTCTCCACTTTCAAGGTGAATGCTTGAAGAGAAAAAGGGAGTGAAGGAAGAATCCATTATGTAGACGTCCCTGGGTAGGTGGAAGAAGGATGGATCTTGTCTTGTCTCTGTTCTGCACCTGGGAAGAAAACTTGTAATCAACATCATTAGCGTGGAATCGAACAGACTTTAGTTTTAGGAGCTAGACTTAGCCTACAGACCTAAAGTTATAATTTCCATGCCCTTGTTTATGGGAGGCCCACAAGGAATTTCCTTACAAATGATCTATAGGGAAGTCCTTGTAGGTGCCTGAGGCTTTTTACCTTTCTGTGGTGATCTGGCTAATGCCTAACGTTAGTAACAGTTGTTCATTTGGGAGGGGATGTTGCATGACTCACCCTCCAGGCTTGGCCTTCCTTTATGCATAAGGAGCTGGGGGGTGGTCCTGAGATTTTCGTGTTCTGGAAGGGTCATCTGAGCCATCTCCACTTGCTCCCCCAGGTGCCTGGATGGTGGCCAGCTTCTCCACTCCACAAGGGCTCTCTTGTCACAATCTCCCATCACATCCTGTGGCCACATCCAGATGTCTCTTGTGGCTTCTGTGTCCTTATCTTTTGTGATGTCTCAGCAGCCTTCAGCTCAGTTTACCACTCCCTTTTCCTGGAAATACTTTCTTCTCTTGGCTGTCTCCAGACTTGCTCCTTCCAGGTTTTTATCCTACCCCTTGGCCTTCCTCCCCTTCTCTGGCTGCAACTCTTTCTCTCAACTTCTAAATGGTGGAGTGACCTGACACTGGTTGTTTCTCTTAATTGGCTTTGTTTCTCTCAGAGATATCATTAATTCCATGGCTGAGCAACAACGTGTGTAGCAGATGATCTCTTGGTCAATATCTTTAGCCTGAAGCCCCAGGCTCATGGGTCCTCCTGCCTGTAGCAGAGGGTGGCATTTCACACTCATCCGAAATAATATTTTGACTTTTTTCACTCCAGCTGCAGTGGATAATTTCATACTCAAAGATGCCCACATGTTTTGCAACACTGGGGACTTTGCCCTGGTCATTCCCTCTGCCTGGAAACTTCTTGTCCCTGATTGTCACTGGGCTGCCTCCTGCTTATTGCTCTGGTCTCAGTTTACATCACCCCCCCAAGAGGTCTTCTGGTCACACAGCCTAAAGGAGCCTCCTAGATTCTGTCACTTACACTGTTTTAATTCATTGCATACTATTTATTATTTTGTGATATTTCTTGATTTCTAATTTATTTGTTCAATGCTTCCCTCCACTGGGAGGCAAGCTCTGAGAGCGTGGGGACTGGGTCTGTCTTTCTCACTGCTATATTCTCAGTGCCTAGAACAGGGCTGAGTCTCATAGAAGCTTAATAAGTAATTGTTGAGCAATTAGAAGAAGCCACTTAACTTCTTTAGCCCTTAATTCCTAACTTATAGAGAGTGGGTCATAAGGAAGTTAGAATTTTGTCTACCTTTAAAAAAATTAAAAAGTTGATCATCAGATAGAGAAAAGTTCTCCATCTAAGCCATGTCAGAAGCAACAAAAATCTTGTCATCTTTAAAAAAAGAGATTAAAAATTCACAGTTATCTCCCCTTTTCCCTGTTGATCCATTAAAATAGTATCAAAGGACTGAAAAAGTTACAAACCATAAGGACGGGAAGACGCGAGAGGAGGGGAGAATAGGCGATGTTCAGAAGTGTCTGGAAGCTGGAAGACGGAGGGAGCGAGGTGAGGGTCCGGTGGGGGCCTGCAGGGAGTGTTACCGAGAACTCGGCACTTGTCCTCGAGGCTGCATCAGAAGAATGAGAACAAGTGTTTTGGGGAGGAGGAAAGAGAATTTTTATTACTTTGCTGGCAAAGGAGGAGAAACGGTAGACGACCTTGTCTCAAAATCCAAATTTCCTGAACATAAGCAGAAATACGGAGCTTTTAAAGGGAGGGCCCCTCAGGTCTAGGCTATTGTGGTTAGCTATTCTAATCGTCCCATCTTTGCCAAAGACAAAGCCCGTGAACTCTGCCAGCCACCTACCTGGGGGCTGGTGCCACCTCGGATGGCTGAGTTACCTCTTTTAACAAAGGACTTAACCTGCCTCAGGGATGCAGGCCAGGCTGCAGTTCCCAAAAAGAGTGGGGGACGTTTTAAAGAGACAGAAAATGTATTTTTTTCTTCAGGCCCTTCCTTCTGTTGCATATTCCCCACTCTCAGTTTTACCCTTCCACATCTATGGGAAGAGGGGATGCTACTCTGTTACAGGAGCAGCTGCGCGCAGTGAGGCAGCTCAGCCCGGAACCCCACAAGGCCCAGGACTTGCAGGCACCGGGTACCGTGGAGGGTGGGGCTGAGAAGGTGGGAGCGGCTGCACATTTCCGTGTGGAGTGGCTGGACCCAAATGTCTCCATTTTCCCACATTTCTTCCAGACTACTCTGTCCCTCCCTCTGACTGGGAGGAGAAGGGAAGTTGAAAGGAAAAGGCTCGGGGCTCAGCATATCAGCGGAGGAGAGAAGGCAGGAGAGGGGCATGTGGGAAACAGGGTTAAGGAAAAATCTGAACTCTGAACGGTGGGACCTGGAGCCAGGGCTTCCCCTCGGGTGTACAGGGCTGGCAAACATTATTTGTGGGGGTCTTTGTCTATACTAAAAATTCGAGCCACATAAACTCAGCCTGTTAGCGCTATGCTGATGACCCGATCTCATGTGCTCCTGTGATAAAAATGCTGTTCTGGCCAGCGGGCATCAACTGCTTGCTAGGCCACCCTCTTGGAACCAGGGCCCACCCACTGGGCCCCAGCATGACTCTGTAAATATGAATCCTTGAGTCCCTTGGGGCATCTGGTCAACCCCTGGCATGGAGGAGAAGACCAGGGAACACCCTGAAGGGAAGAAAGAGAGGCCGCCAGGGCTCACACAGGACCTGGTCTGGGCACGGGGGACCTTACCTGGACAACACTGCCTGCCCCTGCCGTCCTGGGGGGACTATTTCTGGCCAGTCCTGAGGGGGAACTTGCGGAGGAAATTTACAAAGAAGGCACTTTAACGCATGTTTTCCCCTGAAGTACGGGGCCCAGGCCAGGGACCCTGCTTGCTCGGGCAGTCTCCCCACCAACTCCTGGAATGTCGGTGGCCAGACATCACCCAGGAGGGATGGAGGAACAGACAGACAGAATAAGAACAGACAGAATAAGCTCAGAGCAAGGACCTCTAGATGCTGACATCTGAGAGTCCCTCAGTGAAATGGCTGGTTTCTCAGACAATCGCCCTAGAGTGACGCCCACCTCTCAATGAAGCCCCGACCCCACTCTCTGAGCCTCCTATTCAGATATTTACTTTTTCTCTCTTGAATACAGTCTGAGGAAAACCTTTCACATGAATGGCAAGCACCAAATCAAACAAACTTAAAACCACACAATCACAGGGGAAGAAAAAGCTCTAAAATCCTCAGAGAGAGAAGTTATTGCATTCATAAAACAAGTATAAGATACAATGAGGAAATAGGGACAGCTAAAGAATAAGAAATCTGGGAAGTTACAAATGCAATGGCTGAAATAAAAAATTCAGCAGAAGGTTTGGAAGATAAAGTCAGTGAAATCAACTAGAAAGTAGAGCAAAGAAGACAAGTGTTGTTGGAAAGTAAGAGAGAAACGACAAGGCAGTTAGAGGATCGACTCGAGAAGACCAGCATTTAACAAATAGGAATTCTATAAAGAAAAACGAGGAATGAGAGGAGAAGAAATTATCAAGAAATCCTAAGCAAAGATGTATTAGACTGGAAAGACAAGAGACTCCAAATTAAAATACCCTGGAGTGCCCAACACAATCAATGAAAGAAAATGCCCTCCAAGGCCCATCATTTAAAAAAGTTCAGAACATCAGTGTTAAAGAGACCCTAAAGGCTTCCAGGGCGGAAAATGAATGCCTCGTGCAGGAGGATGAGAAGGAGAGTGGCAGTACTGGGTGCTAGAGGACAAGGAAGTCTTCATGATTCTTCAGGAAAATGATTTTTCTTCAAATTCTATGCTCAGCTAAGTTAACAATTCCATGTGAAAGTAGCATATA
The DNA here is from genome assembly GCF_000956105.1 of Propithecus coquereli. NCBI lineage: Eukaryota > Metazoa > Chordata > Mammalia > Primates > Indriidae > Propithecus > Propithecus coquereli. Next base: position 8,189,984 of record NW_012154174.1, read on the forward strand.
GATATTTTTAGACGAGTAAAGACTCAGAAAGTGTCTCTGTGCATCCTTACCTGAGAAGTACTGTAAGATATGTCGCTGCAAAATGAGGGCATGGCCAGGAAAGAAGCAGGGGCCCCAACTCAAGGAAGACCAGTGGCTTGGTAGGGTGGATGGAGAAGAGATGTAGGTAGCAATCAGCTCAGGTTGGAGAGGAAGGAAAGATGTCACCCGGTGCAGGGGTGTCCCTTGGAAGAAGACAGATGCTGTGTCGTCTGTTATAAGAAAAAGCACTTGGTTAAACACAGAAAAAAATTTACTACAGCTGAGAGAAGTCTGGAAAAATCCAATATTCAGCTTCAAGATAAAACAGTTATTAACCCGGGAAAAAAACAAAAGAAATTATTGGAAAGAACAATCTGTCAATGATCAAATTTTAGTGACTGTAAGATGTCATTAATTGTAAAAACATTATTTTATGAAGAAAACCTGTTGCCTACTAAAAAGGCAAAGTGTAACTTGTAAGACACACCCACATTTCAGAGATGGTAAGAAGTTTAAAAACGTACTTCTTGACATTGGTGAAAATAGCCCCCTATTTGGCTTTGTGGTGAACTGTATACTGATTATTGGTTTCACCACAAATTGCGATGCAGATTTATTGCGAGGCCGAGGAGAGGGAAAGTTTGGGTGTTCGCCTCTGTGGGAAGGAGAAGTGCTAAACACAAAGTACACGTACGAAGAAAGAAAGGCAGCATTTAATGTCTGGAATCGATAGGTCAAGAATTAGCAGCGTTAATCAGAAATATGGATGTAACCACTTGAAGGAACAGCTAACATAGTTGAAAATGGTGGCCTCTGGGCACTGGCGCAGGGTTGGTTGGGTTGCGCTGGGGTGAAGTGATTCAGAGAGCTGCTGATTTTCATCTGAAGCCTTGGCTCATAACGTATGTGTACCATGTACATGTTACTTGGATGTGAACAGAGGTAGAAGAAAATACATGCACATGTGCATGCACACATGCACACACACACACCTTTTTTTGGAGCTTACAAGTGGGACAGAAATGGGAGATTTAGGGTCCCAAACCTACTTTCTCTTTAAAATATCTTATCTAGACTTAAGGTTCAGACTTGATTGTATCCTGCTTAATTGGCCTCTAGGAAGACCAGGCATCCTTCCCTGGTCCTTCATTCCTTCTGCCCCCAAAATGGAAGCCCAAGCGTGGCCCAGAGCTCTCTCATCTTGCAGCTCGCTGTGGAGTTCGTACATTGCTCCACAGCCATGTCGCCCAGGTGGAACAATGGCCACTTCATCGTGCAGAGACTGAGGCTGGAGGGGCCGCCACTGCCTGCTCAGCCCGACCTCCTGCAGACAACCAGAGGTACTTATCCTCTATCTGAAGTGTCACGGTCACCTAATATTCTGTCCCCATGACGTTTTAGAGGAAAGAGGAAGAGGAGAGGAAGCGAGGCGAAGAGCAGATTCGCCTCCAGGAAGAGCAGAGGGCGAAGGAGCTCTACTGGACGCTGAAGCAGGCGCAGCTGCACTGCCACGCCAGCGAGAAGGAGGAGCGCGAGTGGGAAGAACAGTGTGAGTAGAGCTGGCTTCCCGGACAGGAGGCCACCCCCGCCTGCCCACCTCCCCCCGACGCTTACTTGCGTGCTCAGCATTTCCGTACACTCACGCACCCCGTGCGCCCTTACCTGGGGCCAACCATGTGCACGGCCCTGCTGCGGACCCAGAGGGTAAGGCCTCTACCCTCGAGGAGCTTACCTGCCGGTTGGGCAGAGGGGTGGGGAAATTTCTTATATTAAAAAATAAAATCCTGCATTTACTGAGTTGCCAATCATTTCCTGGCTCTGTGCTAAGCCCTGGAGATCCAGAGATGAGGAATCGTGGCCCTTATCTTGGAAGAAGTCACTGATGACAGCAGCAGATAGACACACAGGCTAAGGGCTGTGAGGGACAATGCAGCATATGCCGTTGCAGCCCAGAGCGGCCATCCTGGTGGGCTTCCTGCGGAGGTGCCATGAAGTGAGTCTTGGTGGTGACATAGGAATAAGTGAGTCACAGGGGCTGGGCAGGGCACTCCAAGTGGAGGCTCCAGCATGTGCAAAGGCACGGTGACAAAGGAATGTGGCATGCCTAAGAAGTACGGGGTGGCAAAAACTTGGAGAGTGGCAGGGGGGATGAGAAGTTAGGTGGGAAGGGGAAGGTGGAACCAGGTTTGGAGGGTGCTGTTTTACTACGTACCTGGGATCTGTTTGAATCGGGTGTGGTAAGACACGCAGGCCCAGAAATGATTCTCATGAAGGAAGACACTTTTACTCACGATCCCCAGAGACAGGAGGCATGGCACGCCATGCAGGGCCATGTGGGGAATCACCAGGGTTGGCTGGGAGACAGAGGGGTGGGGGGAAAACGTGGGCAAGAGCCTTTATTGTGGTTTCCTCGGGAAAGGTAAGGCGAGGCAGGAGACGCAGGCTTGTCTGGCTTGAATAATCTTAGTGGGCTCTGGAGTGCAGGGGTTGGTTCTAGTTTTGCAGCATCTGGCCCTGGGGTGATTAGGGGAGACAGATCCTGGCCTGGAATGTAAGAGACTGATACAGGAGGTGTCAGGGGACCTGGGCTTTGGATCGGGTGGTTTGCGTATAAAGGTGCACCCACAGGCAAGTCCTTTACTGTCACTTAGAATTGGCTCGCTCTGGAGGGGGCAGTGTCTCCAGAATCAGCAAGGCCGCAGATGTCAAAACATCAGAAACTACAGAAACTAAAAAGGCACGATCAATACAGGTGGACAGTGGGGAACTTCTGAAGGCGAGTGACACAATTCTAGCAGGGTTTGGGGGTGAGAGCCAGGAGGAGGCACTTGCAATGTACACTATAAAGACAATTGGAACTAGGGCCACACCGGGAGAACAGAAATGAGAGGTGTCTTCTGCTGGCCAACCCTCTGGCTCTCAGCATGTCTTAACCTTATGCCAGATTCACTCAACAGACTTTTCAGACTACTTTAAAAAAAAATTGAGATATAACTTACATACCATAAAAGTTCTTTAAAGTGTGCAATTCACCAGTTTTTAGTATACTCACAAAGTTGTGCGACCACCACCAGTATCTAATTAGAACATTTGGATCACTTCAAAACAAAACTCTGGAACCAATGGCCGTTACTCCTCCCTCCGTTACACCCCCGGAAACCACTAGTGTAATTTCTGTCTCTATGGATTTGCTTATTATGGACATTTCATATAAATAGGATCATACATTATGTGGCTTTTTGTGTCTGACTTCGTTCATTTAGCAGGTCTTGAAGGTCCATCCATGGAGTAGCATGTATCATTCCTTCATTCCTTTTTGTGGCTGAATGATATCCTAATGTGTGCATATACCACATTTTTGCTTATTCACTTATCAGCTGTGGAACATTTGAGTTGTTTTCACTTTTTGGCTATTTTGAATAGTGTTGCTCTGTACATTTGTGTACAAACTCAGTTCTTTTGGGTATATACCTAGGAGTAGATTTTCTAGGTCTATGGTGTCTTATTCCATTTTCTGTTGCTATAGCTGCATATCTGAGACTGGGTAATTTATAAAGAAAAGAAATTTATTTCTTACAGTTCTGGAGGCTGGGAAGTCCAAAGTCTAGGAGCCACATCTGTTGAGGGCCTTCTTGCTGGTGGGGGCGCTTCAGAGTCCTGAGGCAGAGAAGGACATCACATGGGGAGGAGGAGGTGTACTGAGCACCAAACTGGATTTTATAACAGACCCACTCACTTGATAACTAACCTACTCCTGTGATAACCCATTAGTTCATTAACCCATGAATCCATGAATCCATGAATCCATGAATCCATGAATGGATTAATCGAGAGCCCTCATGATCCAATCACCTCTTAAAGGCCTCACCTCTTAACACTGTTTCACTCGGGATTTTCAATCTGAGTTTTGGAGGAACAAACATTCAAACCTTGCATATAGTAACAATGTTTAACATTCTGAGTAACTGCCACACTGTTTTCCAAAGTGACTGCACCATTTTATATCTCTACCAGCAATGTATGAGGGTTCTAATTTCTTCACATCCTTGCCAACACTTAAAATTGTTTGTGTTTTTTATTATAGCCATTCTAGTGGGTGTGAACTGATATCTCATTGTGGTTTTGATTTGCATTTCCTTAATGACTAATGATGTTCAGCACTGTTTGATGTGCTTTATGGCCATTTGTATATCAATTCTGGAGAAATGTCTCTTCAAGTGCTTTGCCCATATTTGAATTTTTTTGTTGTTGTTGAGTTGCAAGAGTTCTTTATATATTCTGGATATTGATCTCTTATCAGATTTATGATTTGAAAATATTTTCTCCCATTCTTCGAATTGTCTTTTCACTTTGTTGATAGTGTCCTTTGAAGCAAAAAGTTTTTAAATTTTGATGAAAAGTCCGATTTATTTATTTTTTGGTTGCTTATGATTTGTGTCATATCTAAAAAACATTGCTTAATCCAAGGTCCCAGTGACTTACACCTCTCTTTGTTCTAAGGGATTTATAGTTTTAGTCCTAAAATTTAGGTCTTTGCTTCATTTTGAGTGGGGTAGGATTCCTACTTAATTTTTTAAATATGTGGCCATCCAGTTGTCCAAGCACCATTTGTTGAAAAGACTGTTCTTTCTCCACCGATGGTCTTGGCACCCTGTTGAAGATCAATTGACTGAAAATGTAAATGTCTATTTATGTCCTCTCAATTCTATACCATTGATGTGTCTGTTCTTATGCCAGTACCAAGGCTGGAGGGGCCGCCACTGCCTGCTCAGCCCGACCTCCTGCAGACAACCAGAGGTACTTATCCTCTATCTGAAGTGTCACGGTCACCTAATATTCTGTCCCCATGACGTTTTAGAGGAAAGAGGAAGAGGAGAGGAAGCGAGGCGAAGAGCAGATTCGCCTCCAGGAAGAGCAGAGGGCGAAGGAGCTCTACTGGACGCTGAAGCAGGCGCAGCTGCACTGCCACGCCAGCGAGAAGGAGGAGCGCGAGTGGGAAGAACAGTGTGAGTAGAGCTGGCTTCCCGGACAGGAGGCCACCCCCGCCTGCCCACCTCCCCCCGACGCTTACTTGCGTGCTCAGCATTTCCGTGCACTCACGCACCCCGTGCGCCCTTACCTGGGGCCAACCATGTGCACGGCCCTGCTGGGGACCCAGAGGGTAAGGCCTCTACCCTCGAGGAGCTTAGCTGCCGGTTGGGCAGAGGGGTGGGGAAATTTCTTATATTAAAAAATAAAATCCTGCATTTACTGAGTTGCCAATCATTTCCTGGCTCTGTGCTAAGCCCTGGAGATCCAGAGATGAGGAATCGTGGCCCATATCTTGGAAGAAGTCACTGATGACAGCAGCAGATAGACACGCAGGCTAAGGGCTGTGAGGGACAATGCAGCATATGCCGTTGCAGCCCAGAGCGGCCATCCTGGTGGGCTTCCTGCGGAGGTGCCATGAAGTGAGTCTTGGTGGTGACATAGGAATAAGTGAGTCACAGGGGCTGGGCAGGGCACTCCAAGTGGAGGCTCCAGCATGTGCAAAGGCACGGTGACAAAGGAATGTGGCATGCCTAAGAAGTACGGGGTGGCAAAAACTTGGAGAGTGGCAGGGGTGATGAGAAGTTAGGTGGGAAGGGGAAGGTGGAACCAGGTTTGGAGGGTGCTGTTTTACTACGTACCTGGGATCTGTTTGAATCGGGTGTGGTAAGACACGCAGGCCCAGAAATGATTCTCATGAAGGAAGACACTTTTACTCACGATCCCCAGAGACAGGAGGCATGGCACGCCATGCAGGGCCATGTGGGGAATCACCAGGGTTGG
>NW_012154174.1:8198455-8242802 GCF_000956105.1 Propithecus coquereli
AAAAAAAAAAAAAATAAAGCTAGCTGGGATTTTGATAGTGATTCCATTGAATCTGTAAATCAATTTGGAGAATACTGCCATCTTAATAACATTTAGTGTTCCCATCCATGATCAGAGGATGTCTTTTCACTTATCTAAGTCTTTTAAAATCTATTTCAGTAATATTTTATAGTTTTTAGTGTAGAAATCTTTCCCTTGTTTTGCTAACTTTATTCCTAATTATTTATTTTTTGATGCTATTGTAAATAGAATTGTTTTCTTAGTTTCATTTTTGGATTGTTTATTGCTAGTGCATAGAAATGCAATTGACGTTTGTCTGTTGATCTTGTATCCTGCAACCTTACCAAACTTGTGTATTAGTTGGAATAGATTTTTTGTGGATTCCTTATGATTTTCTACATACATGATAATTTCTTGTGCAAATAGAGATAGCTTTATTTTTTCCTTTACAGTCTCATGCCTTTTATTTCTTTTTCTTGCTGATTGCTTTGGCTAAAACTTCCAATATTATGTTGAATAGAAGTAGCAAAAGCAGACAGTTTTGTCTTGTTTCTGATCTTAGGAGTAAACTTTCAGTTTTTCACCATTAAATATGATGTCAGCTGTGGGTTTTCATACATAACCTTGGGTTGAGGAAGTTCCCTGCTTTCTTAGCTTGAATGTTTTGGCGATGAAACGATGTTGGATTTGGCCAAATGCTTTCTCTGCATCTGTTGAGAAGATCATGTGTGTCTTGTTTTTTATTCTATTAACATCGTGTATTTTGTGGTTGAGTTTCATATGTTGAACCAACCTTGCATTCCTGGGATAAATTCGCCTTGTTCATAGTTCATATAATCTTTTTTTATATGTTGCTAGACTCTATTTGCTAGTATTTTGTTGAGGATTTTGTCTCTGTATTCATAAGGGATATTGCTTTGCGTGATGTTTTTGTCTGGTTGTGGTATCAAGGCAATACTGTCCTCAAAGAACGAATTGGGAAGGGTTCATTTCTCTTCTATTTTCTCGTAAGAGTTTGTAAGGAATTGGAATTAATTCTTCTTTAAACATTTAGTAGAATTTACCAGTGTAGCCGTCTAGTCCTGGGGTTTCTTTCTGGGAAGGTTTTTTCATGAGCCATTTTTTCTTGCATAAATGCTCCCTGGATTGCTGCAAGCCTTTAGTTAACATCTAACACTCTGAGAAAGTTGATTCTGACAATTTGTCAGTGTTTTCATTGCTTTATCCTTAATTCACCTTTCCCACTGATACTCTTTTAAACTGATATTTAATGAATTTGGTGCCAGTCCTAAAACATCCAGAACTTCTGGGACAGATTTGGAGACATAACTGGGCTGTCGGCAAGGTGGACCAGTGGAAAGTGTTTACTTTTGTGTTGGATCTTTTTTCTGTTCCAAGTGACCTAGTATATAATCAAGTACTTCCAAAAAAATAAGGCAAACAGAAATTGCATAAAATAAAAACTTGATTAAAAATTTTAAATGTAATTTTTATTTTATTTTTTAAAATTGTGTGCACCATGAGGCAGTTGCACTTTTTAAGAAACCAGTGTTCTTCTTACTTCTTCCCATTGATGACCTCGATCAGCTGTTCCAAGGTCCTTGGGTGAGGGCAGCTAGAGGGCTGGGTGTCCAGGTCCAGAGCAGAGATTATTCCGTGTGCAGAACTCTCAGAGCATCGATGACAGCATGGCACGAATCTCATCTCCCAACCAGGCTTCTGTCTCCCTTTCCTAGGGACTTATTGTTATTTCACAAAAGGGCTTGAAAACCCGGCTGTCTTTGTTCTCCAAGTCCCCTTAAGGCTGTGATTTTCTCACATGTCGATGCTGAAGCCCACCTGGTAAAGCAGCTGTGAACAGTTGGCTCTGGTGAAGAGGGTGTGGGGTTCCTTTGTCCCCTGGCGCCCAGGTTCCCCTGTAGCCTCTCCACTTTCTGTGGCTTCAGGGACCCTTCTGTGAAACCATTTGTGTTCTGTGTGATGCATTTTGGACATTAGCACCCTGGCCTGGTGGCAGCCCTTAGCTTGAGAATTTCTTCTCTTGGGGAAAATTCCTTTCTTACCTGAGTGACCTCTGTACCAGGGTCTTTGAGTTAATGAGAGTCCCAGAGATTGTGTCATCAGATAGAACTGAATCTTGGGCCCACCCCAGCAGTGCAAGCAGGGGGCAGACCCCCCTGGCCTCTCCTCCTGAGCACCAGAGTGGTGAGTCATCCCGTCCTTTGACTCCTCCCTAACACCATGTGAGGGGAGTGGTCCTGTCAGTGGTTTGCGGGAAACAGCAAAATGATTGGTGGAGAAGAACCCCCTGTTTGGAACAAGAGTGAAATCACATTATGGAATGCGTGTGTATGCAGTTTCAAATCACAGTGGGATTTTGCTTTGAAGTCTCCATTCTTTGTTATGGGGTATGGCTGTGCCCTTGGGGCTGGGGAGGGAAATGTGGGCGGGATCCGTGTTCAGGAACTTGTCCTCTTTCCTCTGCGGGCCACTTCCGGCTGTGGGACCTGGGTCTCACTGTACCAGTCACTTCTTCCTTTCAGAGTCAAAATTACCAATGCAAACATTGTGCTCAAAGCTCATTTTTCATCTAGAGAAGGCTCTGAGGTGACGCCTGAGGGGCAGATGCCCAGGAGAGGAGAAGGTTCCACCTGCTTACTGATAGCAGCCAGGCAGGTGCCCTTTAACTGCTTCATGCCCATTCACATAGAGGCGGAGTTGTTTTAACAATTGCCAAATATTGTCAAAAACTATGTCCTCACTAAATCCACCTGAATGCCCCAAACCCTGAGCGGTCACAAAGCCTTAGGACACTCCTTACTCATAAGCTGAGAACAGCCTCAGAGCGGAGTGAGGGTTGGTGTTTCTATTTTATTGACAAGGAACCCGAAACCAGACTTAGAGGACAGTTTGGGGGATCGTGCTCAAAGGATGGGTTTTCTCTTTTCCTTCCTCCTGGCCTGGTGCTCTGGCCCATGGATCAGGTGTCTTCCATAAGCAGATGTAGGAGGGGCATCTTTGGCCATCGGCCTCATGGGGCTTCCCAAGGTCCATGCACAGGAAGTTTCACAAGGAAGCAATGAGTACACATCGAGCTCTTCCTGTGGAGTCTCTTAAACACTCGGCTGAGCACACTCAGGACCCCTGAGCAGCAACTAAGTTTGCAGTAACACAAAGCAGACATCACACTCGATAACAAGTTTGTCTGAAGGAACAGAATCCAGGTAGATGGAAGCTCTGTCTCTACTGAAGCTCAGAGCTGGTGGTAGTTGTCGGAGCCAGCTCTATGCTGGTCTCAGGCCCAGAACATTCCTCCACAGCCCTTCCACCTGCAGCTTGGGGAAGATCTCATCATGTGCCCCCAGGGCCATGGAGGTGCAACAGCGTACAGTTGGCCCTCCATGTTCTTGCCTTCCATATCTGTGGATTCAATCAACCCTGGATTGAAAATGTTAAAAAAAAAAATAAAAACACAACAATATAAAATGATACAAATAAAAACAATACAGTATAACAACTATTTACACAGCATTTACATTGTATTAGGTATTACTAATATAAGTAATCTAGAGATGATTTAAAGTATATGGGAGAATGCATGTAGGTTATATGCAAATACTACATCATATTATAGAAGGAATTTGAGCATCCCTGGATTTTGGTATCTGCAGCAGGGGTGGGAGGTTTCCTAGAACAAATCCCCCAGGATACCAAGGGACGGCTGTACATCGATTGAATCTCGCAGTCTGGAAGAAGAGGCTCTCTCACACTTACAGTTCAACAAGCAGGTGTTCTGATAACGATCTGCATGAAGTACATGGAGAGGGAGTGGACCCCTTTGGGGAAAGGTGTGCATCTGGAAAGGCCCAGTGGAGGGAATGGCATTTGGGAAGGTGGGGAAGGGCATCACAGCAGAGGCAACAGCACTGAGCAAAGCAAGGCCAGTGTGTGCATAGGTCATGGCACAGGCCGTGATGCCGTTGCAGCTTGGGGTTCCAGTGACAAGAAATGAGGCTATGAAGATAAGATGGGAAAAAGCTAAAGAAGAATTCACCCATTCAAATTCAGCATGGAAGAGACAGGTGGGAAAAGGAGGCAGGGCGAAGGTTTATACTGAAAAAACAAAAAAACAAAAAAAACAAACAACCAGTGAACAATCACAAAGTGAAGTCACTGGAGGCTACTGCAGTGTGGGGGAAAGAGCACTGGACTGGGAGTCCTGTCCTGGCTCTGCTCCTTACTAGCGTTAACTTGAGCAAGTTTTTGCTCAGTGTCCTCACTTGTAAAATGGGGTTAATCATGTTGAGCGAAGGCTTGTTGGAAGGGTGAAGCGAGAGAGAGGAAACAAAAGTGCTTTCTAAGCTGCGAAGCACTCACGAAGCGCTTCTCTTTTTGTGGCTACACGATGCGGTGGAGAGCTGAGAGCTGGGCTGGTGTGTCTTTAGGGATGGAGAATGCAACTCAGGTGGCCCCGGAGCTGCCTGATTGCTAATTAATGTGCTGTGTGGCAGCTGAAAAGGGAAAAGCCTCCAAAAACCAGAAAAAAGATGTGATAATTCAGGCCTTATGATTTTAGTTCCTCATTTTATACTTTCTTAAAGAATGATCAGCGAAACTCTAGAGCCTGTCATTCAAACCCAACAAAGCCATTCTACACTCAATTAATTTAATATGAAAGATAGAGTGGGCCATTAATCTATCGGCGAGCAGCAGTCTTTGATAAAACACCCAAATTAAATTCTCCAAGTTAGAAAAAAAGAGAATTAGCCCCTTTAGTGTCATTTGAATACAGTTAGTTATTCAGTTCAACAGAGAATTCAGTTAGTTATTCAGCCGGAGCTCTGACTTCTGAGAATGTATCAGGCACAGAAATTCATTTCATAATTTTTCAACGGAGAACTTGTAGGAGTGTGGAGTTAGATAACATCTAGTTAGTTGCCCAGAGATTTAGAGATGAGCCAGCATGACTTGACAAATGGTACTGTTTATAAACATTGGACATCTATTATCATTGTTATTTGGTTAGAATGTAAGTAGGGTTTGGGGGCTGTCGGACTTGTGTTCACCCCGGGCCTCTTGAACTGTGCGATTTCGGTTGTGGCCCTCAGCCAGCAGCCACGCGCTAGTTGGCCCAGCCCTTGCCAGCCTGCTGGTAGAGCTGAGTGAGAAATGTGGGCTCAGGCCCCCGCTGGGGTCCAGTGCTGTGGGTTCCATTCCCCTCTCTCTTAGGAAGCAGTGTGTTCTGGGGTCTGGGTTTAACGTCAGTGATTCTAAAATGCTGTAGGCTTGAGACAAACAGAACCTGGAGGGGCTTGTAGGGGTGGCGTCTGGCCTGGGGGCGGAACAGAGCGGAATTTCAAGGTGGGAGGACAGCTACAGGAGAGGACAACAGATGGGATGGGAAATAGTGCAGTTTCTCCTTGGCCATAACTAATTTGAAGTGCTTTCCAAACTCTAGGTGCCATATATTTTTGGTATTATAACTCGGAAAAATGCCAACCTGAGCCCCCAAGTGGCCGATCTATGCCCCACTTAGGGTTCCCTCTCCTCTTCAGTGGCTCAAGCATCCTGGGGTCTTCATGTTTCCCACACTGTGTGGAGAGCGTTGGGTCTTAAGGAACTTCTGCAGTTACTCCCGGAGGCCACAGGGGGCCACTGTTGGCAGCCATCGGGCATAGCCAGCAGGACGAGGATCAGAAACCCTGGGTCGGGTTGAGTGAGCCCCTTCCCTTGGCCCAGGTTTCACTGTGGGGGAACTTCACTTACTTTCCCAGAGGTTCATCTCTCAGGGTCATCGTCACGAGTGCCAAACCCACCCATTCTTCCAGGTGACCGTGGCTCCAGCCGGCTGAATTGCAAAAGGCCTGTGTATTCTCTTAAACATCGGGGCCGCCCGTTCCTCCTTCTCAGGGGTCAAGAGGCCTCCCCTGTGCACAGAGTTTTCATTTTTCCCACTCCCTACCCAGCCCCCACCCCTACACCACTCCCCACCTCCGCCCAGGCACAGACCCTTTCTAAAGGTGCCATTCCAGCCTCCTCATCTCCCAGGAAACACCATAAAACCACACTAGATAATATTCAATGAACCTCTGCCATGTGCCAAGGACCGTGCAAGCCCCTTCTATGGACGATCCCATTTATGTCTCAAAGCAGCCCTATGAGGCCCTCATTTTGCAGACAAGGAATGAAAGTGCAGATAGGGTATCTCCAGCTGCCCAAGACCACATGGAGAAGAATTTAAACACATCTACACACATCCACAAGTTAAATCTTTACTGACGTCTTTCCCTATATTATAGGATTCTTCATTCATTTCGGGGAACATTCCTCTGTTCCCCCAAGGGATTACTACAAATTGATGTTGCTTTGAAGCATTCGGTTTTTCTGTAGGATATGGCTGGGTCATCTGAATTCTATAGGGCACCGAGTCTTTTCTGTCTGAGCAGGGGAGCGGGGAGGGCCTGGCATTTATGAGCTGACCCAGGGTTGGTCTGAGTCAGTGACCACAGCTGCAGAGAGGCAAGTTTGTAGCATGGTGGGTGCTTGGTGGAGCCAGAGCGAAGTGTGTGTGTGTGTGTGTGTGTGTGTGTGTGTGTGTGTAAGCAGAGCAGGGGAGAGCTCAGAGGCCCAGTGAACTGGGAGAGAGGAGCGGGCCGGGTTCTTCTTAAGGGCTTCATCTGCCAGGCCAAGGTGTCTGGGGAGCCACTGAAGGCTTTTGAGGAAGAGAATGGCAAGATTAGAGCTGGACTTCAGGATGGATTTAGTCTCTTTGTGACAAATGGGTCAGTGTCTCACCTGAGTTCCAAAAACCTGTCTTCCTAGTCTGCATACAATTTCTCTCTGCAACCTGTCACTGAATGTTACTGTCTCTCAGGGGCTGTAAACTCCACAAGTCACTGGCCCCACTAGGGAATGAGCTTCTAGTGATTAGTTTGCAGTCTAGTGACTGCAGAGCCCATCCCTGGGTGTCTTGACCTTGTTGGAGCCTCTCACCCCAATGCAAGGCAAGTATTACGGTGTTCTCCGTATCTGAACTTTACAGATGAGCCAGCTGGGCACCGAAACCCAGGTTTTCTCCCTAAAATGGCCTCCTTCTTCTTCTTTCTTTGGAAAATTCCCATTGATCTTCTCAGACCTGGTCAAATTCTCTCTTCTGTGATGGCTGCCTGCTCCCTAGCAGGATGTGAGTGCTGCTGTCCCTAATGTCTGCCAATACCTTATCGGTCCTTTTTAAAATGATACTACTTTCTTTTCATTATGGTAGAGATATTTCTTTGGTTTTATTTTTCTAGCTTGGCTCTGAGAAAGAAGGGTCTGCTTCTCTGTTATCTCTGTATCCAGCTCAGGGCCTAACGCAAAGTTAAATACTTAATTGGGTGCAATCAGTCATCCAAAAATATGTATCACCTGCCGTGTTCTTGCCACTAGAATACAGCAATGAACAGACCAAAGAAAATGCTCCACCTGCCCTCGAGGAGTTCACAGCCTAGTGGATATTCTGCGTGTGACACCCACGAGGTACACTTCCATAAATACCTTCTGAGGGACAGACTTCACACTGCCTTCCTCTGATCTGGGAGATGTTATGTTCCCAGGAGGGGTTCTTTGAGAACTTGTGAAGTAGAAATGCTTTCTTACAGGACCAGGGCAGCTGACCTTTAGCCCCCAAATGCTAAAGGAGAGCACAGCTCTTGGGGGGTGCCTGCTATGCGTGTGTTGAATGGTGTTGGAGTAGACACAGACTAAGATTTTACTCCAGGAGGAGAAGGCGACCTGCGGGGGTCCGGGACAATCATTAGCCCGGCACAATTAGAAGAAAAAGGCCACCTTCAAGAGTTCTCTACAAAAGGATTGGGTTTTAGAAGCAGACAGGGGCCCGCCAAGATGCAATCACACTACAGAATAACTGGTTTTAATTCTAGACCTTGTCTCCAATAAGTTTTGCTGCCTCTCCTGCAATTTCCCAGTTCCAGACCTCCCTTTTGAGTTTTAGAAGCAGCAACACAGAGATGTCTTTTCAGGGCTGCTTGGCTGAGACAGGGCACTTTGTGAGGAGCACAAACAGACAGAAGGTGGAGAGAGGGGTGTCTTGGAGTCTTGTAATTTGTACAGTTACCAAAAGATCCTCTTCCCTCTCTCTCTGACACACTCACCCAGCAGCACCCAAGGTTATAGGAAACAAAAAACAAACGGCACCAGAATTGGGACACTAACATTTCCAACAACTTACCTGTGGTGGCAGAAAGGATGGTTTGTGGCCTGGTCCACTAACCCAGGTGGACAAATCTCTGTCCTTCCTTGGGCCTCAGTTTCCACATGAGGAACATGAGGAGGTTGGACCAAATGGTCCTTATTTTTGGGGAGACAGGGTCTCACTATGTTGCCGAGGCTGGTCTTGAACTCCTGGGCTCAAGGGATCCTCCTACCTCAGCCTCCTGAGCAGCTGGGATTATAGGCATGAGCCACAGCACCTGGCTGGACCAGATGGTATTTAAATGCTCCTTTGGCTTTTTGCAGGAAAGAGCTCTGGTGTCAGATACACAGGGTTTTAAATAGAAGGGAGCTTGGGGATGGGGTGGGGCATGTGGTGGGAAGAGCCTCATGGGTTTTAGAACCAGGTACGCCTGGTTTCCATTCCTGGCTCTGCCCCTTATTAATTTAACTTTGTGCAAGTTACTTAACTTTTCAGAGGCTGGGTTTCCTCACCTATAAAGCAGAAAAGTGATGGGCCTTTCCTGGGTGGTTGGGGAAGTTTCTATAGTGAGATGATGCTTGGAGAGCGCAGAGCCCAGGGCTTGGCACAGAGAAAGCCGGCAGTCAGTGCGGGTGATGGTGGTGTGTGGAGATGCAGACCACCTTGACAGGTGCCCTTGAGGCTGGGCAGGTGGGCACAGGGTTTGAGAAGCTGCTTTGAGCAGGGCACTCCCAGGAAGATGGAGATGGGCATTTCCAGCTAAAGGTTATTAGATCGTTCTGGAATGGAGTCACAGCAACAGACAACTCTCAATTGTCACGAGTGTCCTTACCTCCATAGGGACAGGCTTGCCCTAGGGCTGCTGTTAGGGCCATTCCTGGGCTGGGAGACTCCAGGCAGCCTCTGTGGGTCTGAGTGGCCGGTTCTGTGTGGATCCTGGGACTCCAGGTGAGTCCTGGGGCTCCTGGACTCAGCCCGGTCCTGGCCCATGCAGGGCTCGGCCTGGGCTGCAGGTCGGGCCAACGCTGTCTCCCTCTTTCCAGTGCGCCGGTCCAAGGCTGCTGACGAAGAGAGGAGCCGCCGAGCCCGGCGCGCCCGGGACGAGTACCGGCGCCACTCGCTCCGCGCCATCCAGAAGGGCACCGTCGCCGGCCTCAGCTCCATGTTCCGGGGGCTCGGCCAAAGCCATGAGCAGGAGGCAAGACTCGACCACCACCTGCCGGGCCCGGGGCCGCCACAGTCCCTCCCTGTGCCGGTCAGGTGGGTCGGGCTCTGCGGTCACGTGGCTGGGGGCGGGCCTTGGACTGCGGCAGGTGCCACCGGGGTTCCAGTCCCGGTTCTGCCCCAGACTTGCATTGAAATTGGACGTCAATGTCCCCGTCTGTTAATGGGGTGGGAGGGGCAGGAGCGAGAGGTGTGAGGGTTGGAGATTTCTAATAACTTTGGAGCTCTGGGAGTCTTAACCTTTTTGGGATCAAGAATTCCTTTGAGAATCTGAAGAAAGCTGTGCATCCCCCTCCTCCTGAGATGTGCACATATAAATACCCCAAAATGCTCGCATGCAATTTTACTCTTAAAGGTCCACGGACCCCAGGTTAAGAACTTGGAATGAAAGACCTTAAATGGGTTAAATATGGCCCAGCAGCCTGGAAACCGGGGCTCGCTGCCTTTCGCACCCACAGGCAGCACTGCTTTCTCTCCAGTTGGATTAACAGGTTTGCGGTTTAGTGTGGCTGAGTGCAGGAGGGTCCCCACACACATTTGTGTCCCCAAAGGGTTTGTTTGGCAAGGGCACTTAGGTGACTGCCCACGATTGCCAGGACCAAAGGTCAAAAGGTCACAGGGAGCCTCTCCACCTCCCTCCTGTGCCCACCTCAGGCCAGCCCGAGGTTTGACCCCTCTCCTCTCAGGTGCCGCCTGCTCCCATCATTGCGGATTGAGCACCTGCCGGCTCCCTCAGCCACAGGCCGTCTGCCCAAGAGTCTGTCGACCCCCAGATAACCAGGGGTTGTCTGGGTTTTGCTTTAATTGGGATTTGGGGTTATTCATATAACCCTCTTCTCCCTCTCCCTTCAGTCTAGGGAGAGCTGACCCTGACTTCATTTCTTCCCTCTCTCCTTCCCGCCCCTTCCTTCCTTGTCATGTATGTGGTTCCCAAATCACAGAATTTAAAAGGGTCTACCCGGAAAAATCCCACCCCTTCCCTTGTCCTCCGTCTGCTCAGTTCCCTCTGCCCCCACGGGTAACTACTGTTCTTGGTTTCTGCCGTATCCTCCCAGTTTCTTTTTGCAGTTGCCAACGTGAAAAACCTTATCCCACCCCACTTTTTGCATAAAAGTTTGCATATTATACATGGGGTTATGCACTTTTCCCCCCATTTAACTGTTTTTAGAGGTCTTTTCGTATCAATTCTTAGTTTGTTAATTTAATTTTATTTAGGTTATTTTTAACAGGTGCATAGTATTCTACTGCATGGATGTGCTATAATTTATCAAAAACTCTGTATTAACGGACATGGACATTGTTTCAAATCGTTGGTTGTCGCCAACAGTGCCCTTAATGAACAACCTTGCAGAAGTTCATTTTATACACATGTGACTATTACCTGCAAGAGGAATCCCCAAAAGTGGGATTGCGGGGTCGGGGCTGTGTGCATTTATGATATTGATCCAGTCATCAGCTTGCCCTCCACACGGGTGGCAGCGGTTCACACTCTCGTCCCTCAGCCTTGCCGACAGTGTCGTGGTAAACTTATGTTTCTTATGAGAAATAGTATCTCAGAGCATTAAACTTGCATTTCTGTTTATGAATGAGATTAAGCATTTTGTATATATTTAAGGGCCACTGGTATTTCCTTATCTATCTGTTCTTTCTTCTACCCTTTTTTTCTAAATTGTGTTATTGGTCTTTTCCTTTTCGATTTCTAGGAATTCCTTAACTATTAGGGAGGAGGGTCCCTTTGTCTGTGATAAACGTTTTTTCTCATTTTGTCATTTATCTTTTGACTTGAGTGATGGAATTTTCTGTCATGCAGAAATTCTTGATTTTTATGAGGTCAAATTTCCTTTTATGTTTTTTAGATTTGGGGGGCATTATTGGAAAAGCCTTCTTCCTCTCTATGCTTTTAAAAAGAAGCTTCGAATTTATCCCTTGGACCCACCTGACAGAGCCACATAGGGACCCTGTGCAGCCTGGTTCTAGGCCGGCTGTGTGGTCACTAGGGGAGGCGGCAGATGGGGAAGAAGCCATGAGCACAGAGCTGCAGACCCAGGCCCGAGAGGAGCCACCCACCAGCCTCCCTCTTGTGGCTGCCCCAAGGGACAGACCTTGTGGCCTTTCTGCTCTCAGCTTTGTGGCTCTTGCACTGGCCTGCACCCCTGCCTGTCAGTGCTGAAGGGTGGTAGCACGCTGCTGATGGGAGGGGAGTTCTAGGTGCAGGGGTGAAGCTTCTGGCCAGGGGCGGCTTGGAGCAGCCATGCTAGCCTAGCATTCGTAATCTGAGGAAATCAGATTCCCTGCTTAGGAATTCTCTGCTTAGAAACAAATTCAAATCCACTGCTGAGGAACAGAGGGACAAGAGTGAGTGAATTTTTTTTGCTGTTATTTATAACCTCCAATTGCCTTCTAAGGAGAGTAAGTCCTAGAAACTAGAGGATCTCCCCCCACCCCCTGTGAAAAAATAACACACAGTTATTTTTTCAGGCAATGCAAATGTGAAGGAAGAGGCTGGGTGGGGCAGGGCTGCCCTGTGCTGCTTAACAGAGAGGAGGGCATCTGAGTTCCTGAGAGGGAAGGGGGAGGATGCCGCAGGCAGAAGGCCACTGTAGGGCTGGAGGGTTAAAGGAAGCCCGGAGAGGCATGAAGGGAAGACAGGGTTTGGAGGCAAACTCAAGGGATGATGGCTTTACGCTGTGGAATGTAACCTCACTTTCTGTTTTTCTTCCAGCATCTTTTCTTAAATCTACAGTGTTCGCTATTGTGTGTATGTGCGTGCGTGCACGAGTGTGCAGGCGTGCGTGTTTAAGTGTATTCACCTTAGGGCAAGTAAAAATAAGCCAAGTGGATTCATTTTGGGTCTTGCAAGGAGGTGTGCTGAGTCCAGCGTCAGAGTGTTGGCACAGGGCAAATACGGACACTACACAGGAGACAGCTGGCATTTATTTTACAAAGAACAAGGACAGCAGCGGTGAATTCTAAATGCCAGTACTATTAGGTGGATAGCAATGATAAAATAAGAATTAACCGGGCTTCTGTCACTCAGGTGGAGATGGCAAGGAGGCTGTGGCTCACCAAGGTGGGCTGAGACCCTGCTGTTCAGATGTGTCCGTGCTATGAGTTGATGCAGCGTGGTCTCACTGCATATTAATTCAGCACGTCGTGTTGGGTGCCTGCTGTGGGTTATGTGCTGTCAAACTCTGTTTTAGTGTAGCCCGAATACAGCAGGGGTCTCGTGTGGCCCAGTCTGTGTGTGTATTCAGGAACCACAGGTCAGACACAAAAGCAATGACAATCTTGGCTTACTTGTGAGAAAACACTGAAACGGACCTGGTACATTCTCTTACATGCTTCACACGCTCCTGCTCGCTGCACTCTCGGTGCTTGCAGTCCTCGGGCATCCCTGTCTGCACGCAGCCCGTGCGCAGTGCTGTTCCCTCCCTGCTCCTTTTCCCCTGTCCTTGTCCTTTGTATTTCCTGGGTGGGGAATCTCAGCTATTTCCAGAGCACATGGGGTTCTCTGGTTTCTCTGTTCACTGTCCTGATTCTGCCTCACAAAAGGGCAGGAGCTAGTGGCAAAGGTAGGGGTCCCCTTACAGGGTGGAGAGGGGGTGATACAGGGCAGGGGACCCAGAATTCTCTTTATTGGGGATTGAGGGGTGTGGGGACACTCACATAGCAATAAATTTGTTCCTCTTCCATCTGGATGTTGATGTTCGTGCCCCGGCCGTGCCGGGGGAATCTGCCTTTCCTTTTTCTTGGGTGTCTCCTCCCAGCCTCTTTTCACTCCCACCTGTGTGGCTTTTTTTGAAAGTGGTAACAGTTTTCTTTTAGAAGAAATAATAACAGCTGGTATGTTATAATCTGAAAGTGCCCTCAAGTACCTGGGCTTGTTTAATCCCCTCCATAGGCGTGAATGTGGGCCTCACGATTATCCATTCTCTCCATGGCCTGCCCTGCCCTCCTCCTCCCTCCCCTTCTCCTCCCTCTTCCCTCCCTCCCCTCCTCCTCCCTCCTCTCCTCCTCCCTACCTCCCTCTCCCCTCCTTTCCTCCTTCCCTCTTTGCTCCCTTCTCTTTCACTCCCCTCTTCTTTCCACCCCTCCCACTCTTCCACCCTTCCCCTCTCTTCTCAGCCGCACTTGGGAGCGCCCGCTGTGTCCAGTGTCCCGAGATGTCATCGTCCGCTGGTTTAAGGAGGAGCAGCTGCCTCGCCGAGCCGGCTTTGAGAGGAACACCAAATCCATCGCCCCCTGGTTCCATGGTAGGACCGCTTTCCGGGCCCTGGGGCAGACAGTTCCCACGTCTCTGCCTCCCTTGAAGGGCGGCTGTAATCAGTGGGGTAGAGGACTTGACACCCTATGGCAGCTCCATTGTGCCCCCACCATCTCCTAGCAGGAGCCCGGGAGACTGGAGGCCCCAGGGATGCTGGGCGGGCACTCCCGCTCTCTGCCGAGAACGCATGAACATGACTTGCTCTCTGCTCTCGCCATGCAGCCTTCTTGGCCACCAAAGGCTCCTCAGAGGCGTCTTCTCTGTAGTCAGGACAGTGAGCTCTCAGAGGACCATGAGCTCCTGGCTCGGCAGGGCCCCCATCTTGCTGTCTGATCCCACATCCCCGGATCTGGCCACAGCCTGGCACGCTGCGGTCTCTGAGTGGTACTCACGGGTGAGATGACAGATGGCCAAATGAAGACAGCAGGGTCCCCCAAGCAGAATATTAGAGCTGGGAGGCTCCTTGAAGTTCCCTCCATGCCTGCCTTGCTCCCAAAGCTTTTTGTTCATTCCGCAAACGAGCCATCCTCTCCCTCTGCACCTGCTGTTGCCCTGCTTGGTTTTGCTGTTTTCTCGAGGCTCTTTGCATGGCGGCCATGGTCTCATTTTCCACCTCAAGTATCCCTCCTCAGAGAGGCCTTTCCTGAACCCCTTACCTACAGCAGCCTTCCCCAGTTTCTCTCCGTTCGCCCTGTTTATTTCCTTAGAGCACTCACCCAACCGGGACTTATCCTATTCACTTCTTGTCTGTTCTCCTACCTGCATGTGAGCCTGTGAGGCCCAGGACTTTGCCTATTTCCCGCGTGCCTGGCACAATAAGTATCCAGGGGAGGAGCGGATGAAGGCGGGAATGAAGTGTCAGAGTTGTGATTAGATCCCAGGCTTTCCCAGCCCAAAGAATAGCCCCTGCTTCTCTGCGCAGCTGTGTGGGTTCCTTCGGGGCCTGGGAGCAATCAGAAAACCCAGATCCACACACGAGAGGGTCAGGCTAGCTTTCCTGGTGGTCATGTGCTCAGCGGGGCCAGGGCCCTGTGTCTCAGGCATCTGTATGCTCAACCCTCGCACCTGCCTCCGACCTGCCCAGGTCCAGGTGCAGAAGTACCTCCAAGACAAACTCCCCATCTCCCTCTGTTGCCGCTGCTGTTGAGCACCCCGCCATGACTCATGGCAGCCCATAGTGCAGGTCAAGCTGGGCGTGGGCATGCCTCAGTGACAAATGCATCCAAAGTCTCCGTGACTCCCACCAACCAGGGTTTATTTCTTATTCATGGTACATGCCCTTTGGGAGTTGGTGGTAGACTTTAATCTGGGGCTCAGGCTGGATGAGCTGCTTCTGCTGGAAACTCTGATGGTCTCATAGCAGAGGGAAAGGAGAGACCTTCTGAACCACGCACTGGCCCCTAAAGCTTCTGCATGGAATTCACACAAGTTGTCCTTACTCATGTTCCATTAGCCAGAGCCAGTCTGGCATCCATGGTGCAGTGGGCAGTTTTGAAGGATAACTGAGTCTAATAGAACCACCATCCACTTTTAGACCTCTTCCTTCTCCCAGGTCCCCACACATCCAGCAGAGGATGGAGCGGCTCTATGTCTCAGAGAGAAGACAGATAGCACTCCTGGGTGACTGACGGAGCCAGGTGTCTCTAGAGCTGGTCCTGGGGATTTCCTGCCTCTCACTTCTGTCCCAGTGATGTCTCTGTAGCCCTTAGTAGAGCTTCTCTCTGAATCACCACTTTGCTTTTCATTGATACATTAATACAGTCACGGAAACACAGCGCTGGCATCATAGTCACCTACAGAGGGCAACTCGAATGTTGGCTTTAGGTGAGGGTTTGGCAGCTGCACTGGGCGCCCTGTGTGCTTTTGGTAGCTAGTGGAGAAGGCACGGCAGAGGTGTTGAAATTGATCTTTAGCTTTATTTTCTGCCTTGATTGAAAAAAAAAGGTAACTTTTCTATTGTCACAGAACAAACAGAATCAAGATTTAAGTCTTACAATTTATGTAGCTAATTTCACGTTCTTCTGACAGTTCTACCATAAAGCATGCGGAAAAGTTGCTAATACACAGACCGGAGCTGTTCAGTGACAGAGTTTTCATTGATCTGTGACCGAATGAAAGAAAAAGGCTCTCATACGTGAGCATCCAGGTATCTCTACTTAGGAAGGACTGTGTCGTACTCTAAGATTATAGCCTTCCCGCAGTTGTAGTGTTCCAGTGTCCTATCTTTTATGAATTGATGGCGACAGTAGGCTAGAGTGGTTATTTTTATATGTTGCCCTTGCTTGGAAAAGCAAACAGTTTGGTAGCTTTATTCATTCCTAAAATCCCAAAGTCTGAAACAAATGGTGTAGTCCAACTTCTCTCCCAGTGTAGGATTCCCTGATGGGGGAGGTAGGACTCCCTCTGCACCAATCATTAGTGACACAAGAGGCCCTCCCAAGTCTACTCTTCAGGGGCTTTTGCCGGAGGTTGGCCGGAGTCTGCTCTCTGGGGCTTGGCTGGGTGTCTCTGCTGCCGTGGCTCTGCTCGCAGATCTCTCGTGCGCCTCTGGGGACCAGCGGGCTCGCTCAGGTGCTCTTCTCAGGGCAACAGCACAGGCGCCAGAGAGCAACTGGCAGCACCCGAGGCTCTTGAGGTCCAGTCTTAGAGCCAGCCCCTTGTCACTTCTGCCTCATGCCGTTGGCAGCAATATGTCAGGGAGTTGAGGGGTGGGAAGATAGATTCTGCCTTTTTCTTATGAAGAACTGTAAAGCCACATGTCAAAGGATATGGAGACAGGGAGGCAAGAAGAATTTGAGCCGGTAATGCAATCTATCACAATCCCAATATAAATCTTTTTTTTTGCCAGGTAAAACAGTCCTACTTAATTTAGCTGGATTTTAGATGCAGGTTAAAAATGACTACCGTGACTTCTATTTTCTTCCCTTTTCTCAAACACATTTGGATGTGTGGTGGTGTAATTCAAAGAGCAATGTGGGCAAAGAGTCTGAAGATGTGGGGTCCAGTCCAGAACCCAGCAGTTCTGTGACCTTGGATGTGTCCTTTAAATTCCCCATCTCTGAAATTTGCATTATAACATCTACTTAATAGAATGCTTATGAAGATCAAGGCAGCAAGAGTACTTTGTCCATCATAAAAAGCTATGTCCACATGAGTGCTGATGTCTCCTAGAGTCTGGGGCCACCACCAGAGACCTTACTTCCTCTGGGAAACAGAGTTTGGGGAGATGGGCTCAGAGGGGAAGGGGATGGGAACTGGCTTTCTTTTGGGACCACAGCGTTCTAGATAAGGTCTCCTTTGTTAAAAAGAGCGATGGTAAAGTAATCCTTTGTTTCTCCTTTGTTCATTGTTCTATTCCAGGACTTAGAAGAGAGACTTCTCATTATATATATGAATAAAACTATTCCCGAAATAGTTTTATTTCAGGAATGTACTAGAGAAATGCTAATACACATAGGCTTGGCTTTGGGGGAAAAATCTCTTTTTGGACATGGATATGCATCTAAAATTGTTAAGAATATCCTCCATCTAGACATTGACTCAGTGAGAACCCATTTCTCTTCCCAAGCTTCACTTCTAAGGAATAGTCGAAATGTGGTCCAAGGTTTACTTTCTGGGCAACAACCCACTGGCTGTCTTGCTCTTTGCCCTTAGGGCTTGGCACAGAATGGGGCTACCTGGTGGGTGATGTAGTTGGCATTGGTAAATTATTTCCATGGGACTCTGCTCAGGCACTGGGATTGGATCTCAAATGTGGCCTCACCTGGGCTTAGGTGGGGTGTTACTGCCTCTTCTGACAAGCACAAAGAGGGCAGGAATGAGGCACTCCCCACCCCTATAGACAGTACGGTCTGCAGGGCGCCCAGCTCTCAGAGGTGGCTTTCTGGTGCAATGTGAGAGCTCCAAAGTGGAATGGGCACTGCTTCCTACCTGCCCATACTGTGATCTCAGAATGTATTTAGAGAAGAATGCTGAAGGTCACAGAGCAGCTAGGTTCTAGAACTCTAGAATGGGCCCCATATCTTCAGACTCCTTGTCCACACTGCTGCTTGGATTACACCACAGCACATCCAAATGTGTTTGAGCAAAGGGAGAGAAATAGAAGTCACAGAAGTCATTTTAATGATGACTTGGGGAATGTTTATCTTGGAAAGAAGAAGCTATGGGGTGGAATGGATGGAGAAACAGAGCCACCCCCTCAATCTCTGGAGCTCTTCTTGAGAAAGGGGGATTGTTAAAAGAGGACAGAACTGGGGTCCAGGGATGGGAGTCCTGAAGAGACACATTTCACTTCAACAGAAGAAAGAGCTTTTTGCTGGCTGCAGCTTGCTATTGGGCAGTCTGGATGGCTGGTGGACTCCCCACATGGGGGATGGAGGGCCTTTAAGCTCTCTGCCCTGGCCTCTGTGATGCAGTGTGCCTCCGAGAACAAGTGCTGCTGACACTGTTCCAGGACTGCGGGCCCCGCCCCTGCCAAGCTCCCAAAGTGTTCTTGGGTGGTCATGAGTATTGGACAAGGCACGGGGTTTCTGGCTCCTAGTTTTACCTACTCCATTCTGGTTGCCTCCTTGAATACACTGCCATCCAGGGATGGAAATTGGGATGGAAAAGGGTCCTCTCTGGATTTACAATGCCTTACTATATGTTCAGTGAACTTCTTTTAGGCTCAGCCTGAGTTCTTTATTTGGAATCGCACCCCTTCTCATTCCATGACCTTGCAAAGAGAACTGGCACTGGTCCCTGACCCAGGTGGAGGGAAAATCTGGGAATGTCTGTTTGGTTTTGGGGGTTACTCCCAGGAGCTAGAGTTTCTGGGGCCAAGATGGAGAGACTGAGCTAGCCTAGACCCCTGTTGTTGGCTTCCAGGATCAGTGAGAGGGTAAGAAACTGTGATGAGACTTCGGACTCTGTTGAGAGGTGGCAGCCAGAATGAGGTACTGGGGACCTCAGCAGTGTGGACCAGGCACTAAAATCTATGTTTAGTAAGGAATTGCTGAAGAAACCAGGGATGGAAAAAATAATAATACCTACTATACAGTGGTGGTGTGACGATTAAACATATTAATATTTTTAAAGTATTTAGAACATGCCTGGCATGCAATAAATGCTTCCATTTGTTATATGGAATCAACAAACATGGTGGCCTTTGGAGTTGCACATCAGGAACAGAAGCATGTGCAATGGTGGTTCACCCCCTTAAGGCATACTAAGCTGCATACGTCACTGCGATCTTTCAGAAGTAAAGAAAAAGATCTGTGCACAAAAGGAAGATGACACTGATTTAGCCTTCCAAAAAAAAAATACAAGTCCGAATTTTCTTTTATTATGAGTGTGATACTCATCTTGAAACATTTTTAAATAGTCATTAGGTGTAACACACAGGCCATTTGGAAGGTTGGTTAGCATGTCATGATCCATCATGTCAAGGGAGATTGCTAATTTTCCTCTCCTGGGCAGAATTTGGAATGGAAATTTTCACCAACTCTGATCCCAAATGCAGAACTTTCTGAAAGAGAAAAAAGTAGGTCAGTTGACCCAGTTTCCTCTTAAGTTCTTACTTAAGCTGTTCCAGCTAAGAAATAAAGGAATATTTTCCTTCTTCTTTTTTTTTTTTAAGTGTGCACTGGTTATATGTTCTCAAAAAGGGAGTACAAAGAAGAATGAAATTATTTTTGTGTTAGAAAAGCATAGATGGTAATGGTGTTCCCAAGATTGTAACTCCTTCTTTTCAGCTGTCTGTAGTTCTGGTGCCTGCTCTACTTCCAAGCCCTGTACTTTGTATGGGGCTGTGTCTGTCTGGAGGTGCACAAAGGTACCTCTTGGATCAGTAGCACCCTGGGGTAGAGGACACATGACCTTACACTGGTCCTCAGGCATGCTTTGGTCAGTATCTGTGGGGTGTGCTAGTTGGTCTCATCTGTGGGATCACACTGGCTTTTTATGTTTTAACTAATGATTTATTGAACATGTACTTTGTGCTGGCATTATGTTAAGTAAACATTGAACATCCAGTATTTTCTCTTCATAAAACTCTCTGGAATAGGTTATAATACTAGCAATTATGTACACAGTGTTTACAGTATGCTGGGTACCCTTCTAAATACTTCTTATATGTTAATTTATTTAATCCTTATAACATCACTATGCACTTGCTACTAGCTTTAGCCCCATTTCACAGGTGAGGAAGCTGAGGCACAGAGAAGTGAAGCCACTTGCCCATGGTTGCCCTGTTAGTAAGTGGGGGAGGTGGGACTCAAACCCGGGTGATCTGGCTTCAATCCATGCTCCTACCTGTGCAGTGCAGCCCTGTTGCCATCTCACAGGTGAGGGAATAGAGACCCCAGAGATTGAGTAGCTGCTCCAGGCACACAGTGCTCCAGAGGATCAGTTCCTTTCCAATCCAGGATGTCTCTGTGAGGATGGGGGGATGGCTGTTTCTTTAGGAGACATCCAGCCTTTCTGGGCTACGGGGCCAGCTGTTTTAGCTGCCATGCCTTATTCCTACCTGGGGCAAGTGTCTGTTCCTCCTGAGGCTTGTGTCACCCTCCCACTGAGTTCCTGAAGGATGCCTTCTGAGTCTCCATACAGCCTGGAAGGTCCTTACGCAATAAGTAGAGTAAAACAGGGAAGTGTCAGTGTTTGGGATTGTTGAGTTACCTAGACAGGGACATTAGGAGGCAGGCTCCCTGGGTAAAGGCATTTAAATAGTTCATTTGTTGATTATGAGTGTTAAGCTTCTGTTGTGTGCTATAAGTACAGGGCATAAGGTACTAAACAAAACCAATGACTTCTCTACCCTCATGGAACTTAACATTCACCTGTATGTAACAAAAAAATTCAAACTGATATAACCAAAAAGAGAATTTTTCAGCTTATAAGACTGAAAATACCACAGGTAGGTCCAGCTTCAGGCTTTTCTTGAACCAGGAAGCTTAAGCTTTTTAGCAACTGCCCTCTCTCCATCTTTCAGCTCTATTGGTTTCCGTGTTGTTTTCATTCTCAAGCAACGCATCAGCCTGAGGTTGCATGGCTGTGTTCTCCTAGGTTCAAATCCTAGAAGAGAGCTAATGCTTTTCTCTCAACAGCCTCAATAGTAGCCCAGTAGTCCGCCTTGTTGGACCTGGTTTGGTCACATGCCCACTCCTGAACCAATCGCTGTGGCCAGGGGGATGAACTGTCTGATTGGCTAGGCCTGGGTCAGGTGACCATGCGGAATGGGTGTGGCAGATTCCACCCTATTGGAACTGCGTAGACTGAGAGCAGGAAAGACCTCTGCCTGGAATCTGACCTTCCCAAAAGAAGGTCACTATTCCCTTGTCAGAAGACAGATGAATGATACTGGGCAGGCAAGACCAATCTATGTCCACCATACAGAGGAAAATAACCTGGCTTCTGCAAGACTGACGCTAAGCAGACAATCACACTATAAATTTATATATCCAGTTGAGGTAAGCGTTACGCAGGATCCTTGCACAGAAGTCATTTTGCTGGATGGTGCCGGCCTCTCTCATGAACAGCGGCATTCGTGATTGGAACCTTGGAGCAGACATTCGTGGGCATGGATGTTGCCTCTTGTGCATAAATATATCTGGAAGCAAGAAGCTCGTCCGGTGAAACCCTTGTCTCAGCAGTTAGCCATAGTTAAATTTCATTTGGAGTTATAAAAAATGAAGGCATTTGAGCTCATTCATCACCATCTCTGTGGCTTTAGGATGCTTTGAGAAACTGTTGAGAAGGAAGAGCTTAATAATTCCAGCCTCCTTAATGATATCGTCTGGAAAGAATGGCAATAAGAAGGGAAAGTCACAAAAATGAATGAGAAATAGCAGAGCGGTAATGGAGGAGTTGTCAGCCAGTGAGGCGTAGCTGCGGCGAAAGCGTTAAGAAATATGCACGTCAGATGAATTGAGACCCATAAAAAGCGAAACGTCGTGGCTGGCCTGCCTGCGTTTCTTTCTTTTCAGGGTGAAGCCCTAACAGAGAAACAAAAAGAGCTCTTTTGGTTACTCAGGTTCAATTCCAAGCTAATGATTTCCGGGAACCGAATGGAGGTGGAGGAGGGGCTGGGATAGAGTCACGGGTCTGCTTTGAGGATTTGCTAACGTGTAAATTTATGTGTCTGTTACAGCAGAGCGTCTTCTGAAAGTATAGTTCAAGTGCCTTTCCTTTCCTGGGGCTGCCGCTGATTAGCACTGATGGAGTAAATGTTTTGACAGTGGATGTGAAGTTGGTGGCGGTGTTTGAGAGCCGACGACTTGGAATGGAATCCAGGGAGAGGATTAGAGGAGGTGTCAGGGAGGACACGCCGGGATTTGGGCGCAGGGTGCAGTAACAGAGGAGTAGGGTGCTGCAGGCCCCACCTCGACGGGGCCAGAGAGGCTGCAAACGCCTGCCTGCAATAGTCACGTGCTGGCGTAGGGAGAGTGAAAGCGAACCTGGACTCGTTTCCTAGGCCAGCATTCATCGTTCCTTCTGCACTCTCTGCCTCTCACCTTTACTCGCTGCAGTATGGAACCAAGGGGAAGGGAGTGGCTGCCATGAAGGACCTCTGTCCCCTGATCACTGCCCTGTCCTGTTCTGCAGAGGCCCAACAGGGGGCGCTGTAGTTAGTTGGGTGGCCTTAGGTGCTCGGTCCCAGCTGAGGCAGGCTCAGGTGCATCCCTCCTTAGTCCCCATCGAGGGCCCCAGTCTGAATCCTGGGCTTCTGTCTCAGTTTCCGGGTTACAGCTCTGTTCACTTCTGCCACTGACCCTTGCACTGTGTGGCGCAGGCTAGGGCGCGGCTGGGGTTGTGCACTGCCAGGCTGCAGCGGCTGCTGTAGTCACAGCATGCGTCACTCCCCTGGCATTGTTTCACTTAACATGGCCAGTAACTTTGGGTGATACTAATGCAAGTCCACGTTACCACGGAAGAGATTTACTTGTTTAAGATCAGGCTGTAAGTGGCAGAGACAGGATTGGAAACTCAGATTCGTTCGGCTTTAGCACCGTCTTTCAATAGGATAGTATAGTTAATCTCCCAGTCCTCGGGGAGGGGTCTCTCCAAACTGGAAAGACCTCTGCCCTGGAGTCCGAGCACAATTTCTGTTTGCAGATGTTTGCAACTATTCCTCACTCTCCACATCAGGCTCCTTTGGGTACAGCCTCTGACAAAACCAGACCTCTGGGCATTGCTTCTTTTTTTTTTTTTGAGACAGAGTCTCACTCTGTTGCCCAGGCTAGAGTGCCGCGGCGTCAGCCTAGCTCACAGCAACCTCAAACTCCTGGGTTCAAGCGATCCTGCTGCCTCAGCCTCCCGGGTAGCTGGGACTACAGGCGTGCACCACCGTGCCCAGCTAATTTTTTCTAGTTTTAGTTGTTTGGCTAATTTCTTTCTATTTATAGTAGAGATGGGGGTCTCGCTCTTGCTCAGGCTGGTCTTGAACTCCTGAGCTCAAGTAATGCTCCCACCTTGGCCTCCCAGAGTGCTAGGATTACAGGCGTGAGCCACCGCGCCCAGCCTGGGCATTGCTTCTTGAATCGTGGTCAGCCTTAAAATCTGCAGCTCAGCAGAGAGGCTGCAGTAGGCTTCCTGGCTGAAGTCTCATGATTTGTGCTGCGAGCACAGCAGCCCTGGGGGCACAGCTGGTTACCTAATCCACCCTCGCCCACGCATTCCTCCAGGATGGGTATGGGTTGTATGTAGGCAAAACAGGCTGCTGGCAGTCTAACAGGAGTGCGAGCCTTGTGGGTGTGACTGACATTAAAAAGAATGCTGCCCTGTAATCCTAGCTCTCTGGGAGGCCGAGGCGGGCGGATTGTTTGAGCTCAAGAGTTCGAAACCAGCCTGAGCAAGAGCGAGACCCTGTCTCTACTAAAAATAGAAAGAAATTAATTGGACAACTAAAAATATATAGAGAAAAAATTAGCCGGGCATGGTGGCGCATGCCTGTAGTCCCAGCTACTCGGGAGGCTGAGGCAGGAGGATCGCTTGAGCCTGGGAGTCTGAGGTTGCTGTGAGCGAGGATGACGCCACAGCACTCTAGCCTGGGCAACATAGTGAGACTGTCTCAAAAAAAAAAAAAAAAAAAAAAAAAATGCTGCCCCCCTGTGCCGGCTCCGCCTCGTACTAGCTGTGAGACTTCGGCAAGTAACTCAATCTCTCTGAGCCTAATTTTCAACTCTACAAAATGCAGAGAATAAAAGTACCTACCTCAAAGGATTATTATGAGAACCGAATGATCTAGTGTTTATGAGTCTTAGCACAGCGGTTGGCATAATGCCAGCAGTCCATAAATGCTAGTTTTGGGATTATACTTTTAATTAATTAATGATTTATTCAGCACTATTTACTGAGGTCCTAACTTCTAGACACTGTTTTAGACATGAAGATGTAGTGGGGAGAGAAAGAACAGACAAAATTCTTGTGCTCATAGAGCTTATGTTTGTAAAATTTTGATAATTTTTATATAAACCATTGTGGAAGGCATGTTTCTTGCATAAATTATATCACACATTACGGTATTGTTGTTCTACTACTTTTTTTTCTAAAATACCAACACTTTTTAGAGAATTCTGGTCTGTGTCCGTGCCAATGGTTCTCAACAGGGTAATTGTGCTGCCAGGACATTTGACAATATCTGGAGACATTTTTGGTTGTCACAGCTGGGAAGTGCTTTTGGCCTCTGGGGGTAGAGGCCAGAGATGATGCTAAACATCTTGCAGTGCACAAGGCTACCCCCGCCCCCCACAGCAAGCAATAAGGGGCCCAAAATGTTGGCAGTGCCCAAGCTGAGAAACTCTGGTCTATGTTTATATTTGTACCTGTATCTTCTGCAGACTTTTTAATTGTTGCTACAAGGATGTGCAACGGATGAAACTTATTAACTCGTTTTTATAAGCGATCTCATCTTACTCTGGCCTCTATTTCCTGTTAATGACTAAAGGAAAAAAAAAACCCTTAAAATTTCTAATTAAAGATAATCCTGTGTTCTCTGGTTTAAAATTCTCTTTCAGTGTAACTACTAACCCATGTGGGATATTTAGTGTATCCAATGCAAATAGTTATATCACGTTAGATATTTATTAATATTACGTTCTTAGGCACTGTGCTAAGGAAATTCATGCATTAACTTAATTAATTCTCAAACAACTTTAAGATGTAGGAATTATTATCATATCCTTTAATAGATGAGGACACCAAACTAGGTTTCAGAGAAATTTAAGTAATCACCCAAGGCCACCTATGGAACAAGTCCCTAGGCTGTGATTTGAGTCCATGCTCTTGATGACTGCTCCAAACGTGAATCCCAGCATCCCAGGCACGGGGGATATAAAGATGGTAAGGAGTCATGTCAGTTCAGATCTTCCGGGAAGCAGAAGTGCAGAGATTGATTGGTGGAAGGGCCTGTGAAGGACAAAGGGAGGAGGCTGCAGGGGAAGGCGGGCAGGCAGGGTCTTCAGAACGCGGTGCAGGTCTGGCACCTCTGGAGGGGGCAGAAGGACGATTGCATAATCTGAGCCTGTCCTGGAGTGCAGCTCAGAGAAAATCTTGGTCAGGCTGATGGGGAGGCCCAGAGCAAAGATCGCTGGCTAGAGGAGACTCACCTTGGGCAGGAGTGGCAGCTCTGGTACCCCCTGGGGGGAGCAGCCTGGGGAGAGTGTGCCTCTGCCCTGGATGCTGAAGGACACGATGCTGCTCCCGGCGACAGGTCTCTCTGGAAGGGAGGCCTGGGTAGCATCTCCCATGGCTGCCACAGCTCCAGGCCTTGAGCAGTTCACAGCCTGTTTAACTCATCTGTGGTAGCGTTTGGGTAGGATGTTGTGAAAACCTGAAGGTGGGATATCCAATGCAGCCTCCTGGGATAGAAATGATTCCCGATCGGTTGGGCAGGTTGTATGTGGAATAAAGGGACCCTGCCAAGGGGGCTTGTTGGGGAGAGCAGGGATTGATGTGCGGCCCCCCCAGCCCCCGCCAATCAAGCTGTGGGCTTTGCAGTTGGGGCCCAGAGAGGCATCTTTTTCTAATTCCACCACTCAGAGGGTCATCTTTTTCAGACTTGCACAGAGATAGAGTGTAGGCTACCGGCAGCATGTGATTCCTGGGAGAGAGGAAGAGTCAGTCTTCAAAGGGGAGTCGGGTCCAGCTGGGACAAAGGGTGCTGGGAGTGAGGATGAGGCTTCACCCAAGGAAGGCTCATGGGGAGCAGCCGGAACGGTGCATGGGGTGGTGGGTAACCCTGGAGAGACAGGTGTGGGTGGGGCAGGGAGCCGGTGTCCACCGTGCCTGAGGCTGGGCTCTGCTGGTCGCCAGTGGGAAGCTGCTCGAGGGTTTTAGGTAGGGGAGATACAGGACATGGCCGTTTTGGGGTTACTGGTCATTTTTAGATATTATAAAGTCGAGTTCTCTTCACATTTGACCGTTAGTCTCCCACCCCCTGTAACAGTCTCATCTCCTGTCCCCAACCCTGCTGCGCTTCAGTTTGAGGTGCCTGGACTGGGGATGGAGGTGACTTCTTCCGGTCCTCCTTCTTCCCAGCCCCCAGCCCTGCCTTGTCCCCTTACCTCCCTAGTGTTCTACTTATACAGCTTGACTGGGGAGGGCGTAGCTGGCTTGATTGCTCCTTGGTATGTCCTGGGCAAGGAGGAAATGGGTGGTCCCCGATTGTGCTGACTGTCTTTAAAAGGTGGAGCCTTTGACGGCGTGGTTGCCTCTGTGTCTTCTGCTTTGGGCACAAGGAAAGTCCCTTGTGATTTGGGTAGGAGAGTAATGGGAGGGGAGTCTGACTGGAGGTTCACTTGGGAGTGGCATCGGGGATTCAGGTGGGGAGAAGTCACAGGTGTGCAGTGCCTCTAAGGGTCACGGCGATGAGCAGGCAGCACTTCCATCTGCCTGCTCGCCACTGATGGTGAATGTGTGTAAAGGGCATACAAGCGGGTGTGCAAAGGGACAGTGCATTGCAATTCACCAAAATAACCGATAACAGGATCCAACATTTCCACAGCTGTTCCCAGTGTATAAAAAGATTTCGAATTCTTTTTCTGACTTGAAAGTCATAATATACCTTTGAAGTAGATGGGTTATGACCATCGGAATGTCAAAGGCCATTGGAGAAGTCGAGGGCTTGGCTGGGGATCCCATAGCCAGGTAAGGGCAGAGTTGGGGAATTAGACCGGGAGGTCTGACTTCCCCTTCTCTTCCCATCTCCTGACTCCAGAGTCTGATCTACCAAACACGTCGCCTCTCCCGCATCACCCAGATGACAGCAGCTCCCTAAAAGCATTTCAGGGCGTTGTCACTGGCATATCAACATCTCCAAGGCCAGACCTGACTTCCATATTATGATGTAACCACATCGCGTAGGACTGCAAAACCTTAGAAAGTTTTGTTCTTTGAGCTGAAGTAAAGCTTAATTCTGTGCCCCTATTAAGAAATATTTTGCCTGGTGTCCACGGGTATTTGGAGGGAGTCCTTTTACTCTTTAAGGGAAATCCTGTCTTCAGGTGCTCCTTTGTGGTTCCAGGGAGCTAAGTGAGGCAGCGTCAGCAGTCATTCTGGTCATTGCAGCAGGACTCTCAGGGCTTCCCACAGGGCAGTACCTGGTGACTTGTATTTGTAATCACTCTATACTATATTCCAGCTCATTGCTAATTCCTTGCTTATCCAATTAATTCAAATCAGGATGGCTTTATTTGGAGAGGAAAGTGTGCTCAGTTCAGGTCCTAGTGGAAACTCTGCCCCCAGGTTCGCAGCTGGTTGCGCCGGGCCAAGTTGCTCCTGCTGTGGAAGTAGCGTGTGCTGGCCACGCTGAGGCCCTTCCCTTCCTGACACCCTGTACCCATGGACAGGACGGCACGTGGACTGAGCCACAGGGCGAGGGCTAGGGAGGGGTCAGGGAGGGTGCTGGGGGAGGCTGCAGAACCTGCTGACTTTTTTCTTTTTCCTTTTTTAAACCAGGGATTATTAGCCGAGAAAATGCAGAAGATCTCCTGGAGAACATGACCGAGGGAGCATTTCTGGTCCGGGTCAGTGAGAAAATCTGGGGTTACACCCTCTCCTACCGCCTGCAGAAGGGGTTCAAGCACTTTCTTGTGGATGCCTCTGGGGATTTTTACAGCTTCCTGGGAGTGGACCCCAATCGCCATGCAACGCTCACAGATCTCGTTGATTTCCATAAGGTATCCCTCTTTGGGGTGCTCGCTGGGGGATGAAACTGGTAGACACTTGAGCTGAAGAGAGAGCCGAGGCAGGCACAGCAAGGCTGCGGGCTCTGAGCCGTGGGGCTGGAGGGGCACAGAGATAAAGAGAATCAGGGCCAGGGTAGACGAGGCCAGAGGTTGTCTAGACCAGGCCCTGGAGCCCACGTTCTTCTCTCTGGCTCATCCTCTGGGGCAGGTGTGCACACCTAAGCCTGGCCCCCAGGCCTCTTCTCACCTTGCGTGCCTGAGCGCTCCCTACTTTCAGCACAAGGGTTTGGCTGATCAGCCTCTCTCCATGCCCAGATGTCACACCTCAGCTCATTCCCAAAAATGTCCCTCTCGTGAACTTCAAGCCAGGCTTCTGAGAGTTCGCTGAACCAAAGGATTTTGGGAGGCAGAGTGGTGGCAGCTCAGGGTCCAACATCTGCCTGCGCTTTGCAGGTGTAAGAAGGTTCACAGAAGGATTTGACTATTTCACTGGGCTTTTACTCCAAGAGGGACTCTTGGATTTGTATCGCTTTCTCTTCCTCTCTTGCTGGATGTTTCCAGGGCTCCAGGGACAGCTCTTGACTTGACCTTGTGAGTAAAGCACGTAGAAAATCACCCATTCACAAATACCTGCACACTGAGTACTGCCCAGAAAATTGTACCAATCAGGATCAAGGTAGATTTCCACTTGTGTAGCCTTCTAACAACCAGAGGAAAGAGAAAGAGAGGGCATGTGGGGGTATTGGCACTTTGTCTCTGTCAAGCACTGAGCCTCGTGCTCTACGTTCATGCTCTTATTTAATCTTCCCAGTAGCTCTGTGAGGGAGGCATCTTAGCCCCATTGCACAGATCCGGGAACCAAGGCCAAGTTTCCATGGCTGATACCACGAGGACCAGGAGTTAAGTTTCATGCTGTCTGCCTCTGAAGTGTGCGCTTTCCCACCAAACCACATTGTTTTGCTCTCCCTGTAGCATACAAGCTGCATGAGCAGTGATAAGCTCCGTGTTCCTGGACGTGTTTCGAGCAAAGGGTAAACGTCCACCTCTCAGGACAGGTTCCTATACGGAAAGGCCAGACCAAATGTTTTTTGAAGGTCTTTATTCTCTTCCGAATCTAAACTTTAGAGACTGAAAGTTTCATTCCTAACACATTTCTTTAGAGATATAGCATCTGTGCCCATCTGGGGATCTGGTGGTCAGCTTTTATAAATTAAAATTTTAATTACGCAATTAATTCCTGATTATATTTTAAGAAAAATCAAATACGATACAAAGTGAGAGGCTCATTCATTCCAAATCCCCATTTCCATCGTTCACCTGGAAGTATTAATCTGCCATGTGTCTGTCTAAGTATTTCCTGGGCAGTAACACAGAAACTTATGTACATAGTTTTGTTATTTTTCACGTAGGTTGCATAATTCTTTACATATAGCTGGACAACTTGATTTTTTACATGCTAAATAAATCATTGAATATAGTTTTAAAAAGCATGATCCCTAGGATCAGGCTGCTGAATTTTAAATCCCAACTTCATTACTGTGTGTGACTTTGGGAAACTACTCAGAATTTTGGGCCTCAGTTTCCTCCTCAGTAAGATGGGTTTAATAACAGCACTCACTTCTTCAGGTACCTGTAAGGTTTCAATGAGATATCACTGTTTAAAGTGATGAAAAAATAGACTTGACACTTGTAAATTATCAGGACATGCTGGCTATTATTAAAGCATGTCTATGAGATCTTTCCATGTCAATACATGTATCAATCCTTATAAATGCCCCATCTTATTCCATGGATGTATATTACGGTTTAATTACCCATTCTCCTCTTGATAGCCACTTATCTGGCTTCCGGTTTTTCGTGATCACAAACAGTGGTGCAGAGACTTTCCTATGTATGTCACTGTGGATGCATGTGCAATATTTCTCTAGGATGAGTCCCTCAGACTGGAACTGCTAGAGAGAAGCGTGTGCACATTTTAATTAGAAAAGATCTGCCAGATTGCCCTTCAAAATTGTGGTGCCAATTCAGGCCCCTGCCAACTCTATATGAGGCTGTTTCCCCAGACTGCTGCCAACACGGTGGCCTATCGGTCATTTAATTTTTTTCATCAGACAGGCAGACGCTGAATCTCACTGTGGTTTAGCTTGCATTTCTCTGCTGACCACTGATGCTGAGGATCTCTTCATATGTTTAATGGCCACTTGGATTTCTTCTTCTGTGAATCATCCATTCATATCCTTTGTCCATTTTTCTATTAAGATGTCTCTTTCTCACTGATGTGACATTTCTTTGAGCAACTAAATTGCTCTTTAGTTATGTCCATGCTGTTACTCAGGCCTTATACTGAAATTTTTCTTTTTAATTTAAATGGTCATGCTTTTCATATCTGGGTTCTTTAATTGGTTCTTTTTTTTTTCTAACAAAGGGCCCATTCTTGTTTCATGGATGACTTTTCTTCTTCTTTTTTTTTTTTTTTTTTGAGAGAGACGGACTGACTCATTGACTTATTGACTAACTGACTTTCTCTGCAGCTAATCTTATTCTACGGAGGGGATTAATGCACATCTCTTAAAGGCTCCTTCTCTTTGTTTTAAATTTATAGACTTGACATTTCCTTGGGAATCATTTCTGTTGTTGAGTTTGGCATCTTTCTTTTATGGTAATGATTTTTCTTAAATGTTTATGGGTTTTGGGCTATGTGGTGATCTTCCATTGCTAAATTTCCTGTTTGTCCATGAGTGGCTAGAGTTTCTGTTTCCCAAATCCAGTCTCTTAATGCTGTGGGGGTTGGAGTTGACAGTGAGTGGTTCACATTTTAGGCTTGGGAGTGTTTGAACTTTTTGGATCTCTTTGGCCACCCGGGAAACTGTGTGCATCTCCTCCTTTCCTGAGCTGCCTGAGGGAAACACCTCTGAGGCAAACACCTGCCTAGAGTTCCCCAACCTGTCCCCAGCTCGCACTAGCCCCTGCCCCCCACTGATTCCTCTGACAATCCCATCCTGCACGACTTTTGTTTTTTAAGGATTCTTTAACCTTTTTCACTTTGTTGATGGCATTTCTTCTTATTTTCCAGTAATTTTTTGGATTTATTTCTTTTTAAAGGCAGATTTTGTCCTGTCATTTCTAGAAATTTGAGTGAAGCAGAGGTAGATGCATGCTCTTTGTCTTTCTGTCTTAAACCAGTCTCTGTCTGGTAGACGTTTATTTCTCTTTCTTGATTATAAGTGAATTTTCCTTTTTTTCCCTTTTAGGAGGAAATTATCACTGTTTCAGGGGGAGAGTTGCTGCAGGAACCCTGTGGACAGAGGGACAGCCCGCCAGATTACCACCTGTTGTTTGAATGATTTCTTTTTCTCCTGATCAATTGGATTCCTTTGGGAACTCTCTTTTTGAACTCAGCTTAAGAACTTCCCAGCTCAAATCCTGTGGACTTCTGGAAGATCCATCACCGCTCAAACAAGTAGACTAGTATATCTCAACTGATATGAAGTATTTGGCACATGTGCTGCTGGTCTCATCCCAGTGCTCAGTACAGAAATTGCTGATAGCTGATGCAACTCTTTCGTGAAGAGTTTAGCTATGATCTCGGAAGATAAAGACCACTTGCCATGGGTACCCTAAACTGAGCTCCTAGAGTGCGTGGATCATGTTTTAATAATCCAAAATAATTCTAGTGCCGAACCCTGAATTTACCATGGTTAAACATTGGTAGACATTCAATAAATGTTTGTTGAATGAATGTACTTCTTCTAAAAGTTTTCCAACACCAAATCAGTTTCTAGTAAGGTATTTCCTACTCGTCACCCTTTATAAAATCATAGAAATAATAGAAGTGAGATTGTAAAGGATTTCTATGGTGGACATAGATGCTGCATCTTTCATAATATTCATTATTGCCCTCATAGATATTATCATTGGACTTACCTAAGGTTCCTGAGCCCCAGCTTCCAGAAAAGGTGATTGATACTGTCCTGCCTACTGTATTTAACCTCTTCTTCTGCCACCCTCCACTGTCTTTGAATCATAATTTGGACATGGTTTTGCAATATTGAAGCAGTGGTTCCATGTATTCCTACAGATATACCTGGGGTGAATTATAAATCCAAGAATGGTTTTCAGACATGAGGGCTCTGCTCTCTAGGGTGGTCCCTCTGTATGCAGGTTACTCAAATGATTAACTCTGTTCTCATTTTCCTTTTGGTTTTGATTCTACTGTCCACTTAATCTGAGCATGTTCCTCATATTAACAGAAAGACTCTCCCAGTAACTCCTCAGTAACTCTTCGGGATGGCATCTATTTGTGCATACTCGTGGTCTACATTCATGGTCATATAAATGGGGGCAGCATGTTATGATGGGAAGATTATAGTGTCTACGGTCAAGAAGAGTGGGGTTCAAATCCCCACCCTGGAACTTACTAGCATTCTAATGCTTGCAGCATTATGTTTGGTGAGAGGAAAAGGATGAACGGGCTCTGCGGATGTCAGGGAACTGGTTTGCTTTACTTGGTAGGTGTATCAAACATCTCCTATGCTCTGCTTGTTCCTTGCATTCTTGGCTGTGTGTTTCCCACCAGCCACCACCACTGTCACTCATCGTGCAGGGGCTCTGCTCTGCTCACTGTGTCGATCAGCCTCATGTGAGCATAAGCCAATGCTACCTTGCCACATGCCTCATTTCCTGTTGCTACAGAGGCATGAGACAAAGGGCTGGGAAGTTAATGCCCCATGCAGTAATAAACCTCAGATCAATGGGAGTGAGAGGCTGGTAGATGAATTCCTCTCCCTTCTTCCTCCTGGGGAACTGTTCTGTGAGGCATTTCTTCACATGGTCTCTTAGGAGACAGTCCTGCAAGATCCAGCGATGACGAGTCATGATGAAACCAAGCAGTGACCTGGTCAGTGTGACCCTTATTTGTTCTTCCTACTTCTCTGCCTCACCCCCTGTCTCTCCTGCTCCTCTGGGATTGGACTCCTAGGTGAAATAGCAGCACATAAGCTTCTGCTGCAGGGGAGCCCAAGGTAAGGACTCATCATACAAACATGTTCAGTAGTAACAGTTTTGCAACCCAGCTCCGTCGCCTGCCTCCTGTCTGCCTGTCTCACTGAATGCATAAAATGAAGTGATAGAGGGGACCTACTTTTTGAACTCTAAAGTGCCTTAAAACTGTAACCGATTATTATTAAAATTACCTTATTTCTATTAGGACTCAGAGGAACCAAGTTTTGGTTTTGATTCTGCTACGTACCAATTACATGACTTTTTTTTTTTTTTTTTTGAGACAGAGTCTCACTGTCTTGCCTGGGCTAGAGTGCCGTGGCCTCAACCTAGCTCACGGCAACCTCAAACTCCTGGGCTCAAGTGATCCTCCTGCCTCAGCCACCCGAGTAGCTGGGACTACAGGCACGCACCATCATGCCTGGCTAATTTTTTCTATTTTTAGTTGTTTGGCTAATTTCTTTCTATTTTTAGTAGAGATGGGGTCTTGAACTCCTGAGCTCAAGCAATCCTCCCGCCTTGGCCTCTCAGAGTGTTAGGATTACAGGCGCGAGACACCGTGCCCGGCCCCATGTATATGACTTTGTTCAAGTCATTTAACTCCAGCAAACCTCCACATAACTGAGAAGAGAATTTTCTGTATGGCCATCACGGGGTTTTTTGACAGGCCAGGTAAATGGTAAATATGAAAGCTCTGTCCAAATGAAAGGTGTTGCTAGAAGCCACCACAATAACAGCAAGAACGATTTCATGCTTAGCAGTGATGTGTCGGGGAACATGATGTGATGATTTTCAAGGTGTTGGAAGAAACTTCTGTTCCAAGAACTAGCAGCAGCTTTGAAAGCAAACCAAGATGGGTTGAGACCCTGACTCCGTGGGTTGTTGTTCCTGTCACCCCTAATTAATATGTGAAAGACAACAGCTGAGTTTTCCATCCCCAACACATTTCTTTCCTTTTATTTGGGGCCTGCACTTTCTGCATGTCTCATATATTTTAGGTTTTACCTGGCTTTAAAATAAATCCCTTGTAAGTTGTCCTGCAAATGAAATTACTGTCTGGAAAACTGCAATTTCATCTTGAGAGTTTTATTATGCTAATAAATGTCAGGATTCTCAAATAAAGGAATTGCCTTTTTTTTTTTCCCTGAGTCCTACAAATATAATGAAAAACAGTCACTCGGCTACAAGACTCAGCAGAGGAAAAATTTACAATCTATAACTAGAAAGAGAAGTTGTAAAAAACACTATGCAACTTAATGGAAGATAAATTTCAAGGAATGAAAGGGCAACTTGGGGAACAGATTCAAGGAGATCCTGGGTGGCAGAGATAATCTTAGGGAATATCTAAGGGGCATGAGCTGAGAGAGGTTATGGAGAGGGGACCTTGGAAGGGAGAGAAACCTAGGCTGGAAGACCTGGGAGCCTGGGGAGTTTGTCCTTGTGTACCCTTGAGCCTTTCATTATCCTTAGGACTAAATTGTGATCCTAGATGAGTTCCTCCTTTGTTTGGGCTACAGTTTCTTCTGGGAAGTGGGTAAGCTTTGCCCATTCCAGAGGGTGGCTCTGAAAATAACTCAAGCTATTCTAATAGCAATGATAAGCATTGTTGTAAGCCTTGTGTGTATGTGTGTATGAATTCTCACAATCATGCTAGAGGGAGATGATGCTTTCATCTCCACCTTGCATTTTGGGAAACTGAGGCACAGAAAGGTTTAGAACTTTCCTGGGGTCACTTCTTTGGGAAGTTGAAGCAAGGAGATTGGTCTGGCTTCATGATCTGCATGGACCTTAAACCAGTGTAAACAAGCACGTGGTGATTGTTGTTCAAAATGCAGATTCTCCTTCAGAGGATCGGGGGTTGGGCTTGAGGTTCTGTGTTTCTGACAAGCTCCTGGATGCTGGGCCGCCCTTGGAGCAACCAGCCTTTAAAACAGGGATCAGAAAACTATAGCTACAGGACAAATTCGGCCTGCTCCCTGTGTTTCCATGGGCTGAGAGATAAGAATGGTTTTTATGTTTTTAAATGGTTGGAAAAAATTAAAAAAAAGAATAATATTTTATGATCTGTAAAAATTACATGTAATTCAAATTTCAGTGTTCATAATAAAGTTTTATGGGAATACAGTCACACTCATTTGTTTACACATTGTCTTTGGCTGCGTATGGCCCATAAGGCCTAAAGCATTTACTATTTGGCCCTTTATAGAAAAAAGTTTGCTGGTTCCTGCTTTAAATTATGGTGCATATGCTAGGAATTTATTTTGCTTCTTTTTCTGCTTTGTCTAAATCTACTCTTAAAGGAGATTCTAACATCATCATTTATACTTCAAAGAAATCTAAGTGAACATATTAAATTTTCTAGTAGTGTTCCATTTTAATTTTGAATCTTATCTCTAGTATTCTAGATTCTTTTCCTTGTGAAAGGATTCGAAACAAATGTAAGCAAAAAGTGTCGCAATTATGTAGATACTGTACATGGGCATATGATCTTCATTTCCTAGAATTTATTCTGACTTCCTACACACAACTGTGTATGTATGTGTTTTGCCCTTCAATCTGGGAGGTTTGTAAATCAGGCAATGCCATATTTGTCTGTGTATCATAGGGTGCCTGGAACAGTCGAGGTTGTGGAATTGTATTTATTATTAGGTACAAGTGGATCGTGCATATCTCAAAGGCTTGCTTTAACCTTTAGGGAATCCCTATGGGATAGAAACGTCCAGGCTGAGTATTCTGGCTGCTTTGGGTTGGAATCTCTATTCTACTACTACTTTTCTTTGTTAAGAGGAATAAACAAACAAGCAAACAAACCAATGAGATTGAGAAAGTAGAAACTCGCTCTGCTGACACAGTCTGAGATGGAGGCACTGAGAATTGAAACAGAAATCACATCTTGCAAATCTGTTTTGTGACTCACAAAAGAGATAAACGGA
Source organism: Propithecus coquereli (assembly GCF_000956105.1). Classification (NCBI taxonomy): domain Eukaryota; kingdom Metazoa; phylum Chordata; class Mammalia; order Primates; family Indriidae; genus Propithecus; species Propithecus coquereli. Next base: position 8,234,234 of record NW_012154174.1, read on the forward strand.
GCCAAGCCATAGCATGCCAGAGACACCATCTAAACTCAAACTCGTTTAGCCAGCAAATGCAAACCCATATGTTGTGGATAGGACAGCAGATGAACTGATCGAACAGTAATTCCACATGACTTTTTAAAAAAATTGTAATAAAATGTACATAACCTTTACTATTTTAAGTGTACAGCTCATTGGCATTAAGCACATTCACATTATTGTGCAACCATCGCTGCCGCCCATCTGCAGAACTCTTTTCATCTTGCAAAATTGAAACTCTGTACCCATTAAACAATAACTCCTCATTCCTCCTCTCCCCTCAGCCCCTGGCAACCACTAGTCTACTTTTTTGTCTCTATGAATGTGACTACTCTAGGTACCTCACAAATGTGGAATCATACAGTATTTGTCTCTTTGTGACTGGCTTATTCCACTTTGCATAATGTCTTCAAGGTTCATCCATGTTGTGGCATGTGTCAGAATTTCCTTCCCTTGTAAGGCTGAATACTATTCCATTGTATACGTGTACCACATTTTATTTATCCATTTGTCTGTCGATGTACACTTGGATTGCTTCTGTCTTTTGGCTATTGTGAATAATGCAGTTCTGAACATAGGCATACATCTCATGACTTTTGTTCTTTTTTTTTTATATTTCTGCATATTGTGGGGGTACAAATGTTTAGGTTACATTGCCCTTGCCCCACCCCTCCAAGTCTGAGCTTCAAGCGTGTCCATCCCCCAGATGGTGCGCATCACACTCATTATGTTTGTATATACCCATCCCCTCCCACCCCCTCCCATCTGCCTGACGCCCAATAAATGTTATTCTTATATGTGCACTTAGGTGTTGATCAGTGAAACCAATTTGCTGGTGAGCACATGTGGTGCTTATTTTTCCATTCTTGGGGTACTTCACTTAGTAGAATGGGTTCCAGTTCTCTCCAGGAAAATACAAGAGGTGCTATATCACTGTTGTTTCTTATAACTGAATAGTACTCCATGGTATACATATACCACATTTTATTAATCCACTTATGTATTGATGGGCACTTGGGTTGTTTCCACATCTTTGCAATTGCAAATTGTGACACTATAAACATTCGAGTGCAGGTGTCTTTTTTATAGAATGTCTTTTGTTCTTTTGGGTAGATGCCCAGTAATGGGATTGCTGGATCAAATGGTAGATCTACTTGTATCTCTTTAAGGTATCTCCATATTGCTTTCCACAGAGATTGCACTAGTTTGCAGTCCCACCAGCAGTGCATGAGTGTTCCTATCTCTCCCATGACTTTTGTTCTAAAGATAAAATCATTGACTATTCCAGCAACTCCCTTGTTTCCTGATTCTGACCAATCCCTGCCAAGGACATTTAACTCCAGCTCCCCGCTCTGAGTAAGTACCTTTTCCTAAATTTTGCCTTTTGATGTTCCATGATTACTCTGGTGTACGTTCTCCCTTGCTGCAATGAGCTAATAACCCTAACTTGGGCTACATGTGTATTCCTGGTGGACTTTAGCTGATGGACTTTACAAAGGCGTTATCTGTGAAGCGTGGTGCCCGTGATAGACACTCGGTGAGATTCAATGTCTTCTTTCCACTGACCGTGCTGAGTAGCAGCTGTGACAGTCCCTCCTGTGAGTGGTGTCTTGGGCCCATTTATATCCTCATCTCAGAGGATGAGCTCGTGCACTTGCTGGGCTAATAAGCTCATCCACAAGAGACTGTTACATGGAGGGCAGGGCAGCGGTACAGCCAGAAACAGACCCAAAAATATCTGTGCACCTGCTCTTCTGGTGGGAACTTTCTTACCATGGAGGCACCCAGTGTCAGAGGTCCAGCGACCAGAGGGACCCCTAGAGGGAAGCTGAGAGGAGGAGGCTGAGGGAGCACCCGTCCTCTGTAGAATGAGGAGGTGAGCGGAGAGCAGAGCTTGTTCATGGTGGACCCTTGGCTCATTCGCCACGAGGCCTCTGCCCTGCGTGGACACCCCTCCTGCTTCCCCACCCCAGGTAGGAGGGCGCAGCAGAGTATGGGAGGAAGAGAGATTCTGTGGAGATCATCAATATCAATCTGAATGTAAATGGCAAAAGAATGGAAGAGGCTTCCAGGAAAAGGAAACAATTGGCATAAGCAAAGATCTGGAGGCATGGAAGTGTGCGTGTGCGTGTGTGTGTGTATGTGTATGGTCAAGGGCAAAGAGCTTTACATATGATTCTCCGGCATCATGGAGAATAAGATGTGGGCTGTGCGTGTGTGTGTGTGTGTGAGAATATAGGCCTCAAATGGGCCCATTAGCATATCATCCTCTACCCCTCCCCATCACACACACTAAACATTTGCACAACCGAATTCTTCAGAAGGGACACATTCTGTGCAGATTCTCAGCCACGAGCCAAAGGTTGTGGACACTCCTGCCACCTACGGGACAACAGCAATTTGTACCAATAACTTGGGTTTTGGCCAAAAATTCAGCCTAGACTTTACATAACTTTGTTTGCTCCTCATATATCTTTTCCTGTCTCCTTTAATCAATGTTGTATACCGCTAACTAGCTTTTATGTCCTTATGCTGGCATGCTTCTCGTTAATTTCCCTCTTATTCTTACATTTTCATGGCTTTTTATATTTGGCTTATTCTGATTGGCCGCGATGATTGCTTTTCATCCTGTTGTTAACAATTCATTTTTCCCTGGGCAGCTGCTGTGCAACTGAAAAGGGGGAGAACCCAACCCCTTACGTGGGGCACGTGTATACTTCCAGCCTCGCTTCTACCAGTAGCTGATTGTTGAACAGAATCACGGAAAGTTCTTTGGGTGATTAAGCCTCCTCCCCTATTTCTAGTTTCTAATGAGTTATGAAAAGCAAGGAAACAAATGGCAAACAAAACAAACAGAATGACAAAATATTACACTGATATAAAAAAAAATCAGTATTCCAATATATAACTAAATTCATAAAAAAAATTCTGTTCTAGTAGCCCAGAGTCTGACTCGAGCACATTATTTTGGGAACAAATCAGACACCTCCCTAGTCTGCCTAAGAAAATATCGTTTTCCATTAACAGCTTAGCAATTTGTTCAAGAGGCATGGAATCCCGGAACAAACGGGCCATCGGAAACTAATTAATGACACTCTGCATTAGAAACATTCTTAACCTTATGAGCAGGCACTAACTCTTAGCTGACACAGAAATGTAAAATCATTTAAGGAACACTTAACCTTTATTACTTAGTATATACCAAGGGAGGAATATTGTGTGTTGAAAGCATTTACCTGACACATATAGAAACAGTACAGCCCAGGCTGGTAGCTGTAGCACACACAGCCGTTAAAGAGAAAATGTCAGTATTCACAATAGAGATTTATGTTCTCAATTAAGCAATTCAATTATTGGTTTAAGGGAGGCACCATTTCTCGAAACAAGTTTAAAAGCCCCTGAACACTAATTTTTAACCAATTCTACTCAAAAGTATAATGGCGACTCAAAAAGGAGAAAAAGTTCAAGACACATTTCATAGACTCTTAAACTTTTTCTCTTGTCTCTGTTTCTTACTTCCTTAGATGGACTCATTCTTCTGTCTCATTGAATGGCGATTTGTCTTCTTCCACAGACACCTGAGAATGGCTGGGAAGAGAAGACCCAGGGGCTGTTGGCATCTGTATCAGTCAGGTCCCTTGAGGGAAGAGGAGGGAGCCCCAGAAAAGGGTCATGTGGGGAGGGTTCATTTACAAAGGTGGGGGGGCACAGGGGAGCCACCGTGGGAAACACAGTGACCTGGGCTTAGTAGCATCCTCACCTTCCCCCGCTAGCCCATAACAACGAAGGAGAGAGCAGCGCAGGAAGAGAAGAAAGAGGCACATAGAGTTGGCCATTTCCGAAGGGCAGGGAAGGACTCTGCCCAGGGACAGAGGGGGCCCGAGGCAACCTTGCAAGGGGGCAGCCAGGCAGTGAATAAATACCCCAGCCTCACCCTCTTCCTTCCTTCTAATCTCCGCTGGGCTCCCCACTGGCGGAACCAGCGTAAAGCCAGAGGGTTGGGAACTCTTGGCGTAATCTCTGCAGGTCAGCCCTCCAAGGCGGAGAGGGATAAGCAATACATCTGGAGGGGAAAACATAGTCCTGTGGTGTTTCTGCAGGAGACATAGGGAAAAAGAAAGTTTTTCCTATTGGCACATGTAACACATGACACCGAACACTTCACCCCTGGTCACCAAAATATGTGCGGATTTCTCCCTACCAACAACCAATTGTCCAGCGGATACCAGCTGGGTATCCTGCAAGTTTGTTCTAGCACACTGTCTAGCTGGAATGAGATCCAGACCCCCACAGGTTAAAGTCTCCACCCCACAAGACTGCCCCCACTGCAGACACAGTTACAAGCCCCAGGTTGTCACCTCTATTTCTGACCCTCCAGCTACAAATCAGAGTTCCTATGACCACCTCCTTGGGTTTGATTAATTTTCTAGGACAGCTCCCAGAGCTCAGGGAAACACTTACTTCCATTTTCCTGTTTATTATAAGGTATATTATAAACAGCCAGATGGAGGAGATGCATAGGGCAAGGTATGTGGGAGGGGATGCAGGGCATCCATGCCCTGTCTGGGGGTGCCACTCTCCAGGCACCTCCGTGTGTTTGGCAATCTGGAAGCTCTCGAAGCTCCTTTTGGATTTTTATGAAGGCATCGTTAAGTAGGAGCGATTGATTACATCACAGGCCATTGACGATCAACTCAACCTTCAGTCCCTCTCCTCTCCCCAGAGTCAGGGGATGGGCCTGGGAGTTCTAACCCTCGAATCACATGGTGGGTTCTGCTGACAACCAGCTCCCATCCTGAGGCTGTCAAGGGGTCCGTCAAGAGTTGCCCCATTAGAGCAAAAGATGCTCCTGTCACTCAGGAATTTACAAAGGTCTGAGAAACTCTCTGTCAGGAACCCAGGCCAGAGAACAAATATTAGAACAAAAGATTCTCTTAACATCTCTGGGCAGAAGGGCTTAGGAGCACTGTCTCAGGAACCAGGGGCAGAAACTAAATATGTGTTTATTATTATGTCGTAATATCACAGTGTTCTAGCTTGTCCTGCCAACCCTGAGTCCTCCCAGACACTCGGATAGTGTCTCTGCCCATTCTCCTGCCTTATCCACCAGGTCAGCTTGCCAGGTCCCCTCACAGTGGCCGTTAGGTGCCTCTTTTTCCCTGATTGGAAGGTAGAAGCCGTAGCTCAGTACCAAACCTCTGGCATTTAAACTTTGCAGTGGTGTCTCAGTGCCACACGATGAGGTGACCCTCACCCTTCCCTCCACACCCGAGGAGACAGACCACATGGCAGTGGCTCCTGGGCCCTGGCATGGTGGCTGCTGTATCCTTTGTGACACCTCCTTGGTGTGCTGCTTAGGATCAAGTTCCTAGCATCCCTGTTGGTTTTACTTTTAGCAATGAACTCACTCTAGCTGCACTTCTGTCCTGGATGTGACCTTCGAACAGTCTCTAATTAAAGGTTGATTCCACTTTTTCCACCTTTCTCCACCCTCCCCATGGAGTAGATTCTTTCCTTTTGGGTGTCTCCAAAGTCACAATAGAATTCATTAGACAAGGATGCTGTGGAAGTCAGCACACTGAACGCTCTTGTCTTGGCCTCCCTAGAGGTTCTTCGTCTGAACCTGTGGTTCAGGGCTCCTGCATGAGTCTTTTTAGGCTGCAGGCCGGGGCTCTGCTGCTGGGAGAACATGTAAGACCTTGGGTCCCACCCCCCAGGCAGCTCTGTCCAGTTGCTCCATGTGGTTGCTTTACGGTTTCTGCAGAACTAGGGGACAGCCATTGAAAATGGCTGTTGTCATTGTCTCACTGGCTAATCAGGGCATGAGATAAAACTACTGGGGTGATTTCTGGCAAAGTAGAAGGGAGAGAGGAAATGTAACTGTGGTGGGGACTTCTGGCTAAGTCCGATATGGCTGCATCAAAATTTTGTGAAAATGGAAGGACAGAAAACAAACTAGCAAAGAAGTGAAAGACCTTCAGCTGTCTTCTTTATGTGTCTGCATTGCAGGATTAGATGCCGGGGATGAACAGGAAGATCTAAAGCAGTTTCCAATTATACTCACATTAGAATAATCCAAACAAACAAACAACGGTGTTCCAACTCTAGAGATGCTGACACCGTTGACCTGGGATGGGGCCTCTGTATCAGTATATTTTAAGGAAATGGGGACTCTGTGTTTCTGAGGTTAGGTGTCCCCCTCCATGGGGCACAGGACAGTGTGAAATGCTGTCTTTATGGGGGTGATGGTATTTAATCTTCATAACTAAGGAAGCTGTGCAAGAAATGCAACTTCAACTATTTTTTTTGTAAATGAACCCACTTTATATCAAGGTCCCATTCTGCTGAGACTAAAATTTGGTCATATTTTAGTTAAAATCAGTCACTTTGCACTCTCCTCTTCCTAGGGTGGATTCACAGCATTGGAGTATTCATGACTTATCCTGGCAGGTGGCGAGGCTGGTGTCTACCTTTTAGGAGGTGGTCCATCCTACTCCACATCCACAGATCTTTGGGGTCTGTCCTTTCCCTGATGGACGCTGGCAGAGGCTCCTGCCTAGTTCTCAGCCATAGGATTCACACTGTGCCATGGATAGTCTTGCCCTCACTTCAAAGAGCTCCAAGTCTGCTCTTGGGCAAAGCCATGCAGGAAAGGGCTTGTCTGCTTTCTGGGCTCTCTTGTCCAGATGTGTGGGGGCTGCCTCGGGAAAACAGGACTCTGCTGCTGGGAGCACATATAGACTTTGAGTCCCATTGTGATCTGCCTTGGGTCCATCTTCCTGGGTACCTCCATGTGGCTTCCCTACTCTGCTTTTCTGAGCCTTGTGACGTGGGGGACGTGAGAAGGTTTGCTGTTGGCTCTCAGACCCCAGCCAAGCTGGGTGTGCCATGCTTCCCTCAGGGCTCAGCCTGCAGGGATCCAGGATGTGGTCTCCTTTTGGGGCTGCTCTATGGAACATGACTATCTTGTTCTGTCACTCTATGAATTAATATTAAACGTGTTTGGGGACAGGATTTGTCTTAGGAGTTTTTCAGAGCTTTGCCCTGAAGGAATATGTGAACATGTTGGTTTGCATTTCGAATGCTGTTACACTTAGAAGGGCGTCTCTGAAAGGCAGTAGTGGCTGTATCCCACGAGGCGACGTGTTTCTCAGACCTAAAGGTTTGGATTTGCTTTGTAAAGCACAAGTGAATCTGTTAAAAACTATAGGCTGAGAGCTGACGATGGAGTGCCCTCCGGAACAAACAGCTTCCCGGAAACAACAGCTTCCCGAATGGCTAAAAGCAAAGCTTTTGTTTAAACCACTCTAGACTACCTGTCTCCATTCACAATAACCTAATAAACATGGAGCCTACATATCTCTGTTTAACCCCTTTGTTTAAATGATAAACTTACCTTAGAATTTAGATCTTAACCTTTGAAAGACTTTGTAACCATTTGCTCACGTAAATAGAATTAGTCAAAGAATCTGTAGAAGCCTTCTGTAAAAGCCTTTTGAAAATCTGTTAACCTGAGAGGAACTACCTGCTGTTATGTAAATCTGTTACCCCTGACAATTGTTCACTATTTCCTATAAGTTACCATGTAAGACCTCATTCGGGGCCTTTTGAGACCCACGGAGAGGTCTAAGCCCCCTGAGCTCCCGCTTTGCCTATAATCTTTATAAACGTATAAAACTATATCTTTGTCTCAGTGTATTCTTTTATTTCTTCCATTTTCCATTTCTCTCTATTATTTTCTTATCCCTTGCAACTCTACCAAAGGGACCCGGGTTTTTGCAGGGAACACTGGCCATGTTCCCGGCATTGTTCTCCTGTCCAATTCTTTCCCCCTTGCCAGCTTGGAGGGTCTCTATCTAGTCCAAGGGTCACAGGGGGCAAGGTTTAACTGGTTTGGTCTAATTTGTGGTCTTGGAAATAGTTCTCTTATACTTGGACTGCAGCCTGTGAACTTAAAGCCAAACTACACTGGTAATTGTGAAGCTAAGAGGTGGGTATCTGGTGGTTCATTATACTGTATACCTTATTTATACTTGTGCGTATATGTTTGAAATTTTCTATGGTACAAACAGGTTTGAAAAATTTTATGAAAAAGGCAAGAATTTGATATATGGATTCTCTGGTTTCCCTATGAAAACACCCCTAATGGGTGCTTCATGTCTGCAATTCCTAATGGGGGAGGGTCTCAGGGGCAACAACTAAAGGAGTGTGTGTGCATGTGTCTGTGTGTGTGTGTGTCTGTGTCTGTGTGTCTCTCTGTGTGTGTTCGTGTTGTATCTGTGTCTGCGTGTCTGTGTCATATCTCTGTGCTTTGTGTGTCTATGTGTCTATGTTTGTGTGTCTGTGTGTCTGTATGTCTATGTGTGTGTGTCTGTGTTTGTGTGTCTGTGTATCTGTGTGTGTCCATATGTCTGTGTTTGTGCATCTGTATGTTTGTGTGTCTGTGTGTCTATCTCTGTGTGTATCTGTGTGTGTCTCTGTGTCTGTGTTTGTGCATCTGTATGTCTGTGTGCGTCTGTGTGTCTGTGTATCTCTGTGTGTATCT
>NW_012154174.1:8242852-8243324 GCF_000956105.1 Propithecus coquereli
GCTGCAGGCCGGGGCTCTGCTGCTGGGAGAACATGTAAGACCTTGGGTCCCACCCCCCAGGCAGCTCTGTCCAGTTGCTCCATGTGGTTGCTTTATGGTTTCTGCAAAACTAGGGGACAGCCATTGAAAATGGCTGTTCATTGCCTCACTGGCTAATCAGGGCATGAGATGAAACTACTGGGGTGATTTCTGGCAAATTAGAGGGGAGAGAGGAAATTCAACTATGGTGGGGACTTCTGGCTAAGTCCGATATGGATGCATTGAAATTTTGCGAAAATGGAAGGACAGAAAACAAACTAGCAAAGAAGTGAAAGACCTTCAGCTGTCTTCTTTATGTGTCTGCATTGCAGGATTAGATGCCGGGGATGAACAGGAAGATCTAAAGCAGTTTCCAATTGTACTCACATTAGAATAATCCAAACAAACAAACAACGGTGTTCCAACTCTAGAGATGCTGACACCGTTGACCTGG
>NW_012154174.1:8243374-8244005 GCF_000956105.1 Propithecus coquereli
GCTGCAGGCCGGGGCTCTGCTGCTGGGAGAACATGTAAGACCTTGGGTCCCACCCCCCAGGCAGCTCTGTCCAGTTGCTCCATGTGGTTGCTTTACGGTTTCTGCAGAACTAGGGGACAGCCATTGAAAATGGCTGTTGTCATTGTCTCACTGGCTAATCAGGGCATGAGATAAAACTACTGGGGTGATTTCTGGCAAAGTAGAAGGGAGAGAGGAAATGTAACTGTGGTGGGGACTTCTGGCTAAGTCCGATATGGCTGCATCAAAATTTTGTGAAAATGGAAGGACAGAAAACAAACTAGCAAAGAAGTGAAAGACCTTCAGCTGTCTTCTTTATGTCTCTTCATTGCAGGATTAGATGCCGGGGATGAACAGGAAGATCTAAAGCAGTTTCCAATTATACTCACATTAGAATAATCCAAACAAACAAACAACGGTGTTCCAACTCTAGAGATGCTGACACCGTTGACCTGGGATGGGGCCTCTGCATCAGTATATTTTAAGGAAATGGGGACTCTGTGTTTCTGAGGTTAGGTGTCCCCCTCCATGGGGCACAGGACAGTGTGAAATGCTGTCTTTATGGGGGTGATGGTATTTAATCTTCATAACTAAGGAAGCTGTGCAAGAAATG
>NW_012154174.1:8245340-8246181 GCF_000956105.1 Propithecus coquereli
TATCTCTGTGTGTATCTGTGTGTGTCTCTGTGTCTGTGTTTGTGCATCTGTATGTCTGTGTGCGTCTGTGTGTCTGTGTATCTCTGTGTGTATCTGTGTGTGTCTCTGTGTCTGTGTTTGTGCATCTGTATGTCTGTGTGTGTATGTGTGTGTGTGTGTGTTTGCGTGTGTCTGTGTGTGTGTCTGTGTGCCATAACAGGCCCAGTGGCGCTCCCGAGGAGACGCCTGCTCTTGCCCCAGCCCAGCCCCTTCCCTGGGTCCCTGCCTTGCCCTTGCCGATTGCTCAGGGTCCCGAGGGAATTGTCCCGAATCCCTCACATCCTTGATATAGACCGTGGCTTGCAGCGTCTCCCTTGGCTCTGGCGTTTCCTGTGGAGGCTGTTTTCCATTCCCTCTTCTCCAGGACCCCCCTGGAGTCGTGCCTGCTCTCCCTCCAGACCCGGCCTCGTCCCATGATTCTTGCAGCACTGCCCCCCTCCCACTAGTGACTGTGGGCTGTCTCGGCTCTGGAGGACCAGGGCCCTCTGGAAAGCCCCCGGGCAGGGGCCGGGAAACATTCAGACCTTTGCACCGTCTCCTCACCAGGCCTGTACTCCTCAAGCCTTTGGGGTTCCGAGCCCTCAGCCTGAGTGCTCTCTGCGCTGTCGCTACACCGTGCAAAACACGATGCGCTAATGCTTCCAGAGTAACAAGGGCCTCTGGAGAGAGGATAAGCTGAGGGACGAGAGGCCTCGTCCCAGGGACATGCCCTGCTGGCATTAGTGTTCCTGAGAGGCAGCCTGAGCCCAAGGTGAACAGGACGCCTTGCCGGTCATCCGCAGTGCCAGGGTGGGGGGACCTG
>NW_012154174.1:8246231-8248427 GCF_000956105.1 Propithecus coquereli
GTCCCCCTCCATGGGGCACAGGACAGTGTGAAATGCTGTCTTTATGGGGGTGATGGTATTTAATCTTCATAACTAAGGAAGCTGTGCAAGAAATGGAACTTCAACTATTTTTTTTGTAAATGAACCCACTTTATATCAAGGTCCCATTCTGCTGAGACTAAAATTTGGTCATATTTTAGTTAAAATCAGTTGCTTTGCACTCTCCTCTTCCTAGGGTGGATTCACAGCATTGGAGTATTCATGACTTATCCTGGCAGGTGGCGAGGCTGGTGTCTACCTTTTAGGAGATGGTCCATCCTACTCCACATCCACAGATCTTTGGGGTCTTTCCTTTCCCTGATGGACAGTGGCAGAGGCTCCTGCCTAGTTCTCAGCCATAGGATTCACACTGTGCCACCGATAGTCTTGCCCTAGCTTCAAAGAGCTCCAAGTCTGCTCTCGCGCAAAGCCATGCAGGAAAGGGCTTGTCTGCTTTCTGGGCTCTCTCGTCCGATGTGTGGGGACTGCCTTGGGAGAACAGGGGAGAACATATAGGTCCCATTATGGCCTGCCTTGGGTCCATCTTCCTGGGTACCTCCACGTGGCTTCCCTACTCTGCTTTTCTGAGCCTTGTGACGTGGGGGACGTGAGGAGGTTTGCTGTTGGCTCTCAGACCCCAACCAAGCTGGGTGTGCCATGCTTCCCTCAGGGCTCAGCCTGCAGGGATCCAGGATGTGGTCTCCTTTGGGGGCTGCTCGATGGAACATGACCATCTTGTTCTCCTGTCCAATTCTTTCCCCCTTGCCAGCGTGGAGGGTCCCTATCTAGTCCAAGGGTCACAGGGGGCAAGGCTGAACTGGTTTGGTCTAATTTGTGGTCTTGCAAATAGTTCTCTTATACTTGGACTGCGGCCTGTGAACTTAAAGCCAAACTACCCTGGTAATTGTGAAGCCAAGAGGTGGGCATTTGATGGTTCATTATACTGTATACCTTATTTATACTTGTGTGTATATGTTTGAAATTTTCTATGGTACAAACAGGTTTGAAAAATTTTATGAAAAAGGCAAGAATTTGATATATGGATTCTCTGGTTTCCTTATGAAAACACCCCTAATGGGTGCTTCATGTCTGCAATTCCTAATGGGGGAGGGTCTCAGGGGCAACAACTAAAGGAGTGTGTGTGCATGTGTCTGTGTGTGTGTGTGTCTGTGTCTGTGTGTCTCTCTGTGTGTGTTCGTGTTGTGTCTGTGTCTGTGTGTCTGTGTCATATCTCTGTGCTTTGTGTGTCTATGTGTCTGTGTTTGTGTGTCTGTGTGTTTGTATGTCTATGTGTGTGTGTCTGTGTTTGTGTGTCTGTGTATCTGTGTGTGTCTATATGTCTATGTTTGTACATCTGTATGTCTGTGTGTGTGTCTGTGTATCTCTGTGTGTATCTGTGTGTGTCCATATGTCTGTGTTTGTGCATCTGTATGTTTGTGTGTGTGTCTGTGTGTCTATCTCTGTGTGTATCTGTGTGTGTCTCTGAGTCTGTGTTTGTGAATCTGTATGTCTGTGTGTGTCCGTGTGCCATAACAGGCCCAGTGGAGCTCCCGAGGAGACCCCTGCTCTTGCCCCAGCCCAGCCCCTTCCCTGGGTCCCTGCCCTGCCCTTGCCGATTGCTCAGGGTCCCGAGGGAATTGTCCCAAATCCCTCACATCCTTGATGTAGACCATGGCTTGCAGCGTCTCCCTTGGCTCTGGCGTTTCCTGGGGAGGCTGTTTTCCATTCCCTCTTCTCCAGGGCCCCCCCTGGAGTCGTGCCTGCTCTCCCTCCCGACCCGGCCTTGTCCCATGATTCTTGGAGCACGGCCCCCCTCCCACTGTGACTGTGGGCTGTCTCGGCTCTGGAGGACCAGGGCCCTCTGGAAAGCCCCCGGGCAGGGGCTGGGAAACATTCAGACCTTTGCGCCGTCTCCTCACCAGGCATGTACTCCTCAAGCCTTTGGGGTTCCGAGCCCTCAGCCTGAGTGCTCTCTGCACCATCACTACACCGTGCAAAACACGATGCGCTAATGCTTCCAGAGTAACAAGGGCCTCTGGAGAGAGGATAAGCTGAGGGACGAGAGGCCTCATCCCAGGGACACGCCCTGCTGGCATTAGTGTTCCTGAGAGGCAGCCTGAGCCCAAGGTGAACAGGACGCCTTGCCGGTCATCCGCAGTGCCAGGGTGGGGGGACCTG
>NW_012154174.1:8248477-8268598 GCF_000956105.1 Propithecus coquereli
GCCCTGCTGGCATTAGTGTTCCTGAGAGGCAGCCTGAGCCCAAGGTGAACAGGACGCCTTGCCGGTCATCCGCAGTGCCAGGGTGGGGGGACCTGCCGGTGGCATCGGAGAGACGCTGATGTTGCAGTCCACGTCCGAGGTTGCTGCGGGGTTCCCTCTCGCTCGCCAGAGGTCAGTCCTTTGTCCCATCCAGGCTCCAGAGGATTGCATGAGGCCCCCTCATATTGGAAAGGCTGATCTGTTTTACTCAAAGTCTGCCAATTTGGATGTTAATCTCATCCAAAACACCCCCACAGAAACATCCAGAATAATATTTGACCACACATCTGAGCACTGTGGCCCGGCCAACTGACCCAGACCATTAACCATCGCACGGCCCTGAAACCCTGCGGCCAGCGCTGGTGTGAAGCATTGACCTAGGTAGGACGCACCTGGTCATGGTGACCTTAAGGAAGGCCTTGCTCCTGGTCCCCTCTCTTGGTGGTCTGCCACGCTCCTGGGGCTCCCATCTTTGCCTCAGACTAAAAGGACCTGGATCATTTTAGCATCCCCAAACAGGCCTTTGCCAAATCTGGCCCCTCTGCTTCCTCACTCTAAAACGAGAGAGGGGGATTGGATTCCTGCGGAGCTCTCCTGGGGAAGCACATCGTCTGCCAGCGGCTTACGAGCCTGTCCAGGCCGGCCTTCCATTTGCCCGCAGGCGCAGGGCGGCCGCCGTAGCCATCCGCCTGTGTCCTTTGGGTGTTTTATGTGACTGCTAAAAGCCTCTCACATTAGCTCCAGCTTCCGTCCTCTCCCCAGAGGGATGGGCAGCTGCAGCCCTGCTGCGTCCGCGAACTGCAGAGCTTGCTCGTCGCTCTGGAGACCAGCGCTCATTCAGCAGGGACAGGAGACGCCACTGCAGCCTTTCTAGGACAGGGGCCCTCTGATCTCGGACGCTCCTGGCACTTGCAAGGCCATAGAGAATGTAAATCCAGGCTCGAATGCCCTGCGCTTGCCTGCTCGCCTCCGTTTGGGTCTGCACTTGTCCCTGTTGCCTCGTGTCACACCTGGAAAACATGCGCCCCGCCTGGCCAGCTTTTACTCCCTTCGGGACGTGTCCTGGATGCCTGCTAAGCCCCTGGACTGCACTGGGTGCCGGGAACACGGGCGAGTCAGACACAGGCAGCGCTGGCGGGTCTGGTGGGGTCGCTGGAGTAGACAGCGTCATCACTCTGCCCATCCCCAGGAGCCCGCTGTGCCATCACTGCTGTTGACATCACGCTTTCAATAGCTCACGCCTGCTGCCCTCCGTCACACTGTTCTAGGGCAACTGGAGCCACTTCAAGGAGGTGTCTCAGAGTTTATGTTTCCACCGTTCTCCGACCCCGCTGCTGTGGACCAAGGCCTGCCAGGTGTGGGGTATGGAAGCCCAGCCCTTTGCCTTGGGGTGGGACAATTCTGAAGTGTAGTTTATACTCCTGAGTTCCCTGGGGTGGGGGTGGAGGTCACCCTGCAGCCACCCTCTGCTTGCCTTTTGCCCGAGCTCACTGGCTGGCTTGGCTCCACCCCTCCCGGCCCTGCCCGCCCCCCACTCCACACCGCTCCCTGGGGAGACCGTTCACAAACCACTTGTATGCGATTCCTCCTCTCAAGGTCAGCTTTTGGGACGTCTGCCTAAGGCAGCACAGAAGCCTAGTCAGAGAAATGCAAAACCGTATGACTAAGTTTAAGGCGTGCTGGGAGCACGCTTCAAGGACTCTGTGTTCAGTGTGTTTGTGTGGGGGCGTGTGTGTGTCAGGGAAGGATTGGCGCCACCATGATGCTCACGTAGCGGTGATGGCGGCAGTGTAGGGGCAGGCTCGACTTGCAGGGCTGGTGGCAGTGGCGGTGCTTCAGGTGCTTGGTGGTGGCAGCAGATGCCTGTCCCTGGATTGCTCTGTGCTGCAGTCTTAGCTGTGGCTCTGACCGCGCTTGCCCTCAGTCTGCCCATTCAGCTGCGTTCTCCAGCCTTCCTGGTAATCCCATGAGTGCCCTCCTGCTTTTGCGACCAAGAGCCTGCCTGGTCCTTGAGTCAGAAGTTTGGGGAGGATTGAGGGAGAGGGCAAGGGACAGCTCTGAACGGAGGTGTGAAAGGGCCCCGGGGTCTGGGGAGCTTGGCATTATTAGGGAGGGTGTCAGGAATGAGCTGGAGAAGGCCAGGAGCCAGTTAGAAGGATCTTCTGTGCTCTGCTACCGAGATGGGACTTGAGTTGTTTCAGTCACTCTTTGCTTCAAAATGTAACCCAGTTGGGGAGTGGGCCTTTGACACTTAGTGACCTGAACTTGTTGACTGTAAAATCGATTGCAGTCTGTTTTATTTACAAATGGACATTTCTGCAACACGTGCCTCCAACTTCCTAGATCCACGGGTCCAGAGCTAACAGTGGAGAAAGCGGCCCAGTGGAAGAATTCCAAGCTTTCTCCCACAAGAGGAGCCAAGGCAAGGAGGATGATCATTTTCAAAGCACCTCCCATTCTGCGTCCAATTTGGAAATATTATTATTGTCATCTCATTTTGTAGACGAGGACACCAAAGCTCGACTGGCTTACAAGGCTTGCTGAAGTTGTTCGGTTACAGAATAGTCATGCTGGTACGTGAACCCGACTTCCCAGCTCCACAGCATCGCATTCCTTCCTCTGTGCTCCCAGACCATTTTACGTGCAGGTCACGTTCCAGTGTCTGCCCAGAGCACATGTGAAATATAGGCTCACCTCCAGTGTGGCGATGAGGCATCAATCTTACTTCTTCTGTGTCTTCCCAGTCTGGATGTGAGAGAAGATGTGCATTCATCAGGGTCGACTGAGACCACTGTTAAGCATTCTGCTCTAAGCTGGCCAGGAAGCCTAAGGGTTTGCAGATATAGGTGGGTCTAACCTTGGCGGCGAGGGGCTACTAAACAAAGCTATGACACGCATAAGTTTGAGATGCGGTGATTTACATGCTTGTGTAAATCAAAGCCCTTTACCAGTATCTATGAGCAGTGTGCTGCTGAGGACATGAACCTATTGGGAAAAATCCACATGATGGTAACGTCACCATTTACCAACATCCACTATGCGCCAGACATCATGCGAAGTACTTACATACGGTAGCTCTACAATCCACACAAAAGTGCACTGGGGAAGTTTGAGTCGCGCCCATTTTACACAGGAGGAATTCAAGGTTCCAGATGTTTCATCCCTGTGTCTGAGATCACATAGCAAGTGGCATAATTGAGGTTCAGACCATTTTGTCTGACCCTTGAAGTCCACGCACGTCCATCTGGAATCTTGCTACTCCAAGTGTTGGCTCTGGACCATCAGCATCACCTGGGAGCTTGTTAGAAATGCAGAATCCCGGCCAGGCGCGGTGGCTCACGCCTATAATCCTAGCACTCTGGGAGGCCGAGGAGGGCGGATTGTTTGAGCTCAGGAGTTCGAAACCAGCCTGAGCAAGAGCGAGACCCCGTCTCTACTAAAAATAGAAAGAAATTAATCGGACAACTAAAAATATATAGAAAAAACTAGCCAGGCATGGTGGCGCATGCCTGTAGTCCCAGCTACTCGGGAGGCTGAGGCAGGAGGATCGCTTGAGCCCAGGAGTTTGAGGTTGCTGTGAGCTAGGCTGACGCCACGGCACTCACTCTAGCCTGGGCAAAAGAGTGAGACTCTGTCTCAAACAAACAAACAAACAAACAAACAAAAAACAAATGCAGAATCCCAGGCCCTGCCCTAGACCTAGCTAATTAGAATCTACATTTAACAAGACCCCCAGGTGAAGTCTATGCAAGACATCTGTTTCGGGTCCACACTCTCTCAGCTTCATCCTTTCAGGATCTTGTGAACAGAACCCTGGTTGCCATAGTCTCAATTGAGCATGAGTACAACAGTGTTTCATGAAGCATTTCTCTTCCCCTCTACTGTGCAGAATTGTCCCATTTTATTTTTTATTTTATTTTAGTTTTTTTAAAGGCTGGTCAAGTGAAGCAGTAGGAGTGGACAAGGAACAAAGGAATTTGTAACTGGTTGGGGTCAGTTAGTTGTAAACACCAATGTCCCATTTTAAACCCTACTGGGGACCAACCCCAAATTTGAAAAAAAAAAAAAAAATTTCGGCTAGGCCGGTGATGTTCTATTTGGCCAGCAGGGGGCACCCAGAGCACCTGCTGCCGCAGCCTCTCTAGCAACAGGACAGCAAGGTGGGACGTGCAATGCATGGATTAAAAACGACGATATGGGGGAAAAGCCTTGCTCTCTGCTTGCTCGGCCTGGGGCACCTGGCTGTGTAGCGCTGTGGCGCAGAGGCAGAGAGGGGCTTTGTCAATGTTTGTGTGTTTCAGAGCAAGTGATGGGACCAATCCCCAGGAAGAGCCCCTGCACCTCAGCTCTTGAAGCAGGCGCATGTAGACAGGAGGCAGAGGGCCAGGCTTCTAATTTCGGCTTTGCCACTAACTTACAATGTGACACGTTGGGCCTTGGTTCCTTTTCTCGGCTTTAGTTTCTTTGGCCGTTTGAGGAATAAAGTGCATAAGATCACCCTAAGGTCTTTTCAAGCTGTAACATTCTATGAAGTCATAATTAAAATGCCCTGGGAGAACACTATTTTAAAGAATATTTTTGTTGTGAAATCAAACTGCGCAAAGCTAATTATCACTCCTTAATTCATCTATTTTTTAACTTTCACTTTTGTCTGCCTAAGTTTTTTTAGGTATAAAAGTGAATATTTAAAATATGAAAAGAAATCACAAAACACAAATTTGAATAAGTTGCCAAATACCACGAACATCCCCAAATCCAGAAAGATGGCGTAATATTTTTACTAAATAACTGCCTAACACATATCTATAAGGATTTTTTAATCTTTCTACAATTTTTTGGCTTGATATGCTTTGATCATCTCCCCATGTAATTGCCATTTTATAATATTTTTAATATGAAGAATTAAAAAGATAAGCTAGGCTTTCCTCTAACAGAGTTGATCAAAATTTATGTCTTATTATGGATAGGTGGGATGTGTAAATTTTACAACTTCAGATACAGAGTACTCACTGTTTGTAGTATTGCTGCAAGGTTGTGGTTTTCAAACAGGAAATCTGAAAAATCCTATTTCACCCAATTCCCCTCAACAAAGAAAAAAAATATGGAGCATTCATTACTTTATACACTGTATTCTCAGGTATATTCTTGAGAGTAGAGAATGTCTGTTTGACTGTCAGTAAGAATTCCAGATCCGAATTTAATCATATGTATTTGGTGACTTGAAGACTTTTTCACAGGTTAACTTCTCGCTCGGTATATTCCAACCCTCCTTTCTCCTCCATTCTCATTGACCTCTGGTACTAGGTGCGAGGACACGTTCCTGGGGGGTCAGCACTGGTGGTCCCGTGCCTTCATGAGAGAGTGCCAATGAGTCAGCCTGCAGAGCGCTCCTGGAAGCCGTCTCCACGCTCTGGCTGTCTCCAAAGCTAAGCTGGCAGACAGGGCGGAGTCCACCGTTGTTGTGAAGGATTTCCACCATCAGGGGGCAGTAAAGGCCATTGGCTGTGGCTGAGCAAGTCTCTAACCTTCCCCTTGAGAGGCATCAGAGGAGGGTGGGTGACTGGAAAACTTCCACGCTTTAAGTTTTATTTACCTCTGCTAAGGTTGTTCAAACTTCAATGCCATTTCCCTCCTCTCTGATGTGTCCTTGGTGCTCATTCACCACTTTTCTTACCACATTCCCAAAGTCTAGAACATTCCCAACGTTGGCTTGAAATGGAAATAGCTGCATCCTGCTTTTTCCTTTCACTTCAGACCACAAGTTGAGGATCAGCATAGGAAAACAGACAGCCAACGTTTTGTTTATTCTATTCATCCAGAAAACATTTCTCAGGTAGGTCCCCCTGCCTCTTGCTTGTGCTGGTGATTCTTTGCCTAAGTCTTTTTTTTTCTTTTAAAAAAATTAAACGTGATGTAAGAATGTAGTGAGCCAAATTCAGAATGAGGGAAACTGTGCTAAAAGAGGTAAACTGAGGCACAATAAATTTTTTTTCAAAAAAAATTTATTTGTGCAAACAATAATTTATGAATTAGGCAGTTCCAAACCAGAAGTGGTTTGGGAGCTCTGCTGAGAGAACACAGGGAGAGGCTTTTAAAGGACTATGGAAGTAAAGCAAAGAAAATATTTGATGAGCTGCAGTTGTACAGTTGCCTCATTTGGTCTATCCCACTGGAAGGTCCTAGTTGTTAATATATAATTATAAGTTTGTTGGCTGCTTCTGATTGGTTGAGCTTAAGTTCTGTTTTTTTCTTTAATATAGGCATTTACAAGAAATAGCTCAACTTAAATTTTGCTTATGTTTGCAAATCAAGCAAGGTTTAAGGTCACTCATGAGGCCTAATCGGCTTTGTCTGCTCAGGGATTCTTCAGGCCCTGGCTCCATTTCAATTTATTTAACAATTCTATAGGACAAGTGATGCCACTGCTTCAAAAAAGAAAAATGACATGAACAGAAAGGTGGGAGTGGAGTGCGGAAGTAACTTTTAGATGAAAAGAAACTTAAGAGACGGATCAACAAAATGCAACGTGTGGACATTGTTTGGATCCTGATTTGAACAAACTGACTATAAAAAGGATCTTTGTGGAACATGTAGGGACACTTGAACAGGGTCTGGAAGGTAGTCGACGCTAAGGCGTTTTTGTTAATTCTTCCGGGTAGGTGTGACGTGGGACAGTTCGGATTATGGTTCAGCAAGTGGTTATCACTCTCTACTCCCCTCCCGCAACCGTAGGAGATACAGGAAAGGAGGAGGCAGATGCAAAACCCAGAGGAGATGACGGGAAGGGGATGGACCACAAAACCATTTTTCTCTGTCCATCTTCCCTTCCCCATACAGTTATACCTTTTCTTGCCCTTGGGCCTTACTTAATATTTTGCCCCTCCTTAGGAAGCTCTCCCTTACTCCGTTCTCTTCCATCTTCCCTTAAGCAGGGCTGGACTCTGATCTTGCCATCTCCATCATGGCACATGCTGTCTGTCCCTTCCCTGAACGCTTGCTACGCTCCCACTGAATTATACTGTAGGTCATGTGCTCAACTCCTCAATTAGACAAAGGGCTCTTTAGGGAAGGGCCATGGCTGGGTCTGATGTCAGCTGCACCCCTCCCATGCTACGTGCTCAGAAAAAGTCCACCAGGTGAAAACAAGTTATCCTGGAAACTGTATTTGCATAGAGATGGGGTGGCCCCAGCAGTGCCTGTACCACCTGGAGGGGAGTTAGGCAGAAACCTGCAGACCTCCTGGAAGGTAGTGACTGACGGCAGAGACTTTAGTTCATGTCCCTTCCCTGACCATGGCTATTCAGAGAAGCTCCCCCAGCAAACAAGGCGCTGGGAGGCTCCACTGCAGTGGTTCTCAATCCTGGCCGCATGTCGGAATCACCTGGGGGGCTTAAAAAACTCCATCCTCATGCTCAGCTTCCCCCTTGCAGACGAATTAAAACAAAATCCCTCAGGGAGGGGGGCCCAGGCATCTGATATTGAAAAACCCATCCAGATGACACCTACTGTAGCTGAGGCAGAGATGCACTGGGCTGTGGACATCTTTGCCCCACCACAGAGCTGGGATTTAATGGAGCCATTTACAAAGCTGCCAGCTGTTCCTTGTTGGCTGTGCCAACAGAGAGAACAAGCCTACAGTTTTTTATTTCTGTAAAATATAGTCAGTAGTCCCAACAGTAAGCAAGGGAAAGTTCTTAAAGCCATATGCTTCAGGAGGAAATTGAGGTCTGGGCCGTGCTGCTAAGAGGAGGAATTCAGACGAACAGCACAGAGGCCTGCTTGCAAAACAAAAAGGGGCTCACAGTGGGACGGAATGGGGAGGGGAGGGATAGAGGGTAGGAGGGCGGGAGCCTGAGGAAGTGCAACTACTCTCCGGAGTCACAGTACAAGGAATTGCTCTCACGGTCCCCACAGGACATGGCTGCCTGGACCCCAGGTCCCAACCTGCCACTCCCTCTGCCTTGGGGTTAAGGTGGCTCTCCCCGGGGTCCTGATGAGGGCCTCTGCACCACTGCCAGCCCTTGCCCAGACGATGGGTTCTGCTGGGGGTGGCTGGGAGCTGAGCAGGCAGGTGCGGGTGGCGGACGTGCTGTGAAGGAGAGAAGCACCAGCCAGCTTGGACCCCCGCTTCCTGCTCCTGCAGCGAGGTCTCTCCCGCTCAGCGCTGGCCACGCTGTATGTCCACTGCGTGGGGAAAAGGTGTGAATTACTTACATGATGCTCGAGGTACAAAAAGTGACACATCTCTTAATTTTTCTAAATAAGACACAATCCAGCTATGAGATTCAGCTCAGGAGGAAGCCAAGTCCAGGCATTTCTGGGCTCTCCTTAGACAAGACCCTGAGGCTGACATGACCCACAGTGGCTGCCTGTTTCCTTCCCTTCACTCCGCCTAACAATGCTGCTGTTTCCCCGAGAAGGCTGCTGTGCTGCCCCTTGCAGCCCGGCTTTCCTCTGCCTGCAGCCTGGGGTCCAGGCTGCCATCCCCATCTGAGAGCTTGCTATCCTTGGGCTGCTGGGCTTGAGAGGGGTTCTGGTTACCACCACGAGCAGAAACCCCAACCCTCCCCATCCTGCAGCTGACCTGGACGGGCTGGGACAACACTTCCTTCAATATCCAGTGTTCAAAGCTGCAAATGCCTCACCTTCCACCAGCCATTCCCATTGGATTCACCTGGGGAACTTTAAGAACTACTGATGGCTGGTCTCACTTCTAGATTTTCTCATTTAATGGGTCTGGGTGCAGTCTGCACATAGGGATGTTAAAATGTTCCAGGTGATTCTAATCTGTAACCAAGGTCGAGAGTTACCACCAGCCCAATTTCTCTTTGTTAGTATAGAGAAGTTTGACAAACCCAGCTGCCTGCAGAGAGTGACTGGTTCATGTCAGTACAGGGTGCCATCTCCCACCTGCCCAGATCCAGGGTCTTTAAAAACCTGTGCAAGCTGAAAACAGTGACTAAAGGGTGGCCCTCAGTGACCAGCATGGGACTACTCACCTGGGTTTTTGAAAACAAAATCTTACCCACGTACTCACCTGGCTGGTTAAGGAAGCCCAAGCCTTCAGGACCAAAAGTCCTGGTTGTATTTTGGAGGCAATAAAACACCATTGCTTTAAATCTAATTTATAGCATATTTCTAACAAATCATCCTGCTACACTTGTCTGTACCCATCTGGATGCCAGTTCCACAAGGCCAGGGGCCAGGTTGATGAGTTTCCTGCTGTATCCCTACCGTACAGGACAAGCCTGGCACCCAGTTATGTCACAAGAACACATGAATATCTAAATGGACAGACAGGGATGGGTGGGTGGGTACAAGATGAGCACATGGACGTGTGAACCAGAATCACTGCCTCCTGGGATGCTCTGGAAAACCAGCCTCGGACTCAGGATTTATGGATCTTCTCAAAAGCCAGAATTGGTGAGGGACATCTGAAAGCAGAACAACCCGTAAATTCAATTTTTAAAAAGGCCAGAATCTCAGAGCCCAGGAAAGTTTTGCTATTTGCGTGGTTGCAATTTAAGATTTTGTGAGTATCTACCGTATCTGCCTCTCTAGCTTGTGATACACAGACCCCATGACTGAGGAACAGAAAGAAAGCCATCAGCCTCAAAGAGTGACCTTTCAGATATTTGATTTACAAGAGAAGGAAAAAAGTGCTGCAAGAGAAAGAATACGATTTCTTTCTTTCTTTCCCAGCTACCTTTATTTCTGGAGGGAATATATTTGAGCTGCCTTTTATTCCATCATTATATAAGCCTTCTCTCTGCAACCCGTACAAAAAGGAATCCCCCAGATACTTCCAAGCAGGTGGGGGAGACGGGAGGACTCAAAGTGGCTCTTGTCCACTCCTGTCCTGACCTGGTTTCACTCCAGCATTTCCTAATTGATGTGCAGGGCCCACTGGCTTCCCCTGTCTCTCCCTAGTGAGGGAGTAGAAAGCAGTCCCTGTGCTTGAAGTACACGTGGTCTCTTCTTCGAGGGACATTGGGTCCAGGCCTGTCTGCAGGACCACCTCTTGGGTGGCCAGCAGGTTCTCTAACTTGCCGGATGGAAGCTTTTGGAACTTGATGTGGGTCACGCATTTAGGACAGGGGGTGAAGAGGAAGGTAGGCCTTCGCCTCAGTTTTGCTCTCTGCCTTTGTTTGGTGAGAACTACCGAGTCAGCAGTCTGTTCCACACCCTGACCAGCTCTCACCTCTGATCCCTGACCCGTGCTTGGGCAGGGACTGAGCCCACCAAACCCTGTTTTTAGACTTTGTCGTGAACTATAAGCTCATCCCCTGGACAGGGGTCAGTGCTCTGCCCTGTCTGATGCAGCGAATACACGAGACGATGGTTGAGGCAGGCCCGACACCCAGCCTGACTAAGAGCGGCCACCTCACTGAAGCTCCTTCCTCAGCACAGACAGCGCCGCATGCTGGAGCCGTAAGGAACTGAGTGAACCCACGGGGTGTCTGATTCTGAGGAATTGAACTTTGCTTGTTGGAGTCCTGCTCCTACCAGGTGCGACATTCCAAAGGCTTAGAAATTACCTCCCAGAAGCCAAGGGCAAAGACAAGACCTCTTGCACAGCAAGGTTAGATTATTTGCTACACAGCATCCGAGTGGAGATGTTGAGTAAACAGTTGGATGTATGAGTCTGTGCTCAACAGAAATGTCTGAGCTACGGCCAGAGTGGTTGGGAGTCTTAGACACAGTGTATGAAAGCCGGGGGTGGACAGAGCTGGTGCGAGGGCCTAGGACGGACCTGGCGCTCCCTGCGCCAGTGAGAGGAGGCGTCCAGAGAGCCCGAGTCAGCAAACCACACTGAGAGGTATCGGCCAGGGAGGTAGGAGGAAACCAGACCCTTCCAGGGAGTCTTTGAGATGTATATATGTATAGATGATTACATACAATACTAGAACGGTTGAAGGTGTCAGAGGCATAAGTACCAGGGAGTTTGAAAGAAAGAAAAATTACTAGTGTTTAATGGAGCACTTAATATGCATTAAGACTTATGCTTGCATTGTGCACAAACCTCTAGGAGCTATCTGCTCCTTTGAATTCTCCATTTTATAAAAGTTACCAACATTTAGAAAGTGCTTAATAGGAGTTAGGACTGGTATTCACATTACGCACAAGACTTTATGAGGTATCTTTTCTACTAGATTCTCCATATTACAGAAGAGGCATTAAGCCCTAAGAGGGGAAGTAACTGGACCAAGGCCAGATGAGATTCACTCCACGCTGTCTGGCTCCACAGTCATTGTGGCTAAGCACTGGGCAATCCTGCCCCTCCGGGGCACTGGAAACTGGGGAAGGAATGAGGGGTCCTTAGTGGGAGACGAAAGATGCTTTCTGCAGAGTCACCATTGGGAAGCAGATGTAGAGCTGCTCTATGCAGCAGCACAGGGCAGACCCAGGGCCGTGCCCGGGGCTACTGAGAGGGCGATTTCATCTGGGGCGGGGAAGCCTTTTGGACACCCAGGGCTCTGTGAGCCGTGCACAGGGAGGGGGATTTCTGACCAATGGAGGCTCAGGCAGAGGCTGGTGAGCCATGGCCAGGGAGGCCTGGATGGTGTCCTCTTCCAGTTCATTCTGCTGCTCCTCATGGGTGACAGGCCACTACTGGGGGCCAAGTTCTTTTTCCTTCTGTGCTTTCTGGGCCATTAAATGTAATTCAAATAACACAGCCAACCCACCCAGCCCTCCACACTTAGCGGCCTTCAGCTCAGGAAGATGGAAATCAGGCAATCAATAGGCTGCAATTTGGTGCATGACACATGGCTGGTGCCATATAGAGCTACACTGAGCACTAAGTATGTGCCTGGTGTGTGCTAGGCACAGCCCAACAACCCAGTGAGGTAAGTGTTACCATTCCCATTTAAGGATGGAGAAATGGAGGAACTTCAGCAAGGTAAAATTGCAGAGCCAGGATTCAAACTTCAGCCTGTCTGACCCCAAAGCTCGTCTGCTTAACTCCCACTTATAACTCTGACCTGACCTTGGTGTTGTATTCCTGGAGGTTGTCCAGGCTAAGGTGTAAGCTGTCTTGTCAACCTTATGGGTTAATTAGGGGATTGCTGCGTTTCTCCCCAATGCTGTTAACGACAAAGTACTAGGTATTGAAGTTTTGGTGAAGGCCCAACATTAGAAATGTTAGCTGAGGAATCATGTGGTTCTTCCTCCAACATCAGCTGTGGGCAGTAGGGGACAGACACCCCACCCACATATATCACCGCCATTACTTGGGCTCAGCCTGGGAGTGGGTGCATTGGTGGGGTGCAAGAGCTCATTCTAAATAACTTGAGTCATCATGGTCAGGCTGTTTTTTGGCTAATGTTGCTTTGTCTGTGGCTAAATCACTGCACAGTTTGCAAAGGACGTCCTCTATAATCTCATGTGACCCTACGTCTGGAAGCACACGAGGCAGATGCTGTGATTCTTGTGTCACAGGTGAGGAAACTAAGACCCAGGGAGGTTGAGCAAACTGCCCAAAGTTATAGTTAATTATGGCAGAACATGGACTCCCATCTGCTTTCTGCGGCCTTCCCAAAGGCCTAAATCTGCCTACAAATGCCTTGACTGTGAGCCCAGGAGAGGAGTCCAGCCTCCTTCCAACACTGGAGAGGTAAGAGCTGAAAAAGAAAAAAACAGAGACAATAGCTATTGTGTTTTTCTATGAGAAACTCTGTACAAAAGTTGATTGTCTCCAGATTCCAAACCAAGCATGGCAGCTGGGCTACCAGCTCATTCTTAGGCTTGCCCATGCTTGGGGGACAGTGGGATATGGAAAGCATGTAAGGCATCATTGCTACATGAGTACAGGAGCTTGGAGTGATTGCACTGCGGAATCTACCTGGCAGCTCAGCAGGGAAATTGCAGCTAATTAATTTTGCCTGGCTTTATGGACTCCTCCCCATTCTTAATCCTCTGTGTGCTCTTTGCTAGAAGGTAAGTGTGGGAGATGTGGACAGAAGTGTAATCTATTACTTGCTTCTAAAACCCTAGGAATTTTCTGAGTGATTGGGGTGGGGGAAACGTCTTTTGTCATCCATAATAAACCCCATTCAAATGTGTCTGAGTTTACGCTAATGAGGTGACTCTGGGTGGGTCCCTAGTTTGCTTCAGGGTGGGGGCTGGTAGCCAGAAGAACCAACCATGTGATTAGAGGATGGGAACTTTCAGTTCCAACCCCAACCTCCACAGAGGGGAGAAGGGCTGGAGTTTGGGTTCAGTCCACTGACCAGTGATTTACTCAATCGTGCCTGCATAACAAAACCTGCATAAAAAACCTCAACGGTGGAGTTCGGAGACTTTCTGGGTTGTGGAACACACTGAGGTGCTGGGAAGGTGGTGCACCTGGCGCGGGCGTGGCAGCTCCCTGCCCCTTCCCCCATACCTTACTCTCTCTGTTTCTTCCATTGAGCTGTTCCTGCATTGCATCCAATAGCTGTAACTGTTTTCCTGAGTTCTGTGAGCCATTCTAGCAAATTATTGAAGCTGAGGAGGGGATCGTGGAAACCCTTCCACCCTCCCCCAATTTGACAGCTGGTCGGTCAGGATATGGGTGGCCCAGACTTGCGATCAGCATCTGAAGTGAGGGCAGTTTTGCAGGACTGACCCCTACCCTGTGGGGTCTGCACTAACTCAGGGTAATTAGTGTCAAAGTTGAGTTATATTGTAGGATAACCAGTTGGTATACAGAGAATTGGAGAATTGGTTGGTGTGAGGAAAAAACCCCACACACTTGGTGTCAGAAGTGTTCTGTGGGTAGAAACTGATCACAGTCCTAATAGTCCCAGACCCAGTTTCCCCGATTGTTAACAACTTATTATGTTATACTGTGCGTATGGTACATTTGTCACAATTAACAAACCCGTACCGATACATTATTATTAACATTAATGGAAGTCCATGCTTTATTCCCATTTCCTTATCTTTTAACCTAATGTTCCTTTTCTGCTCCAGGGCCCCATCAGGGATACCACATTACATTCAGTCATTGGGTATCAGACTCTGCTTGGCTGTGACTGTTCCTTGGATTTCAAATAGGGGCGCTACATGGTCAGACTTGAGTTTTGGAAAACTCTGGGACCACAGTGATGAATGAAGGATGGGTGCCCTGGCAGAGATGGGCGACAGGTGGGCTTGCTTGTGCCTGGGCTCGGCGCCTGGGTCTGTGGGGCGGAGTCTGGGAGGTGGGCTCTGCCGCTCACCAGGTCAGGGCCACCTCTGCCCCGGCCAGAGCACTTTTATCTAGGTTTTCATTTATTAATGTACAGTTGTTTTATTTATTACCATTTCATCCGTTTTATGTCTGTAGTTATTTCCTATTTTATTCTGTGGTTTATTTTAGTCTTTTCTTTTTTCCTTAATTAGTCTTGCCAGGGTTCTACGTTGTAAATTTCTTCAAAGAACTAGCTTTTGGTTTTGTACGATGTCTATTTTTTTTTTTTTTTAGTATTTATTTTAGTTATATTTGCCATTATCCATATTATTTTATTCTTTCTTCTTTCTTGTATTTTCTCTGTTATACCTTTTGTCATTTCTTGAATGTTTGTTATCAATGTCTATTTTTACTTCTCTTGATAAATGTACAAATATCTGAAAAGTTGTACTTCAGTGCTTTTAAAACACTTCGTTTCAAAATCCCATAGGTTACTGAGTTTTAAATACTTATTAATTTCATTTCTGATTTTGTTATTAGTAATACGTAATCCTGTTTCTTGATTCATGGTAATTTTGAACCTAGCTTTTTGTTGGTAATTTCTAATGTCATTGTATCACGAGGAGAGAACACATCCTCTGTGATAGTGAGTTCTTACAATTTACTGACACTTCCTTTGTGGCCTAATGCATCGTCATTTTTGGTGTGTGTTTAATATTTAATTAGAATACCTATTCTATATTTACTAGGTACAGATTCCTCTATATTCAATAATTCCATTTTTCAGATATTTGATATTTTTACTTTTTTCTGCTTTATCTATTCATTTCTGAGAGGGAGTATTCTCAACTATAATTGTTGATTTATATAGTTCTTTCCATAGTTTGTCAGTTGTTGCTTTATATATTTTGAAATTATATCGTAAGTCCTGTAAATATTCATGATATTTGCTTACTCTGCTATTCCTTTTGATCAACATATAACAATCTCTCTGTGTGTTTTGAATTTCCTTTTGTCAGATATTGAGATTATTCCCTGAGCTTTCTTTGGCTTCATATTTGCCTGGTGTATCTTTTCACACTCTTACTTTTTTAGGGTTTCTCTATTTTTGGTTTCAAATTTGCCTATCTAAGACAACCACTGTATTGGTGGATATTGTTTTCTTTAATCCAATGTGGGGGTCTCATTTTAAATTGGCAAGTTTGACATTTGGACTTTTTTGTTATTACCATTAGATTAGAACTTATTTCTGCCACTTCATGTCATATTTTCCATTCATTGTTTGTATTTTTCCTTTTTACTGTTTTTTGTTGGGTAAGTTGAGTTTTATTCTGCTGATATAAAAGCCATACATTCTATTTTGCTCTTATCGTGGTTTCTCCCTCTGGTGTAGTTGAATTGGCTCTCATCTCCAGGGTGTTAAGTAGTAGTGGTAGTGAGAGTGGGCATCCTTGTCTTGGATCTGACCGTGGTGCGAACGCCTCCAGCATTTCCCCGTTAAATACCATGTACGCCATCAACAAATGCGCTTCTTCTATGATCAGAGTTAAGTATAAAACTCATCTACCCCCTCCCCACTCGACCTCAACGCACGAGGAAATTAATAGTCATTTACTTTCATGCTTTCTTACGTGCTAGGCTTGCTAATATAGCCTGGAGTCCTTTTGAATGAGCACACCATGAATACAGAAATGCATACATTTTCTTTTGCAGCAACAGTGGTTTATTGATGTAATAACTCTAAAATAACATTGGCAATATATTTAATGTTAGACATTTGTGGCAGAGACAGTTATTTGTTTACCCTAATATCCATATCCGTTTCATAGAAACCTTGATTTTTGCCAGGGCACGTGGCTGTGTGGAATAAAGACTATATTTCCTATCTTCCCTTGCAGCTGGGTGAGGCCACATGATCACATTTCAGAAAGTAGGATTAAGTGGCATTTTTGTATAATATTGATACCTTTGGGGGTGCTTTGCTTCCTCCTCCTCCCCTTCTTTCCTTGCTGTAATATGGATGTGACGGCTGGAGATCCATGTTGGATCATAAATAGGAGGGCTACCCCTTAGAAAGGATGGTGACAGATAATTCTGCAGACACTTACCCAGCCCTGGCCTGCTTACTTTGAAACAAGAGAAACATAAGCATCTATATGGTTTAAGCCACTGTCATTTTGTGCCACGTTAGTGGCAGCTGAGCTTAATTCTAACTGATAGAGTTAAAGTTTTGGGGTGTTCATTTCTTATTGCTCATCATTGTATACTGTGACTTTTATGTTCTTTATTTTGATTTAATATTTGCTCTGGGAAACTAGTCTTTGGATTAGTCAGATTTGAGCTTGAATTCTAGTTTTGTCAATCATTAGCACAAAGCTAGAAATATTTTCTAATTTTTAACCTTTCTTTCGTGTTTGTAAATGGTCAATGGCATGCGTCTTGCATGACTGTTGTGAGACTAAATATTTGTAAAGTGTTAACAAGATACCTATCATATAATTGCCACTTGATGCATTTTTTTTTTTACCATTCTTCTCTTTATGTATTCTCCATGTTGAGGAATCATATCCTGACTCAGCAGAACAATATTCCAAAATATTTCTCATAAAAATTATTATATTTTGTCCCTGAGTGACTTATACCATGATTTCTCCCCCTCAACCCGCGATAGCTTTTCTTGATCTTTTTGCAGTCCTGTGAGCCTCCAGGTACCATGTCTCATGTGCTGATGCCCAGAGTAGGAGTGAGTTACTAAACCTCATGATCTATTGCCATCAAGTAACATTTCCAAGGAAGATTAAAAAAACACACACCCAGAGTCTTAAAAAAAGGGAATTAGTGAATTTCAAAAGTTTCCTGCAGTGAATTAGTTTGGTTGAATTCAGTTCATTCAGTGCGACATGCCCTCTAGCTACGTGATAAAGAAAGCAAGGCCTGTGCTCTTGAGTAGTTCCCTGAGAGGTCAGATAGTAAGGAAGTAAGTTTGCTGAAGTCTAATGAAACCTACAGAGGAAGGACTACTTAGTGTTACGGGGAGAATGGAAGTGTTGTTGTTTATATATCAGATTGGACCTGAAAAAGAGTTTGTTTCAAAATATTAAGGGGATACAAATGTGTTTGTTACATGGATAGCTTTTATAATGCTTGAGTGAGGTCTGTAAGTGTGCCCATCACCTGAATAGCGTTCATTGTACCCACTAGGTAGGTTTTTATTCCTTCTCACCTCTCCTTTCTGCTTGATTTCCAAAGACTTTTATTTCCCTCTGTGCACATGTGTGCCCCTCGGTTAGTTGGGTTAATTTATTAGAGAGCACATGTGGTATTTGTTTTTCCATTCTTGAGATACTTCGCTTAGGATAATGGGCTCCAGGTCCATCTAAATTGCTGCAAAAGGCATTAATTCATCCTTTTTGGTGGCTGAGTAGTAGTCCGTGGTATACATATACCACATTTTGTTAATTCACTGGAATTGATGGGCACTTGGGTTGATTCCACATCTTTGCAATTGCGAATTGTGCTGCGGTAAATGTTTGAGTGCAGGTGTCTTTTTGATAAAATGATTTCTTTTCCTTTGAATAGATACTCAGTAGTGGGATTGCTGTACCAAATGATAGGTCTACTTTTAGTTCTTTGAGGACCCTCCATACTGTTTTTCGCAGAGGTTGTACTAATTTGCAGTCCCACCAACAGTGTATAAGTGTTCCTTTCTCTCTGCATCCATTCCAACATCTACTGTTTTTGGACTTTTTAATAAAAGCTATTCTAACAGGGGTAAGATGATATCTCATTGTGGTTTTAGTTTGCATTTCCTTGATGATTAGTGACATTGAACATTTTTTCATGTGTTTTTTGGCCATTTGTCTATCTTCTTTTGAAAAGCTTCTGCTCGTGTCTTTTGCCCACTTTTTAATGGGGTTGTTTGTTTTTTTTCTTGCTGATTTGTTTGAGTTCTTTGTAGATTCTGGATATTAGCCCTTTATTGGATATATAGCTTGTGAATGTTTTCTCCCATTCTGTAGGTGTGTATTTGCTTTGTTGATTATTTCCTTAGCTGTGCAGAACCTGGGACCATTTATTTAATTTTGTTATTACTGCAATTGTCTTTGGGGTCTTAATCATAAATTCTTTGCCTAGGCTGATATGTAGAAGAGATTTATTACGTTTTCTTTATGGTTTCATGCCATATATTTAAGTCTTTTATCCATCTTGAATTAATTTTTGTGACTGGTGAGAGACAGGGGTCCTGTTTCATCCTTCTGCATCTGCCTATCCAGTTTGTCCAGCACCATTTATTGAATAGGGCTTCTTTTCCCAAGTGTATGTTTTTGTCTGCTTTGTGGAAGAGCAATTGGCTGTATGTAGATGGTTTTATATCTGGGTTCTGTGTTCTGTTTCATTGGTCCATGTCTCTATTTTTGTGCCAATACCATACTGTTTTGGTTACTATTGCCTTAATATAGTTTGAAGTCTGGTAATGTGATGCCTCCAGCTTTGTTCTTTGTGCTTAAGACTGCTTTGGCTATTTGGGCTCTTTTCTGGTTCTAAACAAAGTGTAGAATTATGCTTTCCAGGTCTGTGACATATGATGTTAGTATTTTGATGAGCATTGCATTGAATCTGTAAATCACTTTGGGTAGTATGGACATTTTAACAATGTTGATTCTACCAATCCATGAGCATGGTATGTTTTTCCATTTGTTTTTGTCATCTGAGGTTTCTTTCCTCAGTGTTTCTTAGTTATCCTTGTAGAAATATTTCACCTCCTTAGTTAAGCATATCTAGGTATTTTATTTTCTTTATAGCTATTGTGAATGATATTGAGTCTTTGATTTTATTCTCAGCTTGAATGTTATTGGTATATAGAAATGCTACTGATCTATATATATTGATTTTATAACCTGAGACTTTGCTGAATTTATTTATCAATTCCAGGAATCTCTTGGTGGAGTATTTGGGGTTTTCTAGATACAAGATCATATCATCAGTGAAAAGCAATAGTTTGACCTCCTCTTTCCCAATTTAGATACCTTTTATTTCTTTCTATTGCCTGATTGCTCTGGCTAGGACTTTCAGCACTATGTTGAATAGAAGTGGTGACAGTGGGCACCTGTGTCTTGTTCCAGTTTTTAGGGGGAATTTTTTCAACTTTTCCCCATTTGGTATGAAGTTGGCTGTGGGTTTGTCATATATGGCTTTTATAATTTTGAGATATGTTCCTTCTGTGCCTAGTTTTTTGAGAGTTTTTATCATGAAAGGGTGCTAGATTTTGTCAAATGCTTTTTCTGCATCTATTGAGAGGATCATATAATCTTTGTTTTTGCTTCTGTTTATGTGGTGAATTACATTTATCGATTTACGTATGTCGAACCATCCTTGCATCCCTGAGATGAAGCCCACTTGATCATGATAGGTTATTTTTTTGATGTGCTGTTGGATTCGGTTTGCTAGTATTTTATTGAGGATTTTTGCATCTATATTCATAAGGAATATTGGTCTATAGTTTTCTCTTTTTGTTGTGTCTTTTCCTGGCCTTGGTATCAGGTGATATTGGCTTCATAGAATGAGTTGGGGAGGATTCCTTCCTTCTCGGTGTTATGAAATAATTTCTGCAGTATGAGTACCAGCTCTTCTTTGTAGGTCTGGTAGAATTTGTCTGGTAAACAATCTGGTCTGGGACTTTTTTTGGTTGGAAGATTTTTTATTACTGTTTTGATCTCACTGCTTGTTATTGGTCTGTTCAGGAGTTCTATTTCTTCCTGATTGAGTCTTGGGAAGTTGTGTGTTTCCTGGAATTTGTCCATTTTTTCAATGTTTTCTAGTTTATGTGCATAGAGATTTTCATACTATTCACAAATGATATTTTCTTTTTCTGTGGTATCAGTTGTAATATCTTATTCATTTCTGTTTCTTTCTTTTTTTTTTTTTTT
>NW_012154174.1:8270438-8272135 GCF_000956105.1 Propithecus coquereli
GAGCTTTAGAATTTGGGTGATTTTACATTGGTGGGTATCTATTGTGCTGATTCATGTATAATATGGTTCTGAATATTTCCTGCAGGACAGATCTGTTTGTGACAAATTCCCTCAGTGTTTGTTTATCTGGAAAAGTCTTATTTCTCATTCATATGAAACTTAGTTTTGCAGGATACAAAATTCTAGGCTGGCAGTTGTTCTGTTTAAGAACACTGAAGATAGGGCCCCAATCCCTTCTGATTTGTAAAGTCTTCACTGAGAAGTCTAGGGTTAGCCTGATGGGTTTTCCTTTGTACGTTACTTGATATTTTGCCACATGACTTGCAGGAGTTCCTCCTTTATGTCGACTTTGGCCAGTCTGATGACTGTATGTCTTGGTGATTGCCTCTTTGCAATGAATCTCTCAGGTGTTCATTGAGCTTCTTGTATTTGGATGTTTAAATCTCCAGTAAGGCCAGGGAAGTTTTCCTCAATTATTCCCTCAAATAGGTTTTCTAGCCCTTAAGCTTTTTCTTCTTCACTCTCAGAGATGCCCATGATTCTTATACTTAGCCGTTTTATATAATCCCATATTTCTCATAGTCTTTGTTCATTCCTCTTGATTCTTTGTTCTTTATTTTTGACTGACTGTGTTAATATAAAAGAGTTGTTTTCAAGCTCTGAAATTCTTTCTTTTGCCTGGTCTAGTCTATTCTTAAAGCTTTCCACTGTGTTTTATATTTCCTTAAATGAATTTTTCATTTCTAGAAGTTCTATTTGTTTTTTTTTTAATGTCTATCTCTTTAGTAATTTTTTCATTCATTTTCTGTTTTTCTTGTTTTTTTTTTTTTTTTGAGTTGGTTTCCCATTTTCTCTTGGATTTCATTGAGCTTCCTGACAATCCATATTTGGAATTCTTTAGCTGTATGTTCAATATTTTCATTTTGGTTGGGATCCATTGCTAGAGAGCTGGCATGCCCCTTTGGGGGTGTCCTTTTGCTCTGATTTTTAATGCTTCCAGTGTTCTTGCACTGATTCCTTCTCATCTGGAGCAGATGTCACTTCTTGTTTTTGGATTTTCTTTTGTTTAGATAGGGCTTTTCATCCCCCCCTACTATTAAGGGTATATCTGTAGCATATGTTGGGTAAGAATTTTTGTCTTTGCTTGTCAGTGCTTTGGTGGGGTCTAGGTTTTGGATGCACATCTTGTTATAGATATCCTTAGTGTGGTGGTTTTCTTAGTTGCTAGTTATTTGTAGGCTGTAGTGGTGGGTGGTCAGATTCCCTGTCTCTTATTGATGAGGGAAGATGGGGGGTCTTTAAAATCTTTTCTCTTTCCCCAGCCCTGTGGTCTTCTTAATGGTGTGAATTATACTGGGATACCCAGTTTAATCTCTGAGACAGTAGATGGTGCTTGTGGCTAAGAATCAACTACACCCTGTATGATTGAGTCAGTAAATTTTGTCGTGGGCTGTACAAGTTGTCCTCCCTGCCAGTAGATTGTGCTTGCCATAAAAAACCAGCTTCAGTGTGTTTTTTTTTTTTTTTTTTGGAACCTGTGACCAGCTCTAGCCCCTCAGGAGAAGCACTTGAATGCCCCAGGTGGTAGGTGGGGCCCTGGAACTTCCAGGTGAGTTCTTATTCTCCATCACAGCAAAAGTGGATGTAGGAGTTAGGATGGGTAGGGCTAAGTTGGGTGAGCCTGCCCTCAGGATTCA
>NW_012154174.1:8272286-8273780 GCF_000956105.1 Propithecus coquereli
TGGTGTCAGCCTAGCTCACAGCAACCTCAAACTCCTGGGCTCAGGCAATTGTCTTGTCTCAGCCTCCTGGGTAGCTGGGACTACAAGCACGTACCACCGTGTCTGGCTAATTTTTTGTTTTCTATTTTTAGTTGTTTGGTTAATTTATTTCTATTTATAGTAGAGACAGGGTCTTGCTCTTGCTCAGGCTGGTCTCAAACTCCTGAGCATAAGCAATCCTTCTGCCTAGGCCTCCCAGAGTGTTAAGATTACAGGTGTGAGCCACCACCCCCAGCCTGTAATATCTTATTCATTTCTGAATAAGGGTCCTTTCTCTTCTATTCCTGGTTAATTTAGCAAGAGGTCTATCAATTTAGTTTATCTTTTTGGAGAACCAATTTTTTATTTCATTTATCCTTTGTATTTTTTTATTTTTATTTTCCATTTTGTTTAGTTTTTCTCTGACTTTAGTTCCTTCTTTTCTTCTGGTTTGGTTTGCTCTTCCTTTTCTAGTTCCATGATATCTGTCATTAAGAAATTGTGATCTTTCTGTCTTTTTGGTGTAGTCATTTAAGTTTCCATGAAGTTTCCCCTTAGGACTGCTTTTGCTGAAGCCCATAGATTTTGATTGCTTGTGTCCCCTTTGTCATTCACATCAGGAAATTTTTTGATTTCCCTCTTAGTTTCATTCTCTACCCAATAATAGTTTAGCATTAGGTTGTTTAATTTCCATGACTTTGTGTAGATTTGAGTGTTTCTCTTGGAATTGATTTCTAGTTTTATTCCACTGTGGTCTGAGAAGATACATGGTATGATTTTGATTTTTTTGAATTTCTTGAGCCATGTTTTATGGCCTAAGATATGATCAATCTTGGAGAATGTTCCATGTGCTGATGAGACAAATGTATATTCAGTAGTTTTGGGTAGAATGTTCTGCAATGTTGGTTAGGCCCATTTGTTCTAGAATCCCATTTAAGTCCACTGTTTATTTATTTATTTTCTGCTTCAATGATCTGTCCAGCTATGTCAGTGGGGTGTTGAAGTCCACAGGAATTATGATGCTGCTGTTTATCTCTTTGTTTAGATCTGGTAGAATGTGCTTTATGAATCTAGGCACTCCTGTGTTAGGTACATATATATTTAGGATTTTTATGTCTTCTTGTTGAATTAGTCTTTTTATCATTATATAATGACTGTCTTTGTCTTTCTTTACCATTGTTGATTTAAAGTCAATTTTGTCTGATATGAGAGTGGCTACACCTGCTCTCTTTTGGTTTTCTATTTGTGTGGAATATATATTTTTTCCATCCCTTCATGTTGAGTCTGTATGAGTCCTTGTGGGTTAGATGTGTTTCCTGGAGACAGAATATACTTGGTCTGTAATTTTTCATCCATTCAGCCAGTCTGTGTCTCTTGAATGGAGCATTTAGATTGTTCACATTGAGTGATAGAATTGATATGTGTGATACTATTCTGTTCATCATGTTGGATATACCTTATTGCTTTGTTTTCTCT
>NW_012154174.1:8275647-8285815 GCF_000956105.1 Propithecus coquereli
GTGTTTTTTTTTTTTTTTTTTGGAACCTGTGACCAGCTCTAGCCCCTCAGGAGAAGCACTTGAATGCCCCAGGTGGTAGGTGGGGCCCTGGAGCTTCCAGGTGAGTTCTTATTCTCCATCACAGCAAAAGTGGATGTAGGAGTTAGGATGGGTAGGGCTAAGTTGGGTGAGCCTGCCCTCAGGATTCACAAAGGCCAGTAAGGGAGTTGTCTTGGCAGTGGTCGAAGGTCTACTCCCAGGCTGCTAGGGAAAGCCACCAGGGGGCTGGGGTTGCTGAAACAGCCCCACCAAGCCAGAAAGTCTGCTTGTGGAGCAGGGCAATCTGAGATTCACAATGTGGGTGTCAGGAGTGAGTTTTGTTCTTCTCCCCTGTCCTCTGCCCTGTGGTCTTCTTTTGGCATCTGGCAACAGGCAAGAGGTTGAACTAGCTGAGCTCACCTAGCAATGGCACTATGGGCTGGGAGCTTCCTTGTCCAGGATGCTCCCCTGGGCTGAGAATGCAGCTTTCCTGTGGGGGAAGGGGTACTCCATGAGTGTTCTGTGGCTCAGACTCACACTGCACTCTCCTCTCAGTACCACCCATGTGGGCTCCCTCACCTCCTGAGAATAGTTCACAAATCTCTCCATGCCCCTGAGCAACACAATCCAGTGCTGGGGGTCTGGGATCTGGCTTTCAGGCCTTTCCCTAGGTCCCCCAAGTTCAATGCCTGACCATGCCAGGGAGGAGCGTGCTGGTCTCAAGCTGTCTATGGAGTGCTCTAGTGGGTTTGATGTCCCTCCACTTCAGGGTATGCTCTGCTCTGCTGGAGAAGCCATGTGAACAGCACCTGGGAAGGCCAGTGGGCAGGGAGCTCACAGACCAAGCACCCCTTGGTCCACTGCAGGTCTTTAACAGGAAATATGTGAGCCCCACTCTCTGTGGAAGTCTCAGTGGTGGGCACACCAATAGAGGGTAAACTGCCGCCTCTGAGAGTCTAGGCTAAATTGTTCCTCTTGGCATCAGTGGGTAGGGGATAGGTGGGAGAGGAAAAGGGTCTCAATGGAGGAGAGCTGGCATTCTGGTCATTTCTGTCCCTCTCTCCAGAAGGCAGCCTGCCCAGAATGTCCAAGCTCTGGGGTCATGCAGATCCCCCAGGACCCATTGGCTCCTGTGGCTCCCACAGTCTGGGCTGGAGTTGGGAAATGTTTGCGTGGGAATGAGTGAGACAAAAACTGAGCGGCTGAAGCTCCCTGGGGAGGACAAAGGTGCACAATGGATGGAGAAGCAATATGGTGCCTACTGTCTCAGCTGGAGTCTGTGGTGATAGGAAATGCCCCAAGGGACTGGCAGCCTGATGCTTTGTCCTCAAGAAGCTCCCAGTTCACTGGTGGCAGCAGCCCTTGGGCTCATGAGTACAGAAAGGCTCTCCAGCAGCTCGGGAGCCTACTGACTGCCAAAGATGTGAGGGAGGGAGAACCCCCCTCCCTCCCCACACATATGCCTACCCTTTCGCCAGGCTCCAAGCCTCTCAGGGGTTGATCTCTGCTGATATCTTTCTCCTTCTTGTTCTGTTCTACAACTTCTTCCCGTGGAATCTCTGGCAGGTTCTGACACTTTTTCCTCAGAATTATACCCTATCTGTGTTTTTTTTCCCTCATCTAAAACTTTTCCTTCTTTCTGAGATGATCTGGCAGCCGATGTCTCTGGTCAGCCATCTTGAAATCCCTCTGCTGAAGAAGAGTTTGAAGAGTAATAGAGATTTTCTGGGTAGGTGATTGGAAATGTCTTAAGTAGGCCTGGGAAGGGGCATTTAGATGGGAGAACAGCAGCCCCCGAGGATTATAAGTGTGAAACAGTGTGGCCTGCCTGTGTGCCTGGGAGTGGCTCCGTATCGGTCCAGTGCAGGCAGCAAAATGCCCACAGTCTATGTGCGGTTCTGGGAAGGACGGACTGAAAGTGACGGGCAGGAACTAGGAAGTACGGTGTTTTCAGGGGTGAGTCTGAATTTTCTAATGATGGCTGAGCCATTAGAGTTGAAGGAGAATTGGAGTGTTCAGGGGGAAACCACAGACAGGCAGACCAGCTAGAAGCTACTGCAATCATCTATGTGAGAGGGGACAAGGGCTCCAGGGAAGAGGGCATGTTTGAGGCATCAAGGAGACAAAATTGACAGCACTTGGCTACTGATTGAATACAGCATTTCAGGGCTGGCTCCCACTTCTGGAGTGTGTGACTGAATGAATGATGAGGCCATCAACCAGGATAGAGCATCCAGGAGGCAGGAGAGGGCGAAGGAAGACAATAAGCTCCATTCTGGACGTACTAAGATGCTGCTGCCTTTTCAGAACCCTTTTCCTCACCACTCAGATCTTATCTTGATTTTTTATAGAGTGCTACTTGAAACCAACTATCACTTACCTGCTGCTGTTGTTGGGACATCATGGCAGCTCAGTTTCAAACACGTGCTGATTTAGGGAAAGTGTTTCAAGCATCAGAGGAAAGCCCAGAGCACAGCAAGGTGGGAGAAATGGCAGAGGAGTTTAGGAAGGCAGACTCGGTGCACTGTGTATCCTGGCTGCCTGGATTCCAGGAAATTCTTCACAGGAAGAGCAAGGGAAGTCTCAGCGGACAAAACCTGAGGAGTCCCAGAGTTATGGAAAACACATGGGGACATGTAGAGGGAGGTGACCACGGCCACAGCTCGTGCGGGAGAGCACTGTGAGATGCTGGGAGCACTGGGCTGTGTTTGACACCTGATGAGGCCGACCCTTAGAGCAGCAGGAGCAAGTTATCCGTGAGAGAATCCAGGCGGGCTGCTCTCTCGCTGTGCTGTCCCCACTTGGCCAGGAGGCAATGATGGGGATTGACTCCTAGGTGGGAAGAATGAGAGGTGGGAACGTGAGAAAGGCAAGACGGTGTCTGCTGCCAGGAGGTGTTTCTGTTGCCTCCAATGAGGTTCTGGTTTGTTCTGCCCACAGCCAGCCACGCTGCACCACACTGACCTTAGGTCAGCCTCACCTGCCACTCTCTCTTGCTTGATCCTCTTCCCGTGAGAAAGCACTCTCTTAGGAGAGAAATAAGACTGTAGGAAGGGAAATCAGAGAAAGTCCGTCTCATTGCTTATCAGAAAAATTAGCTAAAGTCCTAGGTTGTAGTGGGTGTCATTTGTGTTTTAATTAAGGTTTTATACATGTGATTAATCAGTAGACCTTTACATTTCTAGCTGGAATCCTGGGATTTTGGCAATGTTAGGTGCTTTTATGATGTGGAGGGGCATTCAGAGCAGTGTAAAGATGTTCATGTTTGGGCTAATGCACTTGCCAAGCTAAAACATTTTTTTCTAAGATCTAACAAATTCATCTGAGAATTTGTATGGCATGACACAGGGACAGCATGGAATGATGGCACATAGTGCTCTGCTCGACTGGTTGGAAGTCTGGGAATTAAAGCACCTTTGCTGCTCATTATTTACTTAATTCAGGAGGTAATTTATTTATGAGGACTGCTTTAGCTCCAGTAACAGGAGGGCTGGTTTTCTCATGAGACAGTCACAAAATGTGGCATTTTCCATGTGCAGGGCAATGTGGTGAGGGGCAAAGGCATGGGGCAGGTGGATGTGGATTGGAATCCTGCCTGCATCACTTATTTGCTGGGTGACCACCCTGGCAAGTTACTTGACCTCGCTAAGTCTCAGTCAACTCGCTTACAAAATATTAATAGGAGGAGCTGGTAACATCTGCCTCATGGGCCACTGCAAGGATTAAATGAGCTAAAGCACGTAAGACACATAGTAGGTGCTCAGTCGAGGTCACATTTCCTTTCACGAGAGGCTCTGTTAGAAAAAGTGCAGCAACTGGCAGCAGAGAACCCAGGTTCACACATTCAATCCTTCTGGCTCTGAAAAGCTCTGAACTTCTCTGAGTCTCATTTGCCTTATTCATAAAAGAGGGTTAATATAGTTGTACCTTTCAGTTGTTGAGGCTATAAGGCTCTCAACTCACAATATTGTTGAAAATCCTTTAAAAGCCCCGAAGCCCTCTTAGTTATCGTGATGTAGGAGGATGTTTCTGAAGGTGCAGAAGGGAGAGGGAGGGCGTGTGTTTGTCTCTATGTGGTTTGCGTGGGGAAGACCTTCATTCATTAGTCAATGGGTGTTTGTTAGTGTGGGCTTTAGCTGTGTCCACTCGGGCAGTTAGGACTGTCTGGAGGTGGAATTGGACCCTGGCACTAATTCAGTGGAGGACACTGGGATCCCCTTGGATATGAACTCAGCAGGCGGAAGACAGCATCATGGTGCACATGCCTGGCTTCGAGCCCAGGAACCACCGTGGGAGGGGTGAGGTGGGATTACCAGGACTGTCCTGTACTCAGCCCCCTTTGCCAGATGCCTGAGCCCTAAAGCAAAGTGGGTCTATCTGGACTGTATATTTATGGTCTCCTGCAACCTAGCAGTGAGTCTGGCACCCTCAATAATCAGACCCTCAGTAATGCATTTCGAATGCATGAATGTGTTGAATGTGCCTCTGCAGGACACAGAAAAGACAAGGCACTGATAGCTTTGGGACTGGGGATGGGCGTGACATTGACCTTCAGTGCCCTTGGCATTGGGCTTCAGTGCCTAACAGCAGCAGCTGGGCCTTGCTGGTCATTCGATCTTGGCTCCCACTGTTTGAGTGGGTAAAGGTGAAAAATGTCACCGTGACAACTCTTGGAGGAGAGGAGGAAATTGCAGATGTCTTGGCTGAGAGGGCTTGTTCTCAAAGCTCATGTGGGAAACCTCCTGGCCACTTTGAGAATTGACTGCAAGGGACTTTAGAGAGATCAACATTTCCATAGAATGAATAAAGTTGAAGTTAGAGAAATACTTTTTTGTTGCCCAGGTTAATGTGTTGTGATATGGGTCCAAGGCATGCTGGAAAGAAACAAAGTGAGGAGCAGTCTGAATTCCTAACAGAGTTTACAGTCTAGTGGTGCAATAGGTGTGTGCCTCCCTGATGTAGGATGGGAGGGAGTAAATAGCGTCAGGCGAGAGGCTTAGGACAGGTGACATGAGCGTTCAAAGGAAGATGAGATGGCATATGGCTCAAGACATCAGCGAAGGGTGGGCTTTCATCTGGGCATTGGGGGCTGGGCAGGATCGGATGAGGGAGATGAGGCAGAAGGTCATGGAGACACAGCTCTGCATCCCTGCAGGGGAGGACCCAGTTGTCCCCACGTCATGTGTCCGTGCTGTTCCTCTCAACTGGCTACGAGGGAGGTGGCATCATGATGCGAAGGCTTGGCTGCAGTTCACTTCCTGCCCCTCTGCTCAGGTCTCAGAGATACATCCCAGGTATACATCCCTCCTCGGAGACAGTCTAGCAGACTCTTTACGCCAAGAGGCCAATGGTCTGGCTTCCACAGGGCCGCTTAATGAATCTCTCAGAAGCATGACTCTACTTACGTTATGATCCCGCTCCAGAAACCTTTAATGACTCCCAGTTGCCTCTGCAAAGTGTTTCAAATATCCCCAATGACAAGAATCACTGGAATATCAGGACTCTTCCCCAGAAATTCCAATCCAGTGCATCTAGGTGGGGGCCCAGAAATCTGTTTCTTTAACAAGCACCATAGGAGATACTAATTAACCTCCAGCAAATCTGAGAAACCAGTTGTCCTGCAGAATAAATTCTAAAACCATGAACTTAAGACTCTAGAGAATTCAATAAAGTGCTCTGCAAATAAAGAGTAGATGGGTGTTTAGGGAGAGGCAGAGATGCAAGAGGGAAAAGTCTCCAATTTTCCACTTTTCATGAGACATCCTGTGTTCTTATATAATAATAAACACCTTCTATATTTTGTCTGATAATACATGATCTTCTATAATGTGCAACCAAGGACTCCTGACTAATAGAGGAGTGATTTCAAAAGGGAATCATTCCATCACAGGCACACAGACTGGTGGGTACACATTCACCTTCTCTGACCCTGTCTCCTAGGGGAACATGATGTCAGGAAAGTTCTCTGAACTTAGAGAGGCAGGGCTCTCGGCCCCAGCAGTGGGGGTGGGAAGCTGGAAGGCAGGGAGCCAGGCAGGTAACGTTTTGACCTAGTTTGGTTTTCTTCCTTTTGAAGTTCTAATATTGCCAAGGGCTACTGGGATTTGATTTCCTATCCTGCAACCTGGGTAAACCTGGGCCTCCTGGACAAGCCCAGGGTTAGGGCCAGACAGGATTGCCCTGGGGCAGAGGCCAGCATGCACACCGCACCCTGTGTGGGGTGCAAGAACAGTGTCAGTCCCATGATCCAAGATGAGCAGATGGAACCAGAGGCAGGGTCAGAGCTAGAGGTCAAAATGCAGGATGCTGGGTGGGGACGGTCCACATGCTGAGTGCTGGGTGGGGCCCTCGCCTGCGCCAGGTACTAGTGGAGTGCAGTTCTGGGCATGGGCGAGGCCAGTTAGTTTAAGGCTGCAGTTTCTGGCTGGATAAATTGGGCACTTGTGGAGTTTCTGTGGCCAAAGGCAGGGGCTTCTAGTTTCTACCGGCTCCAGAAATCCTTTGGCAATTCAGAAAACAGGCACCCATGCCTTGCTGCGGATGTCAATGGATCCAGCAGCTGATGTCAGGGAGGGGTGCTGGGGAAGGAGCTTCAGGCATGCAGGGAGCTCTCTTGGCAGGACACAGTTCCCTGCCCCCGCCATCCTGTCTGGCCTCCTCCCCACCCTCTGCCCAGCACCAGTGATCTGTGGGATTTGTGGTGTGTGCTGTCATCCTGGTGGAGGCGCAGATGGAGGGGTAGTCAAGCAGCACCGTTTGCTTTTTGGAAGCAGCAGAACCGAAAACCTTGTGTCATTTTAACAAAGAAGAGATGAAACAGCAGGCAATTAGGCAGGAGTGTGTCAATTAGTGAGCCAGAAAAATGCTTTGCAAAGTTTTGATGATTCAACACTGTCAAACAAAAACAAAATTAAAAAAAATACCCCCAAACAAATACCAGAAAACCACAGAAATTCTTAAATAATCACTTTTAAATGCATTTAAAATGCACAGAAATGGAAAAAAGAGAGAAAGAGGTTCATTTGGTAGGGAACGCAGAATTAATACAATGTGACGAGGTGCACCATTTGTAAAAGGAATACAGTTGTATGAGTTCCCCCCTCAACATGGTCCCCCTTTGACCAACAAATTATTGTGACCTCCCACCCACTCCCCAGCCTGAAAAAGGGGCTGAGTCTTCCCTGGACCTAGGCACAAAGAAGACAGGCAAGGCGTGTTCCCTCCCGGACTCTGACACCATGCACCCCTCCTTAGCCAGCTCCAGATGGCCACCAACATGGGATTGTGTAAAGTGCGTCTTTTTCAAAGCCGTAGATAAGGAAGAAGAGCGTGTCTTGCCACAGTCTGGTCTGTGTGTTGAATCCCAGCTTGGACACTCACGAGCTACAGAAACCAAGGGAAGATACATTGGCTTCTAGAGGTCCAGTTTCCTCATTGGTTAAACAGGGCAATGATTCCCACTTCATAAGGTCATCACTAGGATTCAATGAGATAATATATTAAAAAGCTGGTGACATAGAGCAGGTGCTAGACACATGCTATTCCTCTCTCCTCCTGGGAACTTCAGTCTTGAAGATAAGCAGCCTCTCCGGGAGCATTTCCCCTCGGACCTGCCTTACAAGCATGCAACCGAAAGGGCCATTGGCCACCTGGTGACACGTGGCCTTGCCGGGTACTTGACCCGGAAGATGTCCTGACGGTAACTCAAGTTACTTTCCACAGGGGACCCTTTCCTCATTTCCCACACAGTCTTGCCTTGAGAAGAAGCCTTTACGAGGAATTCAAGGTCTCTGTCACCATCCTGTCCTCATTCTCTCTGAGTGGAAGGTGCACCTCGGTTTCCACTTGCTTCGTATCTGCCTCTTCCTTGCCTGAAGTTCTTCGGTTCTGGTGTACAGGAAAGACACTCATGCACAGAGCGCTCATTGGGTCTGATTTCATGCGTTCACTCACCCATTCGTTCATGCTTGTGTATTTATGTCCTGCTCACCAGATGGAGTGTCATCATGAGATGGAAGATGGGCTGGGGGATGAAGCTGCCTCTTGCTGGGACGACTGTTGGCACCAGCAGTAAGGAGCAGCATGGCTCCAACGAGAACAGGACACCCTTTCAGAGTTGCCTTCCTGTGGCCAGGCCATCAGCGTGGGAGCAGTGGGCTTGAGGGAGGCAGAGAGAGTTTCCTTTGGCCGAATGAGGGAAGGGCCCAGGCTACTCTGGGTAAACCACGTCCCTGTCGGGGTCCGAGCACCACTCTGAGATGTGTGCCGGGGCTGGCCTGGCCAGGTTCCATGTGACAATCTGGTTACTATGACCATGAAGGACGTATTTATTCTCACACTCAGTACCCACAGTGCACATAGCCCACGTGCCTGGGACCCCACAACCGCAGAGCGGGACAGCCCCTAGATGTTACTTAGACAGCACCATCGTAATACAAACAGGGAAACTGAGACCCAGAGCGGGGAGTTCCCAGGTCCAAGATCTCCGGGGGGCTACAGGGCACCCTAGCAAGCCCCCACTGCCCTCCTCCCCATGCCACCCAGTGCTGCCCCCTCAAGGCCCAACCTCCCTCAAGTCTTTAGCTATTTCTTCCACCATTTATCTTTATTTTCCTGAATTACAAGTTTTGGCTGCTGCTTCTCCACTTCCCAGTTTCCAGCAATTATCTGCTGACTTCTTGTCAGGGGGACGTGGACTCAGCTCTTCTACCTCCCGCCCTCCTCCTCCTCTTCGTCTCCTCATCCACCCAGGCCCTCTCGATTTAATTAAGAACACTGTTCACGGCAGGTCAAGTCGGTGCCATGATTGCATTTTC
Source organism: Propithecus coquereli (assembly GCF_000956105.1). Classification (NCBI taxonomy): domain Eukaryota; kingdom Metazoa; phylum Chordata; class Mammalia; order Primates; family Indriidae; genus Propithecus; species Propithecus coquereli. Next base: position 8,284,482 of record NW_012154174.1, read on the forward strand.
TTTCTTGTACACCTTTCCATTTTCCTGGAATTAAAAATTGCACATTACTTTTTCATTTGCATAGTTCATGATGTGCCTGTCATTGTTCCCCCTACCGTCAGATCTGTCACAACCCTGGCAGATGGGTTTTCCCAAATGGGAAGCTGCATTTTCAACCATGTCTTGGACCAACTTGATTCCTGGGGTGCTCAGTCCTCGCCAGTCTGTTTGGAGGCACAAGTGGGGTTACACTGCCAGGAGCCATCTGCACTGCTCACGCAGGGCCCGGGCCTCCCTCCAGGCACTCCCAGGAGGTCCAGGGTATCCCTCCCAAGTGCTCACAAGCAGCTCTGCTTCGGGTGTTTTTCTGCTGTGTGGCTGCCTCTGCCAGAGCCTCCTGCTTCTCTGCTTTTTCCAGCTCTGCGTCCGACCAGCATCTCCTCCTGGGGGCTGTCGGCTTCTGCCAGATAGCACACTTAGTGCCCAGGGACCTCGGACGCAGCCAGCACTGCGGTTCTAGCCACTGCTGTGGCTAGACGGGATGGATGCTCTGCTGTGCTTTGGGCTGCCAAGCTTACGTGGCACTGTAACCCTGGGGCTGGGCCCATCCTTGCCCTGGATCGTAGGGACATTCCACATTGGTTGGTCAGGGACCAGGTTTTCTCTCCACGCTCCTATCCCCGCCATTGGTGTCCAAGTCCCCACCATTGGTTCAAAGGGGTTTACAGGGATCTGAGGCTGTTGTCTGTGGGACGGGTTGGTGACTAAGTGGCCCTCCAGGACAGCTTGTGCCTGGGCCCTCTCCATTGGTACCCCGATCCTTTGCTTGCTAGTCTTTCTTCTTCTTCCCACTGCAAGGACTTCGCTCCCTCCTCACTTCCCTCTCTCTCTCTGTCACCCATCAGCCACTCCCTTCTTTTCCCCCCAGCCTTAGTCCTAAGTACATCTGGGGAGCAAAATAAAAGCACCTGCTTTGGCAAAAACACCCTGCAGAACCTCCGTCTTTTACCCAGGTCAGTATCTTTCTCTTGGAGTCTTTGTTTCAGCTTGGGGTTCCCTGGGGTACCTGTGAGAAGGAAAAGGAAGTCCATGAACTACAGATCCGTTAGTGCTTTGGGTCTAACCTGCCCTAGGGACAGAGTAGGCCGGCCTACCAAGAGTCTTCAGCGTTTTTAAGGGAAAGGCTGCTCATCTGATTTGATTTTTGTTCCCTTTAGGAATGGGAAGTTCCGGGGACTGGCCTGAGGGCAGGTTCCTCCCTGCCTGTGTGGTCACTCCTCCCAGGTCACTGTCTCTGCCCAGTCCCTGTTTGCCCAGCTGGGGCCCCTGTTCCTCTGTTCACCATCTTTTCAGAA
>NW_012154174.1:8286340-8294769 GCF_000956105.1 Propithecus coquereli
TATTTTGGTTCAGAAACACGGCCCCTTCACCTGTGGAGGGTCATGGCAGCACCCGCCCCAGCTGTGGCTTGATTTGTCACCTCCCTCCCCAGCCCAGAGCCCACTCCAGCTGCCCAGTCTCCGCTCTCTTTGCCTCCGGGGAAGCTGCCATCAAGCAGATGGATGGGCACTTTTCAGCTTTAGAGGAAATTCACTTCAGCAACCCCAGAGCAGTTTGAGAAACAAATGTTTCTGTTGTAAACATCTCACACGGTCATAAACTCCAGCCTCTCTTTAGATCCCCGCAGAGACATGACCCTGCTCTTCTGTGACCCCTGCAAGGTGGTTTATGGCTTGTTTTCTCTGCAGGGGGAGTTGATGACTCTCTAGGAAGGAAGGGGAGAAGCAGAAATCCAGGCAGGGATCGTGCAGGGGCCTCAGGCAGGTCCTGCTAGACTGAGCTGCCTGCGGATGCTGCGATTCCACTGGGGCCGATGCCTTGCTCTGTGCCTGGAACTGTGGCAAGAAGCCTGGTGTGTCTGTTCCTGCCAGGCTCTGCCCTGCTCTGAGTGCAAATCCACATCCAGCCCGAGGCTTGCCTCCTGTCTGACCTCCACGTAACTAAAGTTTTGTTTCATTGAGCAGCAACTGCCTTTATTGTACTAGAGCTGCCATCACAAATTGCCACAGACTAGGTGGATTAAACAACAGAAATTTATGAGGTTTGGTTTCTCTTGAGGCCTCTCTCCTTGGCTCGCAGATGGCTGCCCTCTTGCTGGGTCCTCACATGGTCGTTTGTGTGTTCGAATCTCCTCTTTTTATAAGGACACCAGTCAGATTGGCTCAGGGTCCATCGTAATGGCCTCATTTTAATTTAATTACCTCTTTAAAGGGTCTGTCACCAAATATAGTCACATTCTGATGTACTTGGGGGTCAAAACATGAAACACATGAATTTGTTTTGGGGGGGAGCACAATTCAGCCAGTAACAGATGGGAAAGAACAGGCTCATAGGGAACAAAGAGCAAAAGAGAAAAGGAAGAAAAATAACGTTTATTAAGTGAAATAGAATAGACCTTGGAGTTTCAGTTAAGGCTATGAGAGTTAATGTCATGTAGTAATTTATTATTTTGCTGGGGCTTTGATTCGAGTCTTGCACCCTGCGAATCCCATAGGTAGGAGGGTTAAGGAAGTGCCCTGGGTCCTCATCCCCAAACGGCTCTGTGCTCCTGTCCACAATTTACAGAGGAAATGGTATGTTCTAGCAATACCCGAGGGCCCGACTGTATCTGCAGCCCAGCACCTGGCTCCTCCAGGCAGGCCTCCCCGACGGCCTGCACAGGCGCATTCTCGGCTTCCAAACAGCCTGCATAGTTCTCTAGAGGAGGAAAATGAGGCCCAACGAGTTCAAAGACTTAGCACCCCTAACCAAGGAGTGGCATGAGGGTGGCCCGGCAGGGGGCCAGAGCCCCAGCAGTCAGAAACAAGAAAAGTAGTGCAGGTAAATAAACGAACAATGCTGCTGCTGATAGAGCCTGTGAAAGGTCAGAAGCGGAGACCAGTGCCCACGGCACAGCCTTTCCGTAACAGGCGAAGAGCTCCTCTTTCCCCAGCCAGGGTTGGGGTGGAGGAGCTGGCAGGGGACCAGGGGCAGTGGACACAGACGGGAAGGGGAGGTCACAGGCGCCGTGGCCACAAAGGAGACTTTCCGTCTGTCCAGCAGGTGGCGCCATCCAGCTGATTATCTGAGGACAGCGGGCTCTGGCTGGGGAAAAACGTCCGCGCGTTGTGTTCCCAATGGCAGGTCCCCAGCAGGGGGCGCTGCACGGCGAGGGCTCCCGTCCCGCGTGGCATCTTCTCTCCTGGGGACTGAGAACGAGGGTATTTGTTCTCCCCTGGAAAATCTGGGCTCTACACGCGCACTTGCTGGAGAGAAGGAAGCTTCTGCGCGGGGCTGGGCTTGCTGGCGGGGTGGCCAGGGGGCTCCGCTCCCTCCCCTCCTCCCGCGGAGGGCCCCCAGTAGCTGAGAAAGGAACAAAAGAAACATTCTCCCTGAAAAATCTTGGCCCCTCCCTCAGCAGCTGGCCAATTTCGTTTGCCCGGAAGCTGTCCCTGAGATGTGGGAAGTCTTGGGATAAACCAATCAGTCGTAAACATTTTCCTGAATATGCAGGTTTGGACTGTGTCTAAGCGGCTAAGGAGAACTTTAGGTCTTTCCTGTCCTGGCACACATCCCTTCGTGCTGCAGGAGTCAGCCATAGCATGGCACTTGCAGGCAGAAATGCTGAATTTGAATCCAGACACTTCCTTGACTTGCTTTGTGACCTCGGGGAGTTTCTTAACCTCTCTGTGCCTCAGAGGCCTCCTCAGTAAAACGAAGATGGTAATTATTCTTATTTCATGGGTTTACTATGAGGATTAAGTTAATAAATACAAAGCACTTAGGGACAGTATCTGATGCACAGTTATTATACCTAAACGGTTGTTACTATCGTCAGCTGAGCACAGGGCAATTTTCTCAACTAGGTCAGGTAACGCTAAGGCCTGGCATGCAATAGGTTCCCAATAATGCTGAATTGGATTTAAATGGTGGAAAAGAGCTTCTAGCAGGGAGTGGGGAGTGGAACAGCTCATACTGATGGCTGGAGGGCACTAACCAAGAGCCACAGGGGGGCCCAACCCCCTTCCAGAGAGGGACCTGGTAGCCAAGCCACCAAGCCTCAAACTCGGGACAACTCTGAAAGGCTGATTGTGAGAGGCAGAGGAAGGAAAAAGGTGTGAGTGCTGTGGCTGCCAGCTGGGGGTGCCAGTGGCAGACTGGGACACCCGTCAGGGTCCATGCATGGGAAATAGGAATTGGGCCCAGCTCCAAGGGAAGTGCAGGCAGGGCCCATGCCACCCAGGAGCACAGCCGACCATCCCGGCTGGGAAAACCAGGAACCAGAAGCCAAAGCTGGCCAGGGCAGGGAAGAAGGTTCAGCCGGGCACTTGGGAGGCCACTGGGGGCTCCAGTCTCCTTTGTCACCCCGACACGTGACTTGGGAAGAGCAGCAGGCCGGGTGCAGGGCTGACAGAACAAACTGCAGCAGCTTCTCTGGGCCCCGCCAGCCAGATTGGTAGGCACTTCTTGGAGGCCCCTCGCTGGGCCAGGGGTCACCCTTTAAAGGCTGGATCTGGAGTGGGGGAGTTGGGGGAGCCCTTCTCAGGGAGGGAGTTGGGCAGCCAGGCCAGGAGGAGGGTGGATTGGGGCAGTGGCTTTTCATTAGCCAGCTTGGGAGTATTTTATCAGTTTCACAGCCAGCATGTCTGTGCCCACGTGCCCGGCTGGGCCCCAGCCCTGGCCCTCTGCTCTGTAGCCACCGAGGGACCTGAGGAGTGGGCAGCCGGTGGGGCTGGGAAGGAAGGCACGGGCTGACCGCTGCGTTATTGTCGCACTGCCACCGCATCTGGAGTATGTATCTGGACGGGGCAGAGGCCTGTGGTGGGGAGCGAGGAGCCCTGCACCTGCACTGCCTGAATTTGAGTTGTGACTCCACCAATTCCAAGCTGCGTGGCCTTGGGCAAGTTACTCACCCTCTCTGTGTCTCAACTTCCTTCTTTCTAAACTGAGAACAAAAATAGTGCCTCCCTTACAAGATGCTGTGAGGATTAAACGAGCAATGCATATATTTGGAACAGTTATAACTATTTATACTTATAATACTTAGAACTATTCAATAAATGTTACCTTTTATCATTAATCATGCTTAAATTTGCATTGCTTCCCAAACCACATAATTCCTGGCCTCAAGGACACATGTATTTGGGAAGGAACCGTGAACTCTCTCTCAGTCCTCTGCCCCTGTGGAGTATCAGCTGGCAAACCCAGAAATCAGAGAAGGAAGGGGCTGACCTAGGCCTGGGGTGTGATGAGTGGCAGAACACGGGGGAGGATCCAGGCTTCCTGGCGCATGGACGGGTCTTCCGCAGGGTGACCTAGTTTCTTTTCCCTCCTTTGTCCATCTGTAGCCAGTGCTTGGGCTGCGATCTCCAAAGACGAGGAAGAACTGAAAGTGGAAATAGCCAGCAGGTCTCCCTGGTTTTATTTCCAAAGGTCTTAGTGTCAAAGGGGTCGAGGAGGGCTTGGGGGCAGACAGGAGGACAAAACATGCAGGGAGAAGGATTAACCCTGGGACTACAGGGACCTGAGGCTGATTGAGAGGGCTGATGACAACTTGGTTGTGAGCCAGCACCGGCTGCCACTGGGTCCCCACTGCTGTGTGTGTGTGTTTGTTTTTTTTTTTTTCATCAATTGCATTTCTGCAGGCCCAGCTACTTCCGTGGCTATTTTTTGCTGCAAAGATCCAGGCCACCGAGGAGCCTTTCCCTCAGAATACATTCAGCAATGAATGGCCGCAGCAGCTGCCTGCTACATACAACGTCCTCTCTCTGAGCTGCTGGCGTGTGAGCGGTTTTTATGGACTGCTCTGCTTCAGGTGGAAATAGAACAGCTCTGAACTTGCTACCTAGTTCCTAGAAGTCATTTCCCAAATAGTTATTCCCTTCGTTGCACCATCAACCATGCACACCAGTAGCCGCTGAGGATTTTGCCATTTAACCATCTCGCACTCACACGTGTGTGTTTTGACTGTGCCTTTGTGCGACCCCTGCTCGAACCCACAGGTGCTGGATCTGATGCGCCCAGTTCTCGTTATTGGTATTGTTAGTAGCCCATAGGCTGCACGAGGGACTGGGGACCAGGATCCAGAGCTGAACTGAATGGAACTTAGTCTTCCCACCCCCAACACATACATTACTACTTGTCACCCATAGCTCAGCATGCGTATTTTAATTCAGTTCTTTCCAGGATCCTTAATAGGGAAAGAAAACGATAGCACAGACTGAGCAGGAAGACGGGTCCCTGGTGGGATGGAGTGGGGTTGGGTACACCAGGTCTCTGAGGAGCCTAGAGGGGAAGGGGACAGGGCCACCAAAATCAAATTTCTCAGATTTCACCGCAAAGGCTGCTGAGGAGTCTCCTGACACCTCCGGAGGGAAGTAGGAAAAGTCCAGGTTATAAAACTTTCTTTTTTAAAAATGTTGTAGGTCACTTTCCTTTTCTTCTCCTTGTGTTTTCAAGTGTGTAACAGGGATCAGTTCCTTGCTTGATCTCCCTTTATCTGTCATCTTTGAACCCAGGCGGACTGAGGGAGAGGGGCTGGGTCATGCGCACAGAGCTGGCTGCCTGGCGCCAGCCCCCGGGCAGCTCCCTGCTCCGAGACTTTGGACAGAAGCCCCACGACGGGAGATGGTGCTGATGCCATCAGAATGACCCCGGTCTTCGGCCTGAGCACTGAGGAGGAGGAGGATGTGGGGAGGAAGGAAAGACACTGACTGTCAAGCTCCTGTTGGTTGCTGTAGCAACATTCCGAAATGCCTGGAGATCAATTGCAGCCGTCCGAGTTTTATTTGCTTTTATTTTCTTTTTGGGAACAGCATCAGGCCTAAAAATAAGAACAGCAGAAACCGACCGCTGGGCTGTGGTGGCTTCCCAGGTCTGGAAGGTCCACAGCGGAGGAGAGAGAAATGGGGGGTCTTGCAAGCAGCAGTGGTGGGAGACAGGATGGCGAAGAGTCATGTGGGGTTGGGGGGACCCCGGCCAGGCCATTTAGACTGTTCTGTAGCCTTACAGTTTGGCAGCCCGGCCCCTCCAAGGAAGGAAAAATCAACAGTACTATCCGCACACTCTCAGCTTCTGACCACTTTGACTTTTATGAAGAGGCAACAAGGAGTATAAATGAGCTCAGAGGTGGGCATTGGATCTCTGCTGTTGTGGGATTCCTGTGGGACAAGAAGGTAGCTCCTTCTGGGAAGCCATTTCCTTCTTGTTAGCTGCTGTTTCTTTCATTTCTTTTAGTTTTTGAATATGGAAATTTCCCAGCATAGATACATGTAACAGGAATAGCATTCTCTTTACACAGGAACCAGTTCATTTAGGATGCTTGAACAAGAAAGATGAAGGCCCGTATCTATACATCTAGGCAAAGAATAAAATTTCCAGCTTGGATGGAGTTATTTCTGACACACTAAGGCTGTTTACTGAGATCTCTTGGTTCATCCTAGCGCTACGATATTAAAAACCTGAGTTAACCTTGAAAAGTCAGGAAATCTTGCCATTTGCAACAACATGGATGAACCTGGAGGGCATTATGCCAAGTGAAATAAGCCAGACACAGAAAGACAAACACTGTATAATCTCAACTATGTATAGAATCTAAAATAGTCGAACTTGTAGAATCAGGAAGGGTTGCGGGTCAGGAAAATGGGAAGATGTTGTTAGTCAAAGGGTACAAACTTTCAGCAATGCAAGGTGAATAAATATTGGAGGTCTAATGGTGACTACAGTTAACAGACTGTACTGTGTACTTGAAATTTGCTGAGAGGATAGATCTTAAGTGTTTTCAAGACACACACACACACACGCACACACGGTAACTATACGAGGGGATAGACATGTTAATTAGTTTGATTGTGGTGATCATTTCACAATGGATATGTATATCAAAACATCAAGTTTTACATCTAAATATATATAATCTGTATTTGCCAATTATGCCTCAATAAAAATTTTTAAAAAACATGAAAAAGAATCATCTACTATTTTACCACAATTAAAAAAAAATCACCTCTTGAGAAAAGGCTGACCTTCGCAGTGGTAGGAGCAGGACACGAGGAGGCGTGGACGGAGGCTTGGATCCGGTGTCCAGGGTTGCGGAGCGGAAGCGGAGACAGGTGGAATTCTGGATGTATTCCGAAGTCATGGTTCGTGATTAATTTTCTATATAATGCAACAAGTATATGTACTTATACAATAAGTATAACCCTTACGATAAAATGATAACTATATAGTATGAACCGATCCTTTGTTCAAATATCACCCAATCCCTTTCATTTTGTCACACTCTGTGTTTACAAAATGTTTCCTTTTGCATATCACCGAGTCCTCCACTCCTCCCGAAGAAGGTTGTATGTATGGTAGTGTGAACTTTCAACATAAGGCAAATAAGGATGGGAAAGATGACTTGGTTTTCCCAAGGACACGTAACCTCTTTCCATTTTATTTTTTGGGGTCTTTCTCATATTGCAGAGTCACCATTCTGATGTGAAACCTGAGGCCTCATTTGTCTGTCGTTGTTTTCTCCCCAGTCTCCCCGCTGGAGCATGAGCGGGACCCCTGCTTCATCGTCTGTGCGCGGTGCTTTCAGCACTGCTACCTGGCGAGAAGAACTCTCCGTGGTCCAGCACTGGAGGCGTCAGAAACACCAGCCAGGTGACGATGGGTGGGGGACAGTTGAAACAAGATAGGCCATGAGCTGGTGAGGTGATAATTGTTGAAGATGAGTAATGGGTTTATTGTTAATATGCTTGTTAATTTGAAAATCACGAGGTCTATAAATTTGGAGAGGAGACTGAACTTCTTATAAAGGGTTACAGCCTGCAGGGTGGCCATCCTGACAGGCTGGGAAGCACAGGCTCCAGCAGAGCCCAGAGACAGGCACTTGGAGGGAGGGAGGGATAAGAAAGGAATTTTAGCTGAACGATTTGGCCAACTAGACACATTCAACAGGTCACAAGAGGAGCTATGAATATTCATTATTCCCAATGTATGTGTATGGAATAAACACACATGTTACATACGGCCCATGTATGTGGGTGGAGAATTAACATTTAAATGTATTACGATTAGGCCCTGTATGTCAAAAGGTCTCAGGACACAAAGGCACTCGGATGCGCAGCCTCTGCAAACCCCCCCAGAACCAGCCCACAGTTGGTGGTCTCCTGTCAGGAGAAAGTTACTGATGTCAGTTTCTCGTCCAATCAGAGCTGCAGTTATGGCTTGTGGAACAGGAAGTGGGGTCAGGTCTGGCGGTGGATGTGCTTCCAATTGTTTTAACATTGCTTATCTTGAGCCAGCACTTGTTTAATTGCTAGAGAAAAAGCAAAACCTTGTGGCTGTTAGAACATAGTTTATTCTTTAAGTGTAGGGGTGTGTGACTTAACCCTTGCCCGGCATGGCTTTAGGTCTTGTTGAGAATTTAGTATCTCACTGCCACGAAGAGTCTGTTCTGCCAGTCTCATGGTCTCTATTTTAATATTAATGCTTTTAATATCAGTTGTGTGTCTAAACCACAAAAGGGAGGAGGTATAATGAGATGTGTGTGTCTGACTTCCCATCCAGTCATGGCTGGGAACTAAGTTTTTCAGGTTTCTCTGGGGTCCCCTTGGCCACAGGGGAGCAGGGGATCTGTTCAGTGGTTGAGGGGCTTAGGATTTTATTTTTAGTTTACATACTATTCCCTTTACATTTGAATATACTGGGAAATTTCCATATTAAAAAGTTGAAAGAAATGAAAAGAAAGAGCTCACAAGTGAGGCAAGAAGAGAGCAAGAAGAGAGAAGCTTTGTACCCG
>NW_012154174.1:8296141-8298041 GCF_000956105.1 Propithecus coquereli
TTGCATGAAAAAATACAGGGGTGCCGGGACAAAGATAAAGTTTGTGTGTGATTGCATCTCATGAGCTGTGCCTATTCAATAAGCAGATTACTTAGGGGATCAGCAGTAAAACCCTGAAAATATTAAGGGCCTGTGGTCATGTCTTTGTGGCAGTGTCAGGAGCGGGTGTCTGCAATCCCTGGGAGGGTGAGGAAGGCTGAGTCCCTGAAGCTGTGTGGAGAAACAGCCTACCTGGGCCCAAGGAGAGAGAGACCTCTCCATTCATCATCCCCACCGGGCAGCTACAGTTCCATTCCAATGCATGTGTGGTCTTATGGGCATCATTTCTACTCTCAATCTTCAATTTCCTCATCTATAAAGTGGGAAAAGGGAAGGGGAGGAGAGTGGAAGGATGTCAGAGATGGTCTTCACAGCTTAGCATGAAGCAACCAAACTGAACTTAAATCTCTGAGTCCGTCTCCTGGGAAGGTCTGCACAACACAGACAGACATCCCCACCCAGGCTGCTCCCTGGTGAGAAAGTGCTGACTATGAATTCCAGAGGAGATTTCACGTCAGGACGACTGGTCGTACATCACGTGGGCCTATGATTTGGCAGAGTTTGCCCTGAGGGTGGGGAAGAGCCTTGTGACAAGTCTAAGTCTCACTCTGCAAACTCAGGTGTGCAAGAAAGTATTTATTTTCGAAATGAAATTTCATTTTGATCCTTTGTTCTGTTGAGCAACTGAGTGTTGACATCACTCTTTCCTGGGGTTTCCTGCTGCCCAAGAGTGTGTTGAGATCCCGGGTCTTGCACAGGACCAATGCTGGGTAGTGGGTGCCCATCTGGTCCTTGCTCCATCTGTTCTCAGAGATCAGGCACTGCTGGACACTGTCCTTTTCATCTGGCATGACTTCCAGGGTCCTCACCCATGTGCCCCTTGGAGGCTGTCCACCCTGGCCCGTGCCTCAGTGTACCCCACAGCCAGTTCTTTTTGGGTGTCTTTTCAGTTGCTGCCTGGATGCTTCCTGTCTTGGGACCCATAGAACATGACCTCTCTCTTGCTGTCCACCTTTGCAGACTCTGTTTCTAGTCTGGGAGTGGTCACGTGAGGTTTGGGGAAAAGTCTACACCAATATCTTCTCTTCCTTCCTTTGAGATTAGGTAATTGGAAATCTCACAGGCTATTTTTGCTTTCTACTCTGCTACATCTCTCCCAGAGGCAAAGAAGGTAGTAGCTCTAATTGTAGCAATTATGGTAGGACACAGAAGGCATCCTTCTCAGAAACTGGGCCTTGGTGAGGACCCTTTTTTTGGGTCTGTTTGAAATAGCTACAGATTAAACAGTTCTATGTTCATTTGCACCCTCCCCCACTCTGATACACCACCAGCAGCAGAAAGGATGATGAATATCAGATTGTGCTCACCTAAGGGATGATTATATTTCTTATTCAGTTGATGTCTTTTCCCTTTGAATTTTATTAATAATAGGATTAGCAATGAAAAAGCTCCATTAGACATTTTTATGTATTTTTTATTATAAAAGTAATAGAAACACATTGCAGAGAATTTTAAAAAATGAGACAGGTGAGGACTATGAGAAGGGAAGGGAAGGCAGGGATGAAAACAACGAGATACAAATCATTCAAGAACACTTATTATGTGCTCGACTCCTAGGTATTTCATGTGGATTCTCGTTTAATCTTCTCCACGCTCCTATGGGGGAGTGCTATTATTATCTCCACTTTGCAACTGAGAATACTGGGGCACAGGAAGATTCAGTAACTTTCCCAGAATCACACAGCTTTAGGCATTCTGATTCACTACCACACAATACTGTCTCTCAGATATTACATTCCCACATCAGTTGGATTGAGTTCTGTTCTTTTTTGCTTGCTTTTCTAAATAATTTGTAATTTTG
>NW_012154174.1:8298091-8325748 GCF_000956105.1 Propithecus coquereli
AGGATTAGCAATGAAAAAGCTCCATTAGACATTTTTATGTATTTTTTATTATAAAAGTAATAGAAACACATTGCAGAGAATTTTAAAAAATGAGAAAGGTGAGGACTATGAGAAGGGAAGGGAAGGCAGGCATGAAAACAACGAGATACAAATCATTCAAGAACACTTATTATGTGCTCGACTCCTAGGTATTTCATGTGGATTCTCATTTAATCTTCTCCACGCTCCTATGGGGGAGTGCTATTATTATCGCCACTTTGCAACTGAGAATACTGGGGCACAGGAAGGTTCAGTAACTTTCCTAGAATCACACAGCTTTAGGCATTCTGAATCACTACCACACAATACTGTCTCTCAGATATTACATTCCCAAATCAGTTGGATTGAGTTCTGTTCTTTTTTGCTTGCTTTTCTAAATAATTCGTAATTTTGATTTTCTTTTTAATCTAGCCCAAGAATTTTCTTAATTTTCAAGAACTCTAATTATTTTCATGATGATTTTTAGAATTGTTGATTTTTAAAAAAAATTTCGAGGTATTACAGGGTATAAATAATTTTGGTTACATGAATTGCTTTTATAATGCTTGAGTCATGGTTATAACAGTGCCCGTCACCCAGATATTGTTCATTGTAACCCTTAGGTAGGTTTCACCTGTTTTCTCTCCCCCTCCCATTTCTGTTGAGTTTTGTATTCCTCTACGTACAACATGTGTGCTCATCGGTTAGTTCCAAATTAGTAGTTAGTATATGTGCTGTTCATTTTTCCATTCTTTAGATACTTCACTTAGGATAATGGTCTCCAGTTCCATCCAAATTGCTGCAAAAGGCATTAATTCATCCTTTTTTATGGCTGAGTAATACTCCATGGCATACATACAATTTAATCCACTCATGAATTGGCAGAATCAACCCAAGTGTCCATCGATTCATGAGTGGATTAAATTGTTGATTTCTAATACAATGGAATCATGGTCAGACTATGGCTTATAAATCTTTGAAGTTTTGAATTTGAGAAAGACTTTTCTTTGGCTAAACATATGATCAATATTGTAAATGCTCCTTGGATATACGAAAGAACTTAATCAATCATTTAAGTAATAAATGTTGATATCTTTAATCAAATCCTCATTCCTTTTGTCAACTTGATCTGTAAAATTCTAGAAGAAGCATATTCATATTTTAAATTCAAATTGCATCTGACTCAAGTTTTATTGTATTTATAGGAAGTTTTGATTTGATTGCTATGTTATTTGGTGCAAAGTGTTTGTGACTATTATAATGTCATCATGGATCGAGTCTTTTATCATCACATTGTCTATCCTGCTAAATGCTTTGACCTTAAATTGAGATTTGCCAACACTGAAATTATTGCTATTGCTTTTTATTTGTCTGCTTGCTTATTTTCATTTGTTGGTATTCTTTGTGTCTCCCTCATTTTCATTGTTTGCCACTCTGCGCTAGAGATATTTCTTGTGAACAACACAGAACACAGTGTTATTTTTAACACGGTCTAATAGTTTGTTTATTGATCTGGAAATTCTGGATGATGCGTGATAGCCTTTGATTTTATCCCTTTCATTTATTTAAAGTTTATCATTTATTTTGTTTTACTCTTTCCTCTTTATCCCAGTCCTTAAATCTGTTTGCTTCTTTATTTTTATTCTGCCATTTCCCTGTGTTAGTTGGGAAGTTCTGGCATGCCTTTATGGTCTCTACTACTTTTCCCCTTTTATATTCTAAAGGAAATATTAATTTTTCCTTCCCTGTGATGCTTCACTTTCCTGCTCCTCCCCTTCACCTCTTACTTTTATTCTGCAGCAACTGGGTTTATTTTAGCCACTTCAATAATTTAAAATTCCAGTTTCATATAAATTTTCCCCATACCCTGTGTCTCTTTTGTTTCAACTCCCCACCTCAGAAAGGGGGTTCCCTGACAGCTTGACAACTTGCTGCCTGTCAGAGGGCCTTGTCCTGCCCTGCTGTCCTGTGGCTCTGAGAAGTAGAGAGAAACAGAGGCCTGTCCTTAAACTGCCATCTTTAAATTAAAAACATTAAAATTAATTTTCCTTGAATATCACCAAAGAAAGAATTAAAGGAAGAGCTGAATTTCAGATAAATGTTTATCACACGACATTACTCTCTTCCCAAAAGATCCTTCCAAGGTTAAGAAATGGCTTATAAAACATTAACAGGTGCAAGTTAGTTTTTAAAATTACATCTTTTAAATTGTATACACTTTATCAACAAACACTTTATAATGAGGGAAAAAAATGCTAGTGCTCCATTTCCTTCATGTCTTTATATTTTGTTTATTATATTATTATTTTTACTTGGTTAAGGTTCACAACACTTATATTCTAGTTTTAAATTCCACAATTGTTTAGTTTTAGTTCTTTATTTAAAAAATTAAATAATCACCATTAATCTTTTACCACAACTTTTCATATCTCATTTTTAATTTTAATCCTTTCTTGGGAATTGAATCCATTATCAAGTAGTTTTTATAAGAAGGGCTCTGAGTAATGTATATTCAACACTTAGCGTAATTCCAGGTAGTAATCATTGTTAGATATCATTTAATAATAATAAATAGAATAATAGAATAATGATAGTATTATCTTTCATTTTTTGAGAATATTGTACTTATTCATCTGCTATTTAATTGTTTTTCTTTTTAAATTGATGTTCTTTTGTTCTTCACAGAATAAAATCATTATCTCTGTTTTTTCTGAAGGGATATTTACAGAAGCATTTCTTTTTCTCATCTGCCTTTTTATTTTGGTTTCTTTAGCTATGCAAAAACTTTAATTGTGTGGAATTAAATCTGATGATCTATTCTTTGTGATTTCTTCTATTACTTCTAAATTTACATTCTTGATATCCAATTTTATAGTCTTATTTTTCTATAATTGAAATTTAATACCCTAATATGTAGCTCTGTAATTCATTTAGAAATTTATTGAGTATTTGATTTAAGGAAAAACTCAAAAGTTAGTATTTTTTTTCCAAATTCATAACCAACATGAATTTTTGATGAATTTTTCCCGTTCTATATTTGTTGAATTTTAAATTTGAGCACACGCACACCTCACATATGCACACCTGTACACTGTCTCTTTCTTGGCTATTTTTCTTTTTAGCTGCCTACTCTTATAACTTGAGCTCACACTTCTGTGATATAGGGCTTATTCCCTGCCCAGCAACCTACAATGATTGTCTCATCTAGATAATTCTCTCTTTTTTTTTTTTTATTTTATTCTTTTTGAGACAGAATCTCACTCTGTTGCACTGGCTAGAGTGAGTGCCGTGGCGTCAGCCTAGCTCATAGCAACCTCAAACTCCTGGGCTCAAGCGATCCTCCTGCCTCAGTCTCCCGAGTAACTGGGACTACAGGCATGTGCCACCATGCCTGGCTAATTTTTTCTGTATATTTTTAGCTGTCCAGATAATTTCTTTCTATATTTTTTTAGTAGAGATGGGGTCTCACTCTTGCGCAGGGTGGTCTCGAACTCCTGACCTTGAGCGATCCACCCGCCTCGGCCTTCCAGAATGCTAGGATTACAGGCGTGAGCCACCGTGCCCGGCCATAGATAATTCTCTAACTCAGCTTTTCCCAAACTGTATTTCTTCTTATGCTTCAACGAAGTCCCTGCAACATATTCTGAAAAAATCCTGGCACATCTCTTACCTCTTTAACATAAACTTATGAGCAAATCAGACTTCTGTTCAATGTGTTCACCCCAGAACCCTGGAGGTAGTTCTGTCCAAATGCTCTGTGTGTATGGTACCACCTTACTCTCCAAGGTTGAGAGACCAGCTGACCCCTCAACTGCGCAAACTGATTCTCTCCTCTGCTCTGTGAACAACTTCTCCCACCAGAGGTCTTAAGCATCCACAGATTTAATAGGGCCACAAAAGGGTTTCTTTACCATTACACTGGCACAATGAATGTAAACTCTCCACATGCTTGTCAAACTAAGAGGGCCACTCTGGGCAGTATCTGTAGGACAAACACACTGTTTCTACCTCTATTACAGTGCTTAATCATTTGTTTTGTTAATTTATCTTTTTGTAAGTCTGTCCTTTGCCAACATACTGTGAGTGGATGGAGGGCAGGAAGCATGTATCTTTTATTCTGAATCTCCAGAGCACAGAATCCATCACAAAGTTGAGGTTTAATTACTATTCATTAGAGGGTAATTAACTTTTAAGCCCCACCTTCTCCTCCAAACCAGTCTATTGAACAGCCAAGCAATTGACCAATCATCACACAATCAAGCAGGAACAGACAGAACTGTCAAGGTGATTTCCCAAGTTTACTTAAATCAGTTGTGTTTGTATGCAGTCAGGCTGTGCCAGTTATTGGATCTAGATTTTGTGGCAAATCCTGAGATGACTCAGACGCAATTTCCTTCCTCAAGGAACTCAGACTCTCCAAGGATAAATGACACATGAGCTTAACTATAATTCAAATGGGAAATGGATTAGTGCCACACAAGCTGTGTATCAGGAAAGAGAAGAAAGGAAGAGAAGAATAATTTTTTTCTCCATTAACCTTTGGGGATAAGAAACACCATAATTTTAGTCTTATTAAAGGCTGCCCCATGATTAATATTTCTATCTAAGAAGCAATTAAGGAATTATTATCCAGGGAGATTGTGACAAAAGAAATTAAACCACACCAGCTCTGTTCAGGCGGAATAAGGCTCAGCATTGAATATTGAAAATTAAATCTATTTAGACGAAAGGCTTACATTTTGTCCTTAACTTTTTGCTCAGGTGCTGTATAAGAACCACTGAGTGGATAAGTAATAAATTATCTAGACCTACTTAGCAAATATAATCCACAGTGCAAAATGGAATACATTATAATCATGGCATGATAATCAGAATAATAATAATAATTTAACGTGTGTAGTAAACTTCAAGGGGCAACAACTATTTCAGTCCCCTAAAGAACTTGCATTGTGAGATATAAATCCACACCTTTCAATGTTATAGGAAGCACTTAATTATTTCCAACTATTATTGAAATAGTGGGGAAATCATCTAGCCTCAGTGCTATAATCACATCGAGTTCGCAAGTGCATTTAATTATAAACATTTTATCAGAAATTTTTAAAAACCCAGTTATTTTTTAAGGTGCTAAATGGAAAGGGTTTCTACAATGTCTGTAAAACAACTTAAAAATACACAAGACGTCAACTCAAAGATAGGTGTGTCTTCCACCTGTAGGTTTACAGAAGAGTAGACTAGGAAAGGACTCTCTAGTTAGGTGAAAATAGTGGCCCGGAGACCGACTGTCTTGCCACAAAGGAGTAGGGCCAGGAGCAAAATTTACGCTTTCTTATCTTCTGTGTTGTGCTTGGAATGACAGTAACCATGTCACTGTCTTTAGCAGATTTTTTTTCTGGAAGAAACAGGGTTTTTAATGTACTCATCTGAGAGATGGAGACATTGAGTTGTTGCCTCATACAACAACATAGCTGAGCCATGTGGGTGGCAAGTGGTGGGTCCCTGAACAGAAGCAGAGACTGCTTGCTTCATGTTACTGTCCCTTGCATGGCACTGGCTCAAAGCTGGGCGCCTCCAGTGACACCGTCCTCTGCAATAGGTTCAGGGTTTCCTATCCAGTCTTTCTTCACATCTTTAAAGAGGTTGCAGCTCCTTCTGGAACCACAGGGGGCTACCAGCAAGAGGCCTAGAAGTTCCTGTGGATGTAGTTAGGGCAGGTTCATTAGCAGAATCTACTTCAAGTTAGCAATGTACTTACTATATGCAGGGCACTGCTCTAGAAGCCAGAAACAATGAATAAAACAAGACACTTCCTTCAAAGAGCCTACAGTCTAGGAGGGAAACAGTCTAGAGGGAATACAGAGGAGAGGGTATTGTAAGTCCTCAGCCTCGGGAGGTGTCCATGGAACGCCAGGAGTCTCATTCCACAATTTAGATGAAAAGTGTCTTTTCTCTTAATGTCTGAATGTCTCTTAATGTCTAATGTTTAACTCACTGGCTTCAAAAGAAGCTGCTGCTCGCTTGTCTATGCTAATCATTTCTTCCATCCTTTTTCAGAAAATTTCCACGTCATTAATGTTACACTAAAAAAATCTCTGCTTTGGATATGTTTTGCTGTCCATGCCACACAGCTGAAGCTGTTGGTGAGTCACACTGGGTGATAAATTAGTCAAAATGGAACTCTAGGAACGTTGTCACATTTCCTTCCTGCACATCATTGCTCCAAATTACCCCTGGGATGGACGACAGGACACTGGGTACAGAGGATTCTCCCGAGGTGACTCCCAGACCCACGAGAGGGCGCAGGTACCCACAGAGCTCCCCACAGAACGCTCATTCTCCCTGCGGCGGTCAGCTGACTGCGGGTCCCCAAATCATTTCTTGGTCACAGGTTCCTTTTTGCCACTGTTCAGGCTATGTTTTTGTTTTTCTAGGTGACACGCTCGAACACCGTGTGGGGAAGCTATCTTTGTCACTCTCTTGGGAAGTCTTGGATTATTCCTAGGTAAGACCTGGCATCTGACGAAGCAAGCCGGAGGTCCTCGCCTCCCCTCGACAGCGAGGGGTGATGGTGGTCAGGACAGCCTCTCCTCGGGGCCTGCTGGGACGCTCTCTACTTCTCTTTTTAGCATTCACGTTCTGGGCTTTCATCCTTTGCTATTTGTAGGCCCTCTCCACAGCGGGAACAATACAGATGACAGGGTTCTGCTTACTCAACTGACATCCCAGTTTCTTCTTGAGGTTGTGCCCAGAGCACCTGGGGGAGAGTTGGGTGGTTTGCATATTTTCTGGGCAAAGTCTCTTGGTTTGTGCCCACACACAACCTGTCATAGTGTTTGAGGTGGTTTAACCTCCCCCCAAAAAGCAACCTACTCTGGTATCTCTTGGTTCTAGGACTCTTCATACCCTGACAGGAGAAGCAGCTGTCATTTCCTTCACATTTGTGTGTGTAATTGACGAGGAAGGCCGGGAGGGAAGCTGAAGCCAGCCTCCCACTTCTGCTCCCTTAGGCCGGGGGAAACCATCAGACAGGGTGTGGCTGACCGAGCACTGTCCCTTCAGGTCCAGAGGGACTTCTTTGCCTCTCAGGTTATCCATGTCACAGTGTGTCATCTGCATGGTTCCTGGCCTGTGGTGTCTGCCCTGGGCTGGAGCTTTGCTGCCTATGGGTCTTTATGGTTTATGGAAAACGCCCTGGCTCTGTGCGTGTCTTTTCACCCCAAGTTCACGTTCATGCCCACGCTCTGGTTTTGAAGGCAGGCAGGTGTCAAGGGCCTGAGGCCGGGAAGAGCCAGTGCTCATGGACAGGGGGAGGGTGGTTTGAGATGAGGAGATGGGCAAGCTGCAAAAGATCGTGTAAGTTCTTGCAGGCCACACTACGGCCTTTGGACCTTATTCCTTTCCTGTTCACACACTCCAGGAAGCCTCCCAGGCTCCCTTGTTCCGTGACCTGGCTGAGTGCACGCTCCGTCTGCCCACCAAACAGACAATTCTGGTCGCTGTTCCCTAGATTCTGGGGTGGTACCTTCTTTACTCCAAAGGGTGGTGGGGAGATTCTCTCTCTGCCCTCTGATGACAGAGAGGGCAACTGCCTGACTGAGATGGGGCTGGAAGCGACCTTTCTCAGCAGAACCCAGGCTGCCATGGCAGTCCAAGCAGTACCACTCTAGGAAATATCCACGAACTACCACATCTGCCCCTTGGCTGAAGCAGTCAGTACTGTATTGATTACTATTTCTTGGCCACTCTTGAGTGGGTTGCACATAAATAAGGTAGATAGTTAGAGTGTGAATAATTGCCAGAGTTCAGTTTTAGCTAAATGGAAAGACCAGTGGTTGTCCCTAGAGGGGCCACCTTGGCGGGAGTGGGCCTCCTCCATGCTGGCCTGGACAGCACCTGTGGGAGATGCTGGAAGGGCAGCCCTTGTCCCCTTTCTGCTGGAGGGTAGGTACACAGGCTTCCCTTTCCCTAGGATGTTCTGACAGTGGTCAGAACCCAGCAGAATTGGCCACCTCTTTGTTGCCATGGATACAACACTGGTCCAAGCCATCTCTGTTTCTGGGACTACTGCATGGCTTCCTGAACTGATCTCTCTGCATCTACCCGGTCTTGTATCTTTCTGTCTGTTCTTCACTCTGTAGCTGGCATTCTGTAAATGAGACCAGGCCACTTAGAAACCTCCAGCACCTTCCCAGTGCACTGGAAAAAAGATCTGAAGACCTTAGTGTGGTCTGCAGGGATTTATCTGATCTTATGCAGTTTCCCCATCTCCTCATTTCAAACCACCCTCCACTTGTCCATGAGCACTGGCTCTTCCCTGCCTCGGGCCCTTGGGACCTGGAGTTCCCTCTGCCTGGAAAGTTCTTCAAATGTTTGGATTTACCTCATTCCTCATTCTTCAGATTTGCTCAAATGTCCCTCCTTCAAACAAACCTTTCTTGACCCTTATCTATGGCATCCCTAACCTTACCTTGCCCCAGGTGTTCCCTATAGCGTCATCCTTTTTTATGGTTGTCAGAGCCCCGATTATCTGCACTTATCTTTGTTGTTGTCTACAAGAGACCACCAGATCCACACAGTAAGAATTGCAGCTGTCTGGGTGAGGACTGTCCTAATGCTCATAACTCAGCTGCTACTCAAGGAAATACACTGTTGAATGGATCTGTCTACACAGCTCTAGGTTTGCGGCTATTTGGCAGCAGCTTCTATGGTCATTCCAAAGCCAGGCATGGTCAGGAATATGACCATGAAAAGAAGCTTCTCTAAAATATTATTTCTGTGTATTTGGAGGTTTGGTTATCTCTTGCAAGCCAGAGCTTCAGTTCCTTATCTGTAATAAGAATGATTTGAAGTGAACCAGATAAGCTTTTATGATCTTTTCTGCTCTGAATTGTGATGATTTTGACATGTGACCCTCTGTCTGTCAGGGGTCTCCATCTTCTCAGATTCCAAAATGGGAATAATTGCCCACAGATATTTATGATATTCTTACAGACACTGTGTATTTATGAGACTGCTGTATTAATAATCTTGGTTACATTTTTTTTTTTTTGTCTTGGAGAAAAAGTTTCTCTGATTTAGTTGTAAGTCTGACTAAGAAAAGTTTGCGTTTTTGTAAGTGACTTGTGGGTGGGGGGGTGTGTGCACTGCATTAACGAACTGTGGGTTTTGCTTTCTTAGAGCGCATGTGGCGGGTTCCATCTGGTCATGTAGGAAGAGGTAGCTGCCCTTTCGCTCTGTCCTCTGGTGGGCACAGACCTGCGGGGGCAGGAAGTTAATTTTCACCTCTTGGGATGCTTGGGACCTCCTCTTGTCTTGAAAGGACTGTCCTCATGCTGGCCCTCAGAAGGAAGAGACTCACAGAGACAATTATTTCCTTAGCTCTGTGCCTTTCTGTGTGTATATGAGTTTGTCAGACTAGACCTTTGATCGTGAGGCTCATGCAGAATTCAATGAAGAGAGAAGTGTTGACCGGGGAGGCCCCAAAGCCCCCCTACTTGGTGATTATAATGAATGTAGGTGTCCACTCTGTACTGAGTCACTGTGGGAGCCAGGCAGGCTTTGGCAAAGGCCACCGCGTGGAGCCCCCCTCCGACGGTTGGTAAGATCAGACTGTCCTCAGGGCAGGGGGGTGTCAGACATGAAAAAACTCCATTTTGCTGTGGCTGCCTCTTATCCCGCGAGGCAATCAGCTGCAACAAAGCTGAGAGGAAGGGGGTTTGGAGAGTCTAACCTGTACCGTCTGAGCCCCAGGAGGATGCGAGGGACCATGTCTGCAAGATGGAAAATGTGGAACACTTTTCAGGACAAATTGAAGTCCTGTTCTCACCGTGCTTGGAAACTTACACTTGTAGGGGCTGGTTCTATGCCGCGTTCTGTAACGAGTGATGCGCATTCTCTGTCTCATTGAGTCTTGACAGCATCATGTGAAGCAGGATTTAAAAAAAAAAAAGGTCACTATTATATGGAAGGGGCTCTTTAAACAGGATAACTATGTTGTCCAAAGTCACACAATCACAGGTGAGATGTTGCAGTTTTCTTTTGCTGTATAACAAACCATCTCAAAACTTAGTGACATAAAACAACAGCCATTTTATTATGCTCACAGATTCCATGAGTCAGGACTTTGGGCAGAGAACAGTGGGGATGGCTTGTCTCTGCACCGCCAAGGACTCCCACGACTGTAGGTGACCTGAATAGGGGGCTGGCCCTGGGGTGGGAGATCTGGCAGGATGGATTCAGCTGGGACCGTTGCCCAGATCACCTACATGTGGCCTCTGCATGCAGCGTGGGCTTATCCCAACATGGCACTGGGTTCTCAGGAAGCTTCCCAAGAAAGACCGTGGGAGACCAAGCATTCTAAGGACCAAGGCAGGAGCTGTTAGCCACCGAGCATCACTTTCTCCTCAAGAGTACCCGGTTGAAGTGGTAACAAGTCGGTCCCATTTCAAAGAGAGGAAACACAGACTCCACCTCTCAATGGAAAGAATGTCAAATAATTTATGGCCATGTTTTAAAGTGGCCACATAGGAATTGAATCCAGGTCCCTCTTCCCATGAGACAATGCAATGTCACCTGGATATAAGAGGTAGTATGTCCTGGGGGCAGGGTCCACAGGGAAATGGAGAGTATGTCTTTAACATGGCTGCAGCACTAAGTCCCTGGGGCTTTTTTAAAGAAAATGTAGCAAGTAGCCACGGGAGATAGGGGGGCAGATGCTAGAGGGAGAGCCAAGTGGCCCCACCTGGGCAGCTTTGGATGACCTACTGCAGCTCCCTTGCCCCAGGTCTTCTGTGAGAAGGGGATAATCATGGCGTCCCCTTGCCTGTCTGTAAGGACACAGTGCCCAGGGGATGTGAAAGCCTTAAGGACTTTGCAGCCTGCTCTGCAGAGAGAAAGGAGGGCCCTGTATCCACCAGGAGGCCTTGCTGCTCAGCCCTGCACCCCACTGCTTTTGGACACACTCAGTGGGCAGGCTAGCCTGCCAAGCCCAGTCCGAAGCCCAGAAGACCAACTGGAACCCTGGACTCCATGCTCTTTTCCTTCCTTGGTCATCCACACTATATTGACTCTGTCACACATTGTCCATTTGCTAATTCATCACACCCTGCAAAGAGCAGTAAACTTGGAACCCCAATATCCTCCTGAAGTCTTGGCCCCATGGAGTACTAGGCGAGTCACTGTGGTCATGTCACAGAGCCTCCTGTGACCTCAGTTTTCTGCAAGACAGTGATCAGTATATCTGTTTCTCAGAAAAGTTATGAAGATGAAATGAGCTGATACGAGAAAGTGTTTTCTAATCTGATAAACATAATGTATTAGATGTTTTTATTATCGTTTCCTCTAGCACTTAGTGAGCAGAGTGTTTCACTCACAGCAAGTGCTTAATACATATGTGCACTTTAGTCTTGATTTACTCCAGACCCCAGATGAAGTTCATAGCAGAAGGAGATTGGAACTTTTATCTCTCGTCCCACTTGGGGACATATGTCACAGAAGCCCTTTTATATGAACTGGCCATGCTGTGCTTTTTCTTACTCTGCCAAGCAGGAGGAAGGATTGCAGGCTTTCCTAACTGACATAATCAGAGCATTGATGAAGGAAAAATAACTGACTCTGTCGATTTAATTAAATAGCCAGGGACTTGCAACCCCAATCTCATAATATCTGCTCCAGGGCAAAGGTGGTGTGGGAAGGGTGCTGTGGTCTGGGATCCAGTGGCTCCTTTTCCAGGAGATTTTGGAAGCAGAATAAATTATTGCAACAACTCACTTCATCCATCAGAGACTCAACTAAAGTAATCTATGAAATACATGGAAATAGTTCTCTCCACATCAGGCCTCTGCAAAAAGAGTGACCAGAACAAACTCACAAGAGACGAATTTTGGTGCAAGTCACATTTCTGAAAATTTTCAATCTGTTCTATTTTTATTGTAATCAACGGATCTGTGCTTTAAACAGCAGGCATTTATTAGGTTCCCACTGTGTGGTCAGTGCTGTTTTAGAAGCTGTGGGGACTACAGAGTAGGAGAAGCTGTCCCTGCATTTATGGCTTTTTTTTTTTGGTATCTGCTCTGAGAAAACCTTTTAGTGTACAACCCTGGGTTTGTATAAAATATCCTGTGCCAGACCATACAGTGAGGCCGAGAGAAGCTTCAGGGCTGGGCTGAGCCACCCAAGAAGAAACAACACAGGCATCAGCATCCGGGGGGCATTTAGTTCAATTTCCTTCTAACCAGCTGTGCAATATGGGGCACATTGTTTAATCAATTTGAGTCTTACCCTTACAGCAGGTCTCATAGAAGAGGCTGTTGGAAGAATCCAGTAAGATCTAGAGAGGAAAACTTTGAACTCACCTGACTCAGTAAAGACTTTTTAGTCTCATTTGTATGGAAGATCAGTGGGCACTGCCTTGGATGTTTCAATGAACTATTATTTCTGCCTGAAACACCACTCCAAAACTCAGTGGCTTAATCAATGACCACGATTCACAAGCCAACTGGGGCTCCGCTGGCTGGCATTTCTACTGACTCCCTTGGCATTTCTCAGACACTGTCAGATGCTCCTCCATGTGGCATTTCGTCGTGTGGGGCCTCTATGCATGGCCTCTTTCTCTACCCTGGACTCTTTTCATGGTCACCCTGGGGCTCCAAGAGGAGTTAGAGGCAGTCAGGCTTTCTCAATGCCTGGGCTTGCAAGTCTCAGAATGGCACCTCCTCCGCATTCTACTGCTCAAAGCAGTCACAGGCGCAGCCCAGCCTCAAAGGATTCAGCGTAGATTCCACCTCTTGAAGGGAAGGCAGAGATGTCTGTGGCAATCTTGGGCCTCCCGAACCCCCAGCTGCAGAGCCCTTCCCCCGCAGTCTCTTGGTGCTAGGAGATGTGCAGGTCACCCTTTCTGTTATCAGCATCCACGAGCATTTTGGACAGAGGGAAGACCCACTGCTGTCAGGGATCAGCTGTGCAGCAGGACCTCGTCTCAGGTCCAGCGCTTTGATGTGTAGGCCTTCACATGCGACTTTGTCAGGTCAGCTAGCTTTTTTGGTAGACTCTCAGGGACTGATTGAAATGAACAAACCCCACAGGAGAGTGGTGTATAACTTAGACTACTGAAGTCTTTATTTACAATGGCATATTGACTTTTCCCTCAATAAAACATCCGGGAGGCTGAATTCTTCCTCAGAGAATTTCAGCCCTGGGCTCAGGCATGGAAATTGGGATTCTTGAGGGATATCTTAGTCTGGGTGAAAAGCGTTAGAATCCAGAGTCTCCGACTTGTGGCTTTTACATTTCCTTTTCCAAGGACCATGCAGATCCTGCTTCTGCATGTGCGTGCGTGCGTGTGTGTGTCTCTGTGTGTATATACACACAAAAACCACACAGAAAAAAAAACACACAGAGACAAAACTCATATTCTCACATTTTGTGTTTTTTTTTTTTACTTTAAGGCAAGTCTCAATCAGATCTGAACATTCTACTCTTTCTGCTATGGCTTAAGAGGGGATTCAGATATTTGATTTTTTTTTTTTTAAAAACCCCCTCCCAAAAGAAGGATTCAGATATTTGAGGGTGACTTGCAGATCACTGATCTTTTCCATCCAGTGCCAGCTTCAATAGAGCAAGTCATTGCCGAGTTCAGGGAGTGGGCGTGAGCCATGGGGGCGTTCTGTACACTGAGTGTGGGAGAAACAGGCATGCCACCACTGTGCCATGGCTCAGGGCGAGTGTGGAAAGTGCTGACACAGGGCAAACACACTGCCAGCAGAACCTGCAGGAGGGGCACATTCATTTCAAGTGGTCAGAGCTGGGAGGAGATAGTTGGACAAAGTCGTGACGACTGGCTTATGGAAAGGCATAAATCAGGCAGAGAAGTGGAATGGCACGTGGTATTTATGGAATATTGGTAGACTGGTATCAACTATAAACCATAGTTTACAGTTGCAATGACTTGTGTGATTATTCATTATGTCTAGTTTTGAATTCCCCAACTAAGGTGAACGTTCCTTGGAAGTCAAGGCCATGCCTTACTCTGAAGTTTCTTGGCACTGATTTTTTATAAGGTTAGACGGTGAGGTGATGGACACTCCAGGGGAGAAGGATGGCATCCTCGGCAGACTCACGGCCCCCAAGATGATTCCACACCAAATTCCTGGGACTGTGAATCTGCTGAGATGCCCTACCCAACAGATACGTTACCCAAAAGAGGCTTTGCAGATAGAATTAAGGTTACTGGTCAGAGACTTTAAGATAGAGAGATTATCCTGGGTCATCTGGGTGAATCCAGTGCAATCATACAAGCCATTAAAAGCAGAGGAATAAGAGGAAGTCAGAGATTCAAAGTGCAAGAAGCACTCCACACGACATGCTGGCTGGATCGAAGGGATCATGGGTCAAGGAAATGGGGACCTTAGTCCAACAACCACAAGAAACTGAATTCTGCCGACAACCTAAATGAGCATGGAAGTGGACTTTCTGCCAGAAACCCCAGATAAAGAGCCAGGCTGGTCAACACCTTGGTTTTGGCCTTGTGAGACCCGAGCAGAGAACCTGCCCAACACTGCGCTGGACGTCTGACCTACAGAAACCATAAAGTAAGAAACTTATGTTTTCCTTTAAGCTGCTAAGTGTGTTATATTATAAATTGTTACGGTGTCATTAAGAGACCGTGGATGACACATTTTCTTCCCCTCTTCCACCTCTTCTCCTTCTCTTCCTCTCCCTTCCTCTGGTTTAGCCTGAGGTCCCCCTTAGCCTTCAGTGGGGAGGTAGATACCAGAGGACCATCAATCTCTTGGTCCAGAAGAGGTAGGCAGGTGGGCTCAATGGGGGGCCCCAGGCTGCTAGAGTAGCCTGTGGAAGGTGCCCAGGAGATGGCCTACCCAGGAGGACTCCTGGGCTACTCTTATTACCACATTTGCCCCCCCAGGGGGCCTGGGCAATCAGCTCATCCTGGGCTCCTTTCTTTTCTCCCCCTCTCCCCTGCCTCTCAGCCACTCTGCCAAAGTTCCTTTCCACAAAATGCTTTGAGATGAAGCAGGTTTTGTCACTCAATGCTCCCTTCCCTAGAGACTGTCTTAACGTGGTGCTGGTCAGATTTAGGGAATTAGTATTAACGTATGAATGCAGCCTATTCAGGCCTAGTAGGGAGCATTTGCAGACCTCAAGAGAAAGTTTGTTAACTTTAAATTTTTAATGCATTACACAGATATGGAATTTTATTCCTTCCTCTCTTGCTTTTGTTAGTATTGGAAAGGCTTCTGCTGTTCTTTGCCTTTTACAAAATAATCTCTCGTTCATTTGGTCAATTTGACCTTTAGGCTTGATGCCACCTCCCTTGTGGAGTCTTTCATGATTTCCTGCAGCGTGGTCCCCATCCCCTCCTATTTGTGCACGTCCCTTGGCTGTCATCCTCGTCAGGCTCTATTGAAGTTCTCTGTCCATGTGTCGCCTCTACTTCTGGACCGTAGCTCCTTGTGTGTTCTGTTGCTTCAGTGTCCAGGATAACACTGTGGTGTCCAGGGGTTGCTCAGCAAAAGGATGTGAAGGGACCAGTGCATGCAGAGCAGCCTGTTGAAACGCTGACAGATGGGACCTGCCAGATTGCAAAAGGCAGTTGGGTGTGAGGCATAAAAGTAAGGCAATTAATTAAAAACATTTTTATTTGACCTGATTAAAAAGAAGTTAAAGCTATAAGAAGTTTCTGCTGAGGAATTAGGAGGATATGAGTTGGGTGCAGGAGTAATACACACTCTGGAAGGAAGAGAGGCAGAGGAGTCAGGAGTCCTTGGGTGGAGTCCGAGCATGGCCACCAGCCACCTGGGCTGGGGCTCTTCACAAAAGGCAGCGGGGATTTGCATGCCTTGGGTATTTAGGGCTCTTCTGGCAGGCGCCCAGCGTACAGAGCAGGCTGTGCTAGCAGTTACGGTTAGTAAGATGTCTGTGTTGGACAGAGTCTAATCCAAGAGCAAGGGAGGGGAAACAGAAAAGTTAAGGCCCCACTAGTGTTTCCAAGTTGCATTGTCAGTTTCAGCTTTTGCTTAGAAACATCCCAGTCATGGTCTCCAGCTCCTGTGTGGACAAATGCATATGCAACATTTACCGTCTCTCATTGGAATCCCCTCCTCTTGTGTTTGCTGATATGCCTAAGATTGGGCATCTTAACTGGGTTTTGCTGTAGTCACCAATAACTAGAAAAAACAGCTGGGTTGGAGCCAAGTGGAGCTCACTTTTCAGAGGGCTGACACGAAAGTAGCCCAGGCTTATTTGTGTTTTTTCTATGGTATGAATGTTGATGCCCCCCTACCCAAATTTGTATGTTGGAACCTAGTACTCAGGGTGATAGTATTAAGAGATGAGCCTTTTGGGAGGTGATTAAGTCATGAGGGCAGAGCCCTCATGGAGGGGGTCAGTACCCTTATAAAAGATGTTCAAGAGAGCTGTCTTGCTTCCACCATGTGAGGACACAGCTGCAAGGAGCCATCCATGAAGCAGAGAACAGGCCCTCACCAGACACCAACTCTGCTGGTGCCTTGATCTCAGACTTCCAAGCTTCCAGAACTGTGAGCAATAAATTTCTGCTGTTTATAAATTACCCAGTCTAAGGTATTCTGTTATGGCAGCCTTAGTCCTCACTGGACTAAGACAGGCTTCTTGCTAAAATTGGGCCCCTTCCATGCTTCCAGGCCTAGAATTCTCCCTTGGGAAGGACCCTACCTTCCAGAAAATGAGTAGGATTTACTCTTTATCTTTCAGATGAAGAAAACTGAGATCCTGCAAGAGAAACTAACTAGCTCAAGACCAGAGCAGCAAAGGTTCATTGTATGTGTCTTACCGTATCAAATGGGATGCTTTCTCACAGAAAAACCTCACTGGGCAAAGATGCTGAGGGTTTTGGACCCTGCTTGGTGTGTTGGGCACTAGTTTGACAAAGGATGATGGAAGGTTTCTGTTTTGACACCAGGAAGAGAAGCGGTGAGAGCATAGGTACACAGGTACCTGGTGCTGAAGGGCCCAATAATGTGCAGAAATATTGGTGACATTAAGGTCGTCACCACAACCAGGGCTGAGAGGTCTTTGTGAACTAAAGCACCTTGTTCCAAAATTGGCTAGAGATTCAGTAGGTAATCTAATGGCATATGATGCCATGTACCTGGGAATTCAAAGCTCCTTCTCTCCTAAATATCAGGGGTCAATATTCCCTGGAAAGATTCCTCCTAGACCAAGGATTACTTCTTGGTAAGGTGGATTAGTGGAAAGAGATTTGGAATTCAGCCACTTAATGGCCTGGTGACCTTGGCCAAATTTTCTAAGTCTCAGTTTCCTTAACTTGACAATTTGGGAAATTAACCTTTGCCTCATTGGTTTGTTGGGAAGGTTAAATTATTTAATGTATAGAAGACTGTCACTTCAAGGTGGCCTCAAGCAATTAGTTCTTGAAAGTTTTCTCCCAGTTGCCATATGAATATTAATGAAATATTACAAAAACAATTCTAAAAACAGGAACATAGTCCATCACGATATTTTGGGAGAAGTTTCCTAACTACGGCTCTTATGAAAGATGGACCCCTTTTCTCATAGCTTCTCTTTTTCTTATCAATGCAGGGGACTTATAACATTGTTTGATAATCTAGTATCAATCTACACCAAAATTGCCCCGGAATTCTCAGCTTCTTTGGTGGTGTGGTTCTGCCCACTGTCCCCTCTGAAAGGGTGGTGCAGTGGATGGGGAATAGGTAGAAAGAACAACCACCCCTCTTCCAACTGTCTGTGCACAGGTCACACAGGTTCTGTCCCAAATAGGAAACAGGCAGGCTCTCCTCTGAGGGGTAGGGTAGTGCCACCACCTCCCACTTCCATCAGATCTATTCTGTTTCCCTTCGAGTCCACAACTTCTCTATCTAGCCATAGGGAGACTGGCTGCCATGCACTGCGTCCAAAGGCTGTTACTGTAAAAGATGGGAAAACCCCCTGGGAACAAGGTATGCTGGGAGTGCGTGGTGGTTTACATCTTCTTATAAATCATGTTTGGTCAGGGAGGATCTCCAACTTACTTTCATCTTTCCAGGAATTACATTCTTTGCCTTAATGTCAGGCCATTTTAGTTTATCAGAGTGGTAGGAGAAACACTTGTGTTAGATGCTAGAATTTGGAGTCAGGGAGGTGAATATTAGCCTTTCTTCTAGCTTTAACTGTGAAAAGGGATTCTTCCTGGCTATGACACTTGCTAGCTGTGTTATCTTGGGGAAAGTATTCCACATCTTGGAGTTCTCATTTCTAAAATAGAGATAGCAAAATTTATGTCATAGGACTGTTAGGGAGATTAAGTTAGTTCTCAGTACATAGTACTTGGTTCTTAGTTCATAGGTCTTAGTACCTAGTAAGGCTGCAATGAATATACTATTTTCCATTTTTGTAATTAATACTGTAACTGCGCTGGCAAGGAGGACATCCACCTTATTAACAAATATTATGCCTGGATAGAAAGAACCATTTAAGGATGAAATTGCAGAAAAACAAAACAGAACAAACAAGAAGCAGAATGAGGCCTTTCAAAGAATTCTGAAGCAAAAATTATTTATAATCAAGACACAGAAGAACATTTGCCTAACACATGCATTTTGGAAAGCATGGCCTTCATGAAACTAGAGCAGTTAAAGAAAAAGAGATAGGGAATCAGACGGAAAGTCAACGGATGAGATGGTAAGAAAACTAATTAAACTCAAAAAAGACTTTCAGAAAAATAAAACAAGTAAACCTAACTGTGTATTTAATTGCCAGCATAATGATGCAGAAAAGAAATATTCCAAGTGACACTAAAACACAATCCTTTGGCATCTCTAGTGGATTATTCCCCAAGGAAAAAAAGGAACTGCAAAATATCTTAAATTGTATTCAGAAATCATATTGGTGATAGCAATGCTGACATTGTTATTCTGAGACTGTTGTGTGCGTATCATGGAAGGAATCAAATGAGTGATTATGGTGTTGACATTGAGAACTGAGATTTTTGGTGTAGTTGATAGGAGGAAAAGATACAAGATGGATGAGGTTAAATAAAAACTCTGTAACTCTGAATTTGAATTGTCACTGTGTACTATATTTTATGTATTTTACCTTAAGTTTTTTTCCTATCTCTGTTTACTGAAAAGGACTAGAAGGAATGGCCAGCCGGGGGGCAGTGAGCATCCTTGGTATCCAGATTGTGACCTCTAATGCCATTTACCATGAAGAGGAGCCAGGGCTTCTTGGAGAATTGGCTAATTCTAGCTCCTTTTTTCTTGAAGAAAAAGGTTAAGATGAGCTTAAAATAACTTGTCATACTAAATAGCAAAGAAGCTGTTGAATACCACTAGGGATGTGTCAAAAGACTTAGGAGAACACCTGAATAAGCCCCCACTGGTCAAAGGTGGGACATATTGATCACCATAAGGATAATGAATGCAATGAATTAAAACACTTCAAATAGGGTTTGATGAAAGTGTTCCTAATGATAATAATAATAATAAAAAAGTCAATTACTTTTGGAGGATGCTAGGCAAATCACCTTATTATTTTAAAATCTAAGAAATAGAATGATAAAGTATCAAACATTTATTCTACCTTTCTTATAGGATTTCTTTCTCTGGATAATGGGCTGAGTCGGGGTGGTTTCTCTGTGTAGAAGAATTTCAGCTGATAAGCAGAGAATGATAGACTATTTTGCAGTTTCTAAAGCATTGATAAATTCAGGCAGTGGAGCCAGACAATGCTTAATAAATGGTTGATAATGTCACAAAAAGAGTGATAACCAGACATTTATTTATGTTTTCATCAAAATAAACACCATAACCTACAGAAGGTAGTTTTCTACACACACACACACACACACACACACACTCTGATGAAGGCTCTAGGTCTAAATACCAATTTTCAGGAAACACAGGGGACAAAGGAATATGTTAATGATACTACAGGGATGCAGCAGTGAAATCACCATATAGGAAACTCTACAAGACAAATGGCCTATTGTCTAAAGGGGTAAAAACCAAAATAAAACAACAACAATAAAAAACACACATAAAATCCAAGAAAAATAAGAGAAATGGAGGAATTCCATAAATTAAAAGAGATTTAAGAGATATATCCACAATTTTTGTTTCAAACAAACCAACTGTGTAAAAAAACCTGATAAGGCATTTGGGAAAATCCGAACACTGATTGTATACATGTTTATGCTAAGGAGGTTTAGTGAGTTGTTTTAGGTATGATTGTGAAATTCTAGATATGTTTTCAAAAGAGTAGTCATCTTTTAGAGACATATACTGAAACATTAATACTTATAGATGAAATGATAGTTCTACTTTTGTAAATGTTGAAAACATTTCATAATAAAAAGGTAAAGAGGGAAAAATACTTCCAGGAAAATGAAACACAAAGCCAAATTAAAATTTGGTGGTAGATTATAAAGAATAAAAGCGACACTAAAGAGATAATGGCCACTGATGTAGAGGACAATCTTGTCAAGTTCTTTCACAATACACAGGTAAAGTGCTTCCCATGGTTTCTCGACCTTGGCAGGATCTTAAGATATGTTTTTCTCTCCTCCTTGAGGTCAAGATTTCTACTTTCCCCTACTCCTAACCAAAGCTAGAGCAGGGAGGGACTGCATGGGAATGACAATGATTTCCTACAGCTGGTTCATGCTCTCCACCATATTGGTAGAACCAGACCAGAACCCAAGCTCTCAACTGACCTACCGGAAAAATAAAGTTCTAGGAAAATAGTTCACTTTCCTGTGGACCTGTGGTCAAAATGATCCCCAAAGCTTGTGCTGGAATACTGTGGCACCAGGAACATCCTGAAGCCCATATTTATTCATTCTTCCACATTCCTCCTTCTATCTTCTCACTGACTCCTAGAATCTTTGGGATTGGAGAATATAATGTTATTTCCTGATGCATGAAATTCCAGTGGCTCCCTTTTCCTAAAAATAATGTGGCAAGTCATATAAGGCAGTCACACCCCTCTACTCTTACAAATTTCACGACCCCAGGGTCCTCAACATGGGACGTTCTTCTCCATTGCTAGCAGCCCAATCCTACCCATTCCTCAAGACTCAACTCAAACGTTTCCTTTTTCATGAAGACGTTCCTGATCTCACTCCATATTTCACAGGCTCTTTCACCTTCTGACCACCTCTCTTTTGAACTTTCACAAAGTCTGATCTGTGTTTCTGTGATGGTATTGGCATCTTTTGCCTTATGTTTATATTCATGGCTTATCTTTTCTACTAGGTGTTGGGCTTTTGTGTTAGGTTATTTTATGT
The DNA here is from genome assembly GCF_000956105.1 of Propithecus coquereli. Classification (NCBI taxonomy): domain Eukaryota; kingdom Metazoa; phylum Chordata; class Mammalia; order Primates; family Indriidae; genus Propithecus; species Propithecus coquereli. The sequence goes on from NW_012154174.1 coordinate 8,319,411, forward strand.
GTGCTTCTAATAAGAGTATATATATAAAACCATGTCTTTTTGTCAACAAATTTAATGCATTTATATTTTGTATGATTGCTGCACTGTTGACCCTTATTTCTGCATCTAATTTTATTTTTTTGCTTACTATACTCTCTTTGGCTTTATTTTTATCTTCTTTTCTTCTTTTATCTGAATTGATAAAAAATTTTAAATTCCCTTTTATTCTCTCTTGGTATGGTAAGCTAATAGTGGTTATATTTTTTGTAATGGTTACTCTTTAATTTTAACATATACTGTAAATTTATTACATATTTATGTAATTTAGTATTTCTATTCTCTTCTTAACATAGAAAAAGTGTAATAGTAATCATGCCAAGACTTTGGAAAAGGTAATACAAGGAGTTGTGCATGGTCTCCAAGGCAACTCATGAATTTTGATAACATTTTCCTTTTTTGGTTTTATTTTAAGAAGTGTGCTTGGGCCACACAGGTTGGAACTGTGAAAAACTCAGTTTGTAAACTACTTATTCTAAGTTTTTAAATTTGAAACTGCTGTGGCGCTAATTTTATCTATAGGTGTCAATATTATTAGAAGCTAAATTACCTTGCAGAAACCCCTGGTTTATCTGTCACTTAACTAAAAATCATAAATAATTTGCTAAGCAAATGAAACAGATTTACTGAAGTTATTTTGTCAGATTCCTCAATTACAGGAATATTATTGGAAGTACAATTTACAAAATTAATAAAGAATTATGTATCTTTATGATTTTTAAAATGATCAGTTGCCTCCTAAACTAATCTTGCCTTATTTTCAAATAACTCAGAAATAAACAAGATTGCTTGTGAAGGCCATAGTTTTGGTGATCATTTGAACCGAATTTAAGTTCTGTAGTTTATCTAGACCTAAGAAATTTGTTTGTGTTTTAACTTTTCTTTTACATTCAGGGCTTCATGGCCATACATATTCTTCACTCACTGCACACATGAATGAAATGTGTATATCCTGTGTTGTATTTTCCTTCTAGTTCTTGGCCCAGTTTACCTTCTGGAAACTTAAGATCATCACAAACCTCCCTAGATGCTGGCTCTACCTTAATCCCTTGAACTGGCTTTTACCTTTTCTGTGTTCCCTCCTCTGGCTTCTAGGTGCCTTTACTTCTAGTGACCAAGGCTTGTGATTCTTTGGAGGCCTGTCTTTGAGCTACGGTGGCTGCCTTCCCTGTAGGCACAGAGACAGGAAAGTGCCTGAAAGTTTATGGCAATAATTGACTGGTGTGGGAGCACAAAAGCCCAGCTCTCCTTGCCTCAGTGGGGGAAAATCTCTGAGGTGCAATTTATATGGAATCTTGCTGAGATGGAGACTCTATCTGAAATTGTACCATTGCCTTGTGGCTTCTCCTTTCCAGTCCTGTTCCCCTACTCCTCACTCATTCTCCTAGGAGTAGGAGTACCATACCTGTCGTCAATCACTTGTTCATGATCCCTATCTTAGGGCTGGCTTCAGGGGAGCCATACCTATGACAGTGACCATCCTGAGTGCAAATTAGGCGATGCTCATTCCTATTCATATTTGGAACATCTATGTTATAAGGAGAAGGGTGAAGATTTTCAAATTTTATTGTTCATGAAAAAAAATAGGTGAAATTTGGCCATGATTTTGTGAGGTCATCTTTTGAACACCATGGAGCCATTCTGCAGAAGCACTGGATAGAGTGAGAGCTGGGAGATCCCCAGAGGGGACTCAGTTTCATCCCCATGCTGGGCAGGGGAGATGGTGAGTTTTCTGTGGAGACTTCAAATCATGAATGAAGGGTCCTTTGCCTGGGTGCTCTTGCTGGTCCCTTGTCTGCTGTGACCTGTTCTGTTTTGTCTCATAATTTTTTTGTTCTTTAAAAAACGAATGTCATTCTTGCATAAACTCTTCAAGGATCTTAAAATATACCTATTTTAAAGTCTTTTTGAGATTGTTGTAAGATTTTGCAGTGTGTTAGTAGTGAACGTGTCCCCTTATTGTTGATTTTGTCAGTCACCCATTGTAGTGTTAGTTTTTGGAGTTTCTGTTTCCCCACTCTCTGCACTTATTCCTGGCCCAGCAATTTTGTGGCCAAATGGAACCTCAGGTGTAGCACTCCCATCCCATGTTGGTATCAGAACTATTACACACCCAGGAGTTGGTCCTATATAAATGGATTTCTCTTCTGTTTCCCAGACCTGCTGTTGCTGGTGTTTCAAGCTGCAGCCCCAGGCAGTGGTCACAGTTTGTTTTTAGCCTCCCTTCATATGAGAGTGGCAGTCCATGTCCTGTTTTTTTTTTAATTAATTAATTAATCTATTTTAAAATTTCAGAATATTTTTTATCCACTCAGCCAGTATATGTCTCTTCAGTGGACAATTCAAGACATTTACATTTATTGAGAGAATTGATATTTGGGATAGATTTCTGTTCATACTATTGGATAAATTCTTATTGTTTTGTTTCACCTCTTGAACCATTGTGGAATCAGGGTTCTGGAATTTAACTCTTGAGTGATTTTACGTTGGTGGGTGTCTATTGAGCTGTTCAGTGTATAATGCAGATCTGAGTACTTCCTGCAGGGCAGGTCTGGTCTTTGCAAATTCCATCAGTGATTGCTTGTGTGGGAAAGTCTTTATTTCTCCCTCATGTAAGAAGCTTAGTCTTGACGGATAAAGAATTCTAGGTTGGCCGTTATTCTGTTTTAGAAGATTGAGGATGGGTACCCAGTTCCTTCTGGCTTGTAAGGTTTCAGTTGAGAAGCCTGCAGTTAGTCTGATAGGTTTTCCTTTGTAGGTTACTTGCTGTTTTCACCTTACCACTCAAAGGATTGCCTCTTTCATGTTTACTTTGGCCAGACTAATAACTATGTGATGTGGTGATTGCCTTTTTACATTGAGTCTCCCAGGAGTTCTGTGTTCTTCTTGTACCTGGATATCTAGATTTCTGGCTAGGCCAGGTAAGTTTTCCTCCATTATTCCAAGAAATAGATTTTCCATCCCTTGTGTATTTTCTTCTTCTCTCTCAGGGATGCCTATAATTCTTACGTTTGGTTTCTTTACATAATCCCACATTTATTGTATGTTTTGTTCTTGTCTCTTGTTTCTGTGTTCTTTTTCTTCATCTGATTTGTTTAGCATATAGGCATTATTTTCAAGCTCTGAGATTCTTTCCTCTGCATGATCCAACCTATTCTTAAGGTTTTCCACTGTGTTTTGTAGTTCCTTGAATGCCTCTTTCATTTCCAGTATTTCTGTTTGGTTCTTTCATAATACGTCAATTTCTGTAGAGAATTTTTCATTCATTTCCTGTATTGTTCTTGTGACCTCTTTGTGTTGGGTTTCTATTTTCTCTTCAATTCCATTGAGTTTTCTTATAATCCATATTCAGAATTCTTCCTCTGTCATTTTAATCATTTTGTTTAAGTTGGTATCTGTTGTTGAGGATCTAATGATTTCTTTTGGGGGTGACTTTTCTCTCTTACCTTTCATGTTTCCTGTGTTCTTTCACTGATTCTTTCTCATCAGGCTTCTTGGTCAAGAACTGGGGGTGCTAGGACTGGCTTATGGCCCTATCTCCAAGTCCCCCGGGGTCGTTTCTTGACAGTGTTGGGAAGAAGTGCATGGTCATGTATTGCCTTAGGGGCACTTTAGCAATCTGGGTTACCTCTCACCTGTTGTCTTCACCTCTTGCCAATGGAGACCAGTGAGTTTGGTCCCCCAGCTTAATTTCCAAGCTGGTGGATTGCCCCTGTGGGTATGACTCCACTGCTCTCTAATAGCTGGAGATGGAAGGCCCTGTGTTAAGCTATTGGGTTATTGATTGTGGTTTGCATGGAGGAGCCAGTTATCAAGGTAATCTGATGTCTCTGAGGTAGGCTCTGGTCCCTCGAGCGGAGTATAGAAATGCCCTGATCTTTGGGAGAGGCTCTGCCACTTCCCAGGGTTGCTTGGACCCTGTTTTCCCTTAATGTGGGGGTAAGGGCAAGATAGATCGCAGCTGGTGCCTGCAAGCCTGGGTGCGTGTGCTTCTACGGTTGCTTGACCTGCCGCTAGGGGGAGCCGCTAATACGTTATTCAGGGCTCTTTCACCACACTTGCAGGGCTGCTCCTGAGGGGAGGGGTCAATTGTTGTAATTGCTAAGGTCTCTGGACAGGCTTTTCCTTCCCTCTCCACAAACCCCAATGCTGGTGGCTGCCCAGACCTGGAGAGCAAGCCCTGGAGTTATGTTCTTAGTAGATGGCGTACGCCGTGCGGGTGGGCTGAATCAATAGGCTGCCAACTATTTCTTCCACTCCAAAGTCCTGCAGATTCACGCCTGTCCCGCAGAGAAAGCGGCTTTCCTCACTCTGCCCCATCTCCAAGGGTGGACTTCGCAGCCTCCAGCAGGAAAGTCCCCGGGCTGGGGGTGGAGTGATGCTTGAAACCACCGTGGCAGCAGCGTCTTTGGACCGGGACCGCGAAGATGGCGGCCGCCGGCTCCTGGAGAGCTAGTGTTGGGGGCGAGCCCTCAAGAGTTGGCAGAAGCCGGTCTGATGCGCTGAATCAACAGGCTGCCAGCTGTTACGTCCGCATCAAAGTCCCGCAGACTCAGCCTAGCAGAGGGCCTGGCTCTGTTGATTCTGCCCTGAGCCAGCAGAATTGCCAGCAGTTTCCAGGGGCAGAGCCCCCTTTTCTGCGTTCTCCTCCTGTGCTCTGGTCCCGCTGACCACCAGTGGCGAGGTGCCTGTCTCCAAAGTCCCTCTCGTGGCAGCGGTGACGGGAAGTAACCACTCAGGCCGGGCCGTCCCCCTCCCAGTGCGGTCACAGCACAGCGCACCGGAGAGTTCAAAATGTTTCCCACTGTTGTCTCCTCTCCACAGAGCCCGTTGTCCCGTGCCACGACTCCGTACCCACTCGAGGTGCGTCCCTGTCTGAGGGCGTGCGGAGGTCTGCGGGGGAGCCGGGCGTTCTCCTGCGGGTCAGATGGCACTGCGCTGGCCGGCCCAGGTGGGGGGGGCGGCCCTGCCCACGCTCGCTCTGCTCCCTGTTGTATTTGTCGCACTCTCCGGTCTTTGCGAGCATATCTGTCTTTTACCCTGTTTCCTGTGCTGCGTGTCCCATGCTGGCTCTCTGCAGATTCACAACGCTGTTCGGGGCTGGGGGTGGTCGCGGGGTGACCCACTCGCGTGTAGTCATCAGAGTTCTTCACCTCCTCTGGGAGCAGTGAGCAGACAGGAAGCCACCACTAATCCGCCATTTTCCCCCGTTTTCAGTCCACGTCCTGTTTTGTGTGGCAGTGGCTCTTTCCTGCAATCATTGCTGGGGTGGCGGGTGGGATCCCCATTACTGCCTGCTGTTGAACTCTCCCACACTTCTAGTTCTGATTTGTAATCAACAAAGTCACGTGCCTTCTCAGCATTTGGTTTGTTTTCTGTTTTGGGTCCACTGTTGAGGAATTTTCTTTCTCTTTAAAAGTGACATCATCTTCATTTTTTTTTTTTCCTAAATACAATGAAAAATATTTGAGTAGAATTGCTCTGTTGAGAGTGGAGGGGGTAGTTTAAAGCATGAAACTTGGACTGGAAGTCTGGTTTTGCGTTTCTTGTGGAGAAGATCTATGCTCTCTCCCTGTCTATTGTTGAAGTCGAAGAAAATATAGAGAAGAATCTCTAAATTTAAAATGTTTTATTTGGGAAGGAAGAATTGCCATTTGAGGCTACAGACAATAGCCTCTGGTATGTCTGAAGAACAAAAAGAAGGTTGGAGGTTTTATAAAAAGGAGAAATGTTACATATGGTTTTGAAAGAAAGTTCATTGTTACTATTAATTTTAAAGTTTTGGGGAGCTGGCAAGCTCTGATGGTGAGTGACCCCCCATAAAGCTAGCGTTAGAGCCAGATTGTTTTAGCAGTTATTAGATAAAGCTAGGTTTAGGTTATGACAGGCAGTTGTGGCAGCCCAGCTTGCAGAGGATTACATTCCTGGGGCAATGTTATGTTCCCTAAGTGATTTACCCCCTAACCTCTTGACTCTGTTTTAGTTGGGTATGACAGGAATAATGCAATTCATATGATCAACTTTCACGCTATAAACATGCAGAGGTAGCCTCGAGCCTTGTAATAGCTCACAATTAAATATTTGCTCAATAAATAATACATCTCCCTGAGTGGTTTTCTTTTTGAGTTTTCCTTTATTTCTTTTCTTTTATTGTGGTAAGAACACTTAACATGAGATCTACTCTCCAACAAATTGTTAAGTGCAGAGTACATTATTGCTGATTCTAGGCACGATGTCAGACAGCAGATCTTGGGAGCTTATTTATCTTGTTTAACTGAAACTCTGTGTCCATTGATTAGTGA
>NW_012154174.1:8326333-8336333 GCF_000956105.1 Propithecus coquereli
CAAAGCACTTCTACAAATGGTAGGTTCTATGAACATCATAGAACCCCTGGGGGGGCAATCGACTGCCTGTTTTCACAGGTCACACTGTGAGTCAGTGGTAGAAGTGGAGCCAGACCTGGTCTTGCTCCCACCTGGGAGCCTTTTCTCTTCATATGTGTCATCCCAGAGAGAAACACGCAGCCTGTGGGGGTAGGTCTTACCACCTCCTCTCATGCTACATGACCTGCAATGGGCAAAGCTTCAACCTGTCTTTTTCATGCCCCTACTTTTCTTGCTGTCCTTCAAAACTCTCTTGCCCAATGTAAACAGTGGGAACAACAGGAACAAGGACCAACAGTCCTGTCCTCAGATGGTGGCCTGGCTCTGAGCGTCAGTGGAGCGAGACTTGTGAGCACTCCTGCCTATGTGGAACACTCCTGGGACAGACTTTGTGGCTGACGTTCAGTGACAGGGTCACGATGACCGTATTTTCTTAATGTTTTATGTTGCTTTCTGAACAGAATCTGGAAGCAAACTTCCAGGGGAGGGGGATACAAAGCTCTTATTTCTACAGAATTTCAGCTGGAGAGCAGCAAGCAAAGCCTGGAGTCACAGTGGGCTGGTAAGCATCACCAACTGGCTCTCTGAAAACAAAAGCTTTGGTTTGTAGCATTTACCAATTTCCATGGTGTAAATACTTCCATCATGGCCAATTTCAAACTACCAACCATTTGACAACTGGTTTGCAAAATTTCTGAAAGTTTAACAATCTGTTTTCTCAAGCTGGAATAAGCTGGCTCTAGCACACCATTAGCTCAGAGACACATGGGCAAAGGGCATCCTGGCTAAGTTCTCAGCACTCTCATTTTGTGCGGATTTTGTCCAGATCAATGTGTGAGCCTCTAGCTCTTCAATTACATTCTTTTCTAGAATGCCCAGTTGATTCCAACATCTTTAACCTTCGTCCCCTGCTGCGCAACCAGCTGGTGTGACCTATATCATTGGGTCACATGGCTGTGTTTGTTTGAAGGTCCTTGGTGGAAGGTATTTAGATAAACAGTCATCACAATTGAATCCCAAATTAGTTTTTGTTTGCAATTTGAAATGAGGGAAATGACTTGTTATGAAGGAAAGCCTTATTTTATTTTATTTTTTTTTGAGACAGAGTCTCACTCTTTTGCCCGGGTAGAGTGCTGTGGCGTCAGCCTAGCTCATAGCAACCTCAAACTCCTGGGCTCAAGCAATCCTTCTGCCTCAGCCTCCCAAGTAGCTGGGACTACAGGCATGTGCCACCATGCCCAGCTAAATTTTTCTATATATTTTTAGTTGTCCGATTAATTTCTTTCTATTTTCAGTAGAGACGGGGTCTCGCTCTTGCTCAGGCTGGTCTCGAACTCCTGAGCTCAAATAATCCGCCCGCCTCGGCCTCCCAGAGTGCTAGGATTACAGGTGTGAGCCACCGCATCTGGCCCTCATTTTTTTTAAAAGAACTATTTAGGAAGTGATGAGAGCAAATGAAATAAAGCCTACCTACTTGGGTTACCCTGTTTACACCCACTGGCTGAATAACACGGTAGAAGAAAGAGGGAGGAAATGGACCAGTGTCTTGTCACTCCATAAAAACACTGTGTAATCTCAGTAATAGAGGAAAATTTTGAGTAAATAGGTGGATAACATTGCCTTGGGAAAATGTTTGCCTTCAGCAGTTTCTTTTCTGGCTATTTTTATTGATAGCTCTACTAATGTGTTTACAGAGAAAATCAGTCACAGAAATCGTTATTTTGGTCATGGCATGGTGATGGCTCAAGTAGAGTCAGTGACTTGAAGAAGGCAATTCAGGAAATAAAGCAAATGACAGCTGGAACATCAGTCTTGAAATTCATTCTTTGCTGGCACAGATCAGTTCAGGGTAAGGTCTTTTAAGTGAGGACAGTGTATTTGATCGCTAGCAATAATGACCAAAGAAAACCCTTAAAGACACCTGTTTTCCTAAATTATTTTGCCGAATTTAAAACAGACACACAGTATTTATTTATTCATTTTGTTGAAAAGATACAGAAGAGAAGGCTATTCTCTAAATCATACAAGATAATAATAGGAAAATTAGGTCATAATCCGGATCATTTCCTACATGTCCTCCACATTGGGAATTAAGAAACACTTTGATGATTATTTTTATTATCTTTTTTTCATTTCATTGTTTTCATCCACTGGTTGCTAATGCTTCGAGCAAAATCACAGAATGCTAAAATCTCAGTGTTGTGAAGGAAGAAGGGAGGGAAATAAAAAAGGAAATAAACTATTACTATTGGGTAACTCCTATGTTCCAGGAACTGTATGAGGTTACTACTTAAATTCTCACACTTTGGTGGCAGAGTTGTGGAACATGGTACTGCCTACTGGAAACATTTATTGCCTCCTCCCCACCCTGGCCCATGCCTGCAGGGGTTCCCAGTACCTTTCCCATGGGAAGATCTTACTGGGTCTCTTGTTGGAGTTAGGCTTGGCTGTGTGACCTGCTTTGGCCCATGGAACAGGAGCATAAATGACATGTGCACTTCTCTAGCAAAAGCTTTAGAAACCATTGCTGCTTCTGCCGTTACTCTTTCCCATCTTCTGTGACAACAGCTGGTCTCAGCTGGGGCTGCTCCTTCAGCACAGGCCCTGGAGTGAAGAAGATGCAGGGAGCACAAGCAGAGCTGATCTGTCGCCAACATATATATGAATGAGAAACAAACCCTTTTTGTTGTAGGTCACTGGGATCCGGGATTTTTTATGGTGGCAAAACTTAGGAAAAAGATGACCAGTATGGAAATTGGTACCAGAAAAGAGGTGCTGACTAATAACAACAAAAACAGCAATGAAATCTGAACTATGTGGCAGCGCCAAAACTAATGAACTTGTGGCTTTATGAGATAGTAGGAAAATAGAATGTCGTGGTGTGAATTGGTTGTTACTGGAAATGTTCTAAAATAATGAGGTTAGCTCAAAAAAGAATTGACCTATATACAAGCAGAATTGAAAGGAGAAATAGAGAGTCTAGGAATTCCAGGATTTGCATGGTTAGAAGATGCAATTGATTTTCACTTGTAACTCATACAACATAAAGCTGAGAAGTGCTTTGGCATGTCTCAGAAAGAATTGTGGGCACTTCTTACAAGTGTTGTTGATTGGATCAAATGATAAAAAGCTACATTTTTGAGAGAGTCCTAGAGCCAAAAGAGACACCAGCACAGAGTAAAGAGACTGAGACTGCTGAAATGGCCCTAAGGCTCCCCAATCTTCTGTAAGAAACAGCAGCTCAGACTGTAAGATGGGCATATCCTCCAAAGCCATCTTCAGAGATAGACAAGAAGGATAATTGAACAGGGATGATTTTCAAGAGGTCACAGGCATAAAAAACAATGGATTATGTTAAAGGGCTTTTTAAAAAACATCTGTCCAGTTTGGATTTCAGAAATTTATGTACCAGTAACAGATGTGACCTCCCATTATTTCCCTTTCCACATAGGAGTGTTTGTTTTGATTACACTGTCTCTCTTGCGCCATTGTGTGCTGGGTGTGTATGTGTGCATGCCTGTGTGTGCATGTGTGTGTGTATGTGCGTGCGGATAATTTGTCTCCTTGTCGCATAGGTCTCCCTATCAAGAGAAGCCTTGTATAGACCAGATACAGAAACTACCAAAGATCTTGGACTTTGGGTTTGAAGCTGTGATTAGCTAGGCCTTTGGGAAATATTTTTCGAGGGAGTGTATTTTTCATGCAAAGGGAGGGAAGTAAATATCTGTGATCAGGAAGGCAAATTATGGAAGATTGTACAATTTCTTCAGAGGATTTGCTGTCCCTCATTTGATCCCTTCCTCCAGTCACTCTCCTTTGTGCTCTTCCATTCTGTTCATTGGACACATGACTTGCACTGGCCAGTGGAACATGAGTGGCAGTGGCATGTGCTACTTCTGAGCAGGAGCTCTGAGAACCATTGCTGTTTCCACACTGTTTTCCCCTATGCCGGCTAGCTACATATCCCTGTTAGCTCCCTCGATCTCAGAAGGAAGATGTGCAGAGCAATGCCCCAGCCAGCCCACAGCCAATGATTACCGTGGGTGAAAAATAAACCTTGATTGTTGTCAGCCACTGAGACTTTGGAGTTGTTAACAAAACAGAATCTCTTTGACAGACAAAGAGAACAAGAGTCACATATGTGGCAATTTCAACTGCCAAGAGCATGCAAGAAAGCTCTCCTATGACTGCACCCTGGCCAACCCTGGTATTCATCCATTTGTTCTTGTATTTAACACCTTGATAGGCACACATAGTATTTTATCCAAATAGTTATCCATTTCTATAACCATTTGAGAAGCCAAATACTTTTTCACATATTTGCATTTTAATTTTGGAAACTTATTTTCTTTTTTGGACTACTGTGTCAGTTTCCTATTTTTATTTTGTTACTTGCCTTTCTCAGTAAACTGTAAAAGGCATTTTTAAAACTTATTAATGACATTATCTTTATTTCCCATAGACATTGAAAATAGTTTCTTGTGGTTTGTTTTTAAATATTGTATATGATGACTTTTGATGTCCAGAAGTTTAAACATTTCATGTAGTCAAAATGAATATGCCTACTAGCCCCAATAAACATACGTTTAATGAATCAATGAATCAATAACTAGCTTATTTCTTTGCTATTAGGTATTGAAATGTTTCCTCATGCTGACATGAGAAAATATTCACTTACATTCTCCTCTCATTCTATTAATATTTTATATGTTTTGTTTAAATTTCCAGATCAAGAGTTTCAAGCTGCAGTTGTACATTAGGATCAGTGTCATTTGGGGAGCTTTTTAAAAGTATGCATCGCTTTCCATACCCTCTGAGGGCATGGCGTGGGATTCTATATTTTCATACAGCCTCTCTTTCATTTTCCCTGGGATAGTATGATGCAGTTAGTCTGGAGTTTACATATTACTATTACACACATTTTAATTTTGATGTAGTCTAATTTATTTATTTTTCTTTTGTCACTGGTGTTTTTAGTGTAGTATCTAAGAAACCTTTGTCTAATCCAAGATTATGAAGATTTATTCCTACGTTTTCTTCTAAGAGTTTTATAGTTTTAGCTCTTTGGTTTAGGTCTATGATCCATTTTGAGTTAATTGGTATGAACCAGAGGTCCAATTGCATGCTTTTATATGTGGATATTCAATTGTCCCAGAACCATTTTTGGAAAAGACCATTCTTACCCCACTGAAATATTTCAGCATCCTTGTCAAACATCAATTGTCCATAAACGTGAGGGTTTATTTCTAGACTCTCAATTCTATTATATTGATTCTGTCTACCCTTATGCCAGCTACACACAGCCTTGATGAGTGTAGCTTTGTGGTAAGTTTTGAAATCGAGAAGTGTGAATTCTCCACCTTTGGTCTTCTTTTTCAAGATTGTTTTGGTTCTTCTGGGCCCATATGAATTTTAGAATCAGCTTGTCAATTTTTGCAGAAACCTCCTCTTGACATCTTCTCCTGGCCACCCTGACCACAGTGCTCTTGTTTTCCCCTGGCCATAGGCACGACCAGACATGTTTTATTAACATGAATTATTTCCAAAGTAGATGGTGAGTTTTGCCGGTGTAGTTAGGATACCTTTCAATCCCATAGTAATGTGGAAGACCCAGAAACTTAATCTCTGAGAACTTACTTTCCCTTCTGTTAAACGAAGGGGTTGGAACAGATCAGAGAGCCCCAGTGGCAGCGCGTGGACGGACTAGTCTGCGTTTGGCCACGCGTTCCTCTCCTCCGCCCTCAGCAGTGCTTGCGGACAATGCCCTTTCGCCTGCTTTCCCCCTCGTTCTTCTCCCGGCCTTTGTACTGACGTACCTTGGACTACACCTTCTCGCAGGTCCCTCAGGGTTTTGAAGACCGTGAGTCAATGCAGAGGTCTCCGTCTGAGAAAGCCCCCTTTCTCAACAATGGAACAGTTTTTTTCTTCTGAAAGTAAAAAGCCCACTGTGTCTCTTCAGGTTGTCTTAGCGTATCGCTGCTTGCAGGCCTGATGTGCTTGCTCCCGCGGAAGTGCTTGTTAACCGAGGCTGCGTCGTGCATCGCGGACTTCAGTGGCATCGTGCATCGCAACAGCAGAGCAGGTGTCAGGGGTAATAGATATTTTATTTCCCCAGCATCGCATGCTCGCCTGCGTTATTGATACGTGGTTGTCTCTGAATCACTGTAGCGGAGTTAAATGTAAATGGGATCCACCGACTCAGAAGCGAAGGGAAATCTGTGATTCGGGATACGCTCAAAGTCACTTTACTGGGCTCTAAGAACACCTTTTCAATCTCTTGATGCGATTACAGAGTATGTGACAGGGTCGGCGGCACAGTCTGGCCTCTGACCACCCTGAAGAACGCCCATGGCTGTGGGCCTCCTTTCCAGTGACCACCTCTCACGTCTGTGACAGCAGCGGTGGCATCAGTGCCTGGCACCTAATGAGAGCTTAATAAACATTTATTAGATAAACAAATGGGTGATAAAATTCTGTGATTGCGTCTCACATTTTGCCAAACGCTCTGCTATGCGCATTTCACTTCATCTGTGCTACGGCCCCATAAGTACTTAATCCCTTGAGTGATATTAATGCTCTTCATCCGAACAACACTTCCACCTTCCCTATTGGAATATTTCGTAATGTCCCGCGATAGACTTTATGACTGGCTTTATCCCCATTTCCCACATACAGGATATAGAAACCCAGAAGATGTTTAATATTTTCAATTAGTGTTTCTCACACTTTTATGTGAGCATGAACCACTGAGGTTTTTATTAAAAGAGAAGATCTGATTCGGCAGTTCTGGGCTGGGCCTGAGAGTAGCATTTCTAACTAACTGTCAGGTGACCCTGGTGCTGCTGTTCTGTGAATTATACTTTGAGTAGTAAGGCTTTAAATAGGACTGTGAAGCTGAGAGTTTACAAAAATAATAAATGAGACAAACAAACATTCCCCCTCCAAAAAAGGAAAAACCCAAAAGCTAAGAAGTTTCAAATGAAAGAATCATCATAGACACCATTCAACTGAAATCCCAGTGATGATGTTTGATAAATCAGGCATTCTTTGGGTCTAAAGTATACCACAGCATACAGCATACTGTAGACTAATAAAGTTGGAGGATTCACATTTTGGATTTCAAATCTTACCACAACTACTGTTTTTAATCTGAAAGTAAGAACATAAATATAATGAGAAGACCCTTGTACTATCTCCAGAATGGGTTACTTCGGGCCAGTACAATACAGTGGTTAATTTTCATAATATGCCTAGATATTTCCTTAGAGAAAAAAGGGACTTGAAAGCTGTAGTTAAGAGTAATAATTGTTTTCATATCACACATGGAAACTAAACGCTAACATCACTTGTGGGAAATCTTGATTATCTTCATGGGCTACCTAGGAAAACAAGGTTGTCCCAAAACATGAAGATAAAGACTTGCTATTTATGACTATGCACTTGATCAGTTCCTGGGGCTTTTTACGTGGGACTCAACAGGCATTCATCACTGTTGCTATCTCTCACAATCAGCATTCCTCATCTGCCCAGACCTAGTCTCATAGCTTTTCCTGTACTAAAGAGCTCACCATCTTACGTGGCCTTTGTTCCTTAAAACATGGAGGTGCTTTGGAAAGTTAAGAGCAGAAAGCAATAAGGAGATGCAGGCAGCAGATATCCCAGCCCTAGCCTGGAAGATTGTAGCAGAAGGCAGAGCTAAGTGAGAAACATTGGGCTATTGGACTTTGTCTATTAGAGAACTATTTTAAGGCTAAAGGCCACTGGTTTCTTTTTTTTCTTATAACATTTGTTAGAGCTGCTTTGTGGTTAGTGTTTTCCTAGCCACAATGCTTCAAATTATAGCTATATCCCTGAGTTAAGCACAATGGGAACCCTTAAAGGTACCTGGGATTGAAAGATTTTGGAAGAATTATCAGCTCAGAGAGTCCAAATCAAATTTGAACTTCTAGTTCAAGATGCTGTATGACTCTCATGGATGAATTCTCCTGAATCCTGACTCCCATTACGTGGCATAGAGCACAGGCTGCCATCAAAAGATGTTGTCCACTTGCCAGTATGTTGATGAATTTTTGCATGATAAAGTATAGCTAAGACCATACTGAGTGGAGTCTGACTAATTTGTGAGATACTGTATACAAAAATAAGGTCTTCCTGGGAATTAATGGATGAGACTTCTAGTTGAAACTTTCTAATACTATTAATATAATGACCAGAGCAGAGGCTAGAGGGAAGTGTACAATGTGGTGCAATTTTAAATTCTTCTAATGTGTAAGTCAAACATGCAGTGATGGAGGTACATGAGAAGGGTGGATTTGGTGCTCACTTCCAGCCCATACTTGGCTCAGTGGGCATTCTCTGTGAACTGGAACCCATAGGAATAGCTGGATTTTCAGGGGGCATTGTCCATATTAGAGAAGGACCTTACTGGCCTTTCAGATTGCAACAGTGAATAAGAAGTAACCCTTGTGCACAAAGGTGAAGCAAAATGTCACCCAGCTACCTTCCTTCTCCCCACAAAAAACTAGACTTCTCATCTGGCAAAATAAAATCATAACATTTGAATATCCAGGTAGAGCTGTCAGAAGAGCAGTTGGCTTCATGAATTTAGGCCCCAGAGAAGTCTGGGCTGGAGCCAGCAGCATGTGGGTGGTGACTGAAACCACGCTTGTGTATGAAGTCCTTTGGGGAGAGAGTGGACTCGGCAAAGACAGGGTCTAGACCTGAGCCCAGAGGAATTCAAGCATTGAGAAAGATTTCTCTGTGGTTGGACAGGAGAAGGAGAAAACCTCAAAGTACCCTGAGAAGAAGATCCAGAGAAAGAGGAGGAAAGCCAGTTTTGTGGGGTGTTTTGGATGCTCAGATATGAGTGTGGAATAGGCTCACATAAGTTTGGAGGTTGGCAAGCCCAGAATCCGAAGGGTCAGCTGCAAATGGCAGGCTGGATACCTAGGGAAGAGCTAGTGCTGCATCTGGAATCTCACAGCAATCTTCTGGTAGAATCCCCGCTTCCTTTGGGGACCTCAGTCTTTTTCCTTAAGACCTTCAACTGATTGGACGAGGCCCGTCCACACTATGAACGGTAATCTGCTTTACTCAAAGTCCACTGGTTGTAAACGTTAGTCTCATCTAAAAAACACCTTCGTAGCAACATGCAGACATGTCTGACCGAATATCTGGAAACTATGGTCTAGCCAAGTTGATACGTAAAATTAACCATCACAATGGTTGTGGCTGGATGAGAGTAGAGAAGTTCTGAAGTGTTCGTAGAAGACGATCAGATGTTGGACCAGGGTAGTGTCACAGAGTCCAGAGTGCCACAGGCCCATCTGAGAGAAGCAGTCACAGATTCATGGCATTTCCTATTTGTTCTGTTGTCTGGGTTCTCTGGCAGCAATTAGTCGCCTGCGTGCAAAGTTAGAAAAAAAGGGTTGTCATTAAAATCAAAACAAAATTTTATGCTTTATTTTTTGGGGAAGAATTTATCTTTTGACAAGTACGTAGTTATGTGTGTGTTTACTTCTCTGAAGGTCTTTCTTTCCACATTTATTACAATAGCTCTTACATCTTGTTTCTGCTATGTTTCTTTGCTACTTTTTGCCCCTTTTTTTTGCATTGGCTTATCTAACTACTTCTGCGTATTTTGAAGCAAATCCAATAGGTATTGCCATAAAGTCATAAATGTTCAAAATAAAACCAATATTTATCAGCACCCTTCCCGCCAAATAAACACAAAATAACCCCTGCTTCTTTCTCCATGTGGAGTTGTCACACTTTTGGGAGGCAGGCAGAGTAGATTTTAAGGGTTAAAGATCATTCCTTCAAGGTTAGCTTGTTAATAACCAACCTGTAAATCAAATCCAGGGATCCTGGCCCCAAATCTTTCTTTGCCACACCGATTCTTTAAGTCTTATTAAAAAAACATTAAACACTCTAGGTTCATTGATCTAGGGATTTAAAGGTG
>NW_012154174.1:8348413-8349472 GCF_000956105.1 Propithecus coquereli
GTAAATAAGTAAATAAATAAATAAATAAGCTGTGATCGTAGCATTAAAAAAAGATGATTAGATAATTTTAGGTTTTTATTATATTGATATAACGTATTAAGTTAATTGATTTTCAGATGTTCAATCAACCTTGCATTTCTGGGATAAATCTCACATGGTCATGGTATATAATCCTTTTAATATGCTGCAGGATATGATTTCTTATTATTTTGTTGAGGCATTTTGCATCTATGCTCATAAGAGATATTGGTCTATAGTTTTATTTTGATGTTTTTATTTCTGATTTTGGTATCAGGTTAGCACTGCCCTCATAAATGATTTGGGAAGTGTTCTCTCCTCTTCTATTTTTTGGAAGAGCTTGTGAAAAATTAGTATTAGTACTTTAAATGTTTGGCAGAATTCACTTTTGAAGATTTCTGGGCTTGGGTTTTTTTTGTGCGTAGTTTTTTGATTATTAATTCAGTATCTTTATTTGTTATAAGTCTATTCATATTGTCTATTTCTTTTTGGGTCAGTTTCCATAGTTTGTATCACTTAAGTATTTATTCATTTTATGTAGTTTATCCAATTTGTTGGGGTATAATTGACCATAGTATTCGTTTATAGTCCTTTTTATTTTTGAAAGGTCATTAGTAGTGTCCCCTCTTTTGTTTCTATTTCTATTGAGTCTTCTCTCTTCTTTGGTTGGCCAATCTAGTTTGTTTGCTGATTTTGCTTATCTTTTCGAATAATCAACTTTTGGTTTTATTGACTTTCTCCATTGTTTTCCAATTGTCTGTTTCATTAACTTCTCCTCTGATCTTTATTTCCTTCAATCTGCTTGCTTAAGCCTTAGTTTGTTCTTTTTCCAGTGTCTTAAGGTAGAAAGTTAAGTTATTGATTTGGGCTCTTCCTTTTTTTTCTTAATACAGGCACAGACTTGCCTTTCTTACAGAATTTTCTTAGATTTTCTTGAATAGATGTTTCTTCATTTGCTGTTTGCTAGTTTGCTATTAGGACCATTTCCAGAGGCTTTAAATGAATGTGTGTGTGTGTGTGTGTGTGTGTGTGTGTGTGTGT
>NW_012154174.1:8349522-8377136 GCF_000956105.1 Propithecus coquereli
TTTTCATTGGAGTTAGAATTATGGGCTGACAGGTCTTTTCTTTCAGCAATTGAAAAATATTATGCCCCCATTTTTTGGCTTCCGTGGCTTCTAATGAGAAATCTGCTCTCATTAAAATTGTTTTTCCCCTATAGGTAAAGTGGTGTTTATCTCTCACTTCTTTTGGGACATTTTTCTTTGTTTTCAGAAGTTTGGCTGTGATATGTCTATTTATAGATTTCTTGGCTTTATTCTGTTTGGAATTCACTTCTTGAATCTGTAGTTATCTCTTTTGTCAAATATGGGAAGTTTTCACACAAGAGACAATAAAAATTTTCTACTGTTTAATCCAACAATGTTTCTTTTTAGGATTTTATTCTAAGGAACTGATTGCTGATGTGCAAAAATTTACTTATAGATACAAATACTTACCATTATTTTTACACTGTTAGAAAACTGGAAAATCGTAAAAGGTCCAAAATAATGGATTAGACAAATGAGTTACTGCTCATTAATTAACTTCTACTATACAATTATTAACTGGGATGTAGAAGAATAAATAACAGCATAAAAATGATCAAAATACTTGGAATTTTAGCTCTACTCATATCTGGCTGTGTAACCTTCATCCAATTACTTATACTTCAATTTTCTCATCTGTAAGATGAGGATAGTGATAGAACCTACTTCATGAGGTTTTGTGAGTAATTAATGAATTAATATACATCAAGAACTTTGAAGAGGGCCTAGCACAGAGTAAATGATACATAAAAGGCCAATTATTATTATTATCACTATTATCTCATAGCTTAGCCTAGCCTACCTTAAATGTGCTCAGAACACTTACATTAGCCTACAGGTGGGCAAAATCATCTAACACAAAGCCTATTTTATAGTAAAGTGTTGAATATTTCATGTAATTTATTGAATACTGGACTGAAAGTGAAAAACAGAACGGTTGCATGGAAGTATGGTTTCTACTGAATGGGTATGGCTTTCACACCATTGCAAAATCGAAAAATTGTAAATCAAACCATCGTTAATTCAGGAACCATCTGTCTCTCAAAAGGACAGAGCAAGAATTTACAGTTTTAAGCTTTCTTTAGTAAATGCTCCAAGAAAGGGGGAGGGAATGTCAGTGGCCTATTGTCAAGTGTTGGGGTAGAACAAATGGTGAATTCTTTTGACAGCCATGAACTTCTTTGGATAAGAACTCTGAGGGGGGCTGGGTGGACCTGGGGAGTCAGTACAGGCTGGCAGCAGCCTCGCTAGATTTGGTCAAGACTCTTTGTGCAGGGTCTGATCAGATGGCATCGGCTCTCTGAGCAGGGCTTACGACAGTACAGGGGGTGAGGAGTTGGAGTGGTGGGCACTACTTCTGGTTCCACAATTCATGAGTGGGAAAAACATTGCTTCTCTTATGTCGTGATGATCAAAAGGGGTAATATGTGTGAAATGACTTGGAAAATGGAAATAATTATTTTTAATACCGAGAATCATAATCGGAGAACTTGGCTCCCTCTCGTGTTATGAATTTATGTAGCAGCATAAATGGCCAGGTCCTTCGAGGAGAACCGTGAAGGCAAGACTGCCAGACCTCTTTTTTAATTCCCTTTGTAAAGTGCTTACTTACATCTGATGCATCACACTTGTTAGTTTTTTTCCCTTTCTTTTTGGACTTGCTTTCTCTGTTAAGGCACTGCAACCTAAAATCCATTGCCAGCAGGGAAAATGCTTTAGAAAGAATGCTAAGTGTACTAAAAGTGCGATCAAGATTATTTTTTAGTTTTTAAAACCTTTTTTTTTTGGTATTAGTATTATGCTAAAAAAAGAAAGACAGTATTTGATACTTCTTACTACTTTTCTGTCCTGTATCCAGGAGATACGTTACTTGGAAACAATTCAGTCCTCTGATAAAGGCTGTGACTTCATTTCTTGCTTTATAGGATTGACAGAAATATTCAAATGATGTACTAGTTTTTCGATTACAAAGTTTAATTAATGTAAAACGCTTTTTGAATTTGAATGAAAACATTATGTGGAGTTTTATTTTTACTTTGTATGTACTTAATCTTTTCTTCCCAGGCCGTTAGTTGTTAAAGCTTCTTGAGGGAAATGGTAAGGAATGGTATCTTGTTTTTCATGATCTCATTGGATCCTCTCAACAGCCTAGAGAACTTGTTAGGGCAAGGGTGAGTGTGCCAAATGCACAGATGAGGAAACCGAAGCCAGGAATGTTGTGTGATTGAGTAGCAGAGCTAAAAACAGAGGCTGGATCAGAAAGTGCCACAAACCTGGTCAAAAATGGTCAGTTCTTGGAAAGATCATGGCGGGGATGGGACGTTGCAAATCTGGTAGAAATTCATAGTGAAGCTTTACAAGTCCAGTCAAATGCTTGGGGAAACCTTGTTTTGGGGTTAAATTGAGATTACTGTTCAACATGTTGCTTAATATCCCACATGGGAAAATTTTGAAAGGTTGAAAACTAAGAATGGTCTCTACTGATGTTGATATGTTTCCTTTCTTTAAGAGAAAATGGTTTTATTGAGATATAATTTACATACCATATGATTTGCATATAGTGCACAATTCAATGATTTTTTAAAAAAATATATTCACAGATATGTACAACTATCACCACATTCCTCTTTAGAATATTTTCATCATCTCAAAAACAAACTCTATACCCTTTAACTACCACCCTCTTATTCTTCCATTCACACTTAACCCTAAACTGTAACTAATCTACTTTCTGTCTCTATAGATTTCCCTATACTGGATTTTCATATGAATGGAATTGTATAACAGGTGGACATTACTGAGGGGCTTCCCTTCTTTAGTGAGGGGCATGAAGTGGTATCTCATTATGGTTTTGATTTGCCTTTTCTTGATTAAATTCCATATGAATTTTATAATCAGCTAGTCAAATTCTACAAAGTCAGCTAGGAGTCTGATAGCGATTACATTGAATCCGTGGTCAGTTTGGGGAGTTTTCAATGTTCATCTAAGTTGTAGCAAGTATCAGTGTTTCATTCCTTTTTATGCCTGAATAATATTCTATCACATGGGTATATCTTTATCCATCTTTTTGTGGACATTTGGGTTGTTTCTACCTTATAGGTACTATGAACAATACTGCTTTCTATATTTGTGTACACATTTTTGTGTGCACATATGTTCTCATTTCTCTTGGCTAAATACTTTGGAGCAGAATTACTTGGTCATATGGTAACTCTATGTTTGAGGAACTGCCAGACTGTTTTCCAAAGTGTCTGCACCATTTTACATCCCCATTAGCAGTGTATAAATGTTCCCATTTCTCAACATCCTTGAAAGCACTTATATGACATTTTGATTGAGCCATCCTTGTGGGCATGAAGTGGTATCTCATTACGGTTTTGATTTGCCTTTTATTGATGAAATTCCATATGAATTTTATAATCGGCTAGTCAAATTCTACAAAATCTGTGAGCTAGGTTAGGGAGTATTGCCATCTTAACAGTGTCAAGTCTTCTAGTGCATGAACACGTGATGTTTTCCCATTTATTTAGATCTTTAATGTCGACAGTGCTATGCCTCAATAGTTTTCAGAGTATAAGTTTGGGCTTCTTTTATTAAATTCATTCCTAAGTATTTTAGTCTTTTTGATGCTATTGTGAATGGAATTGTTTTCTTAATTTCATTTTTAGATTGCTCATTTGCAAATGTACAAAAATAAAATTGATTTTTGTGTATTGGTTTTGTATACTGCAAATTTGCTAAACTTGTTTACTAGTTCTAATTGTTTTTTAGTGGATTCCTCACGGTTTTCTATTTATACCATCAGATAATGTCATCTGTGAATAACAATAGCTTTACTTCTTCCTTTCCAATCTGTACTCCTTTTCTTTTTTGTGTGTGTGATCTGATTATGTCTTTTCTATATTAAGAGCCACACTTTTCTATAATTTAAGACTAGGTTTTTATTTCATCGTGCCTAACTACCCCGTATAGAACCTCTAGTACAATGTTGGCTGGAAGTGGTGAAAGCAGACATTCTTGACTTAGTCCTGATCTTAGGGGGAAAGCATCTAGTCTTTCACTATTAAGTATGACGTTAGCTGTGAGTTTTTCATAGATGTCCTTTACTAGGTTGAGGAAGTTCCCTTCTATTCCTAGTTTGTTGGGCATTTTTATTATGAATGAGTATCAGTTATTATCAAATAATTTATTCATCTGTTAAGATAATTAGGCAAGAAAAAAATCAAACAACCACATTAAAAAGTGGGCAAAAGACGCAAGCAGAAACCTTTCAAGAGAAGATAGACTAATGGCCAATAAACATATGAAAAAATGCTGAACATCTCTAATCATCAAGGAAATGCAAATTAAAACCATGATGAGCTATCTCTCTACTCCAGTGAGAATGGCTTTTATGAAAAAGTCCTGAGACAACAAATGTTGGCATGGATGCGGAGAGATAGGAACACTCATACACTGTTGGTGGGACTGCAAACTAGTACAACCTCTATGGAAAATAGTATGGGGATACCTCAAAGAACTAAAAGTAGAACTACCATTTGATCCAGCAACCCCACTACTGGATATTTACCTGAAGGTGAAAAAAACATTCCATAAAAAAGACACCACACTCAAATATTTATAGCAGCACAATTCACAATTGCAAAGATGTAGAAACCAGCCAAATGCTTGTTGATACATGAGTGGATTGATAAAATGTGATATATGTATGCCATGGAGTACTACTCGGCTATAAAATAATACCTCTTGTATTAACCTGAATGGAACTGGAGACCATTCTCCTAAGTGAAGTATCACAAGAATGGAAAAACAAACACCACATATACTCACCATTAAATTGGAACTAATTTACCAACACTTATGTGCACATACGGAAATTACATTCATTGGAAATCAAGCAGGGGGGAGGAAGGGATGGCTAAATTCACACCTAATGGGTACAGTGCACACTATCTGGGGAATGGGTGGGCACACTTATAACTTTGACTCAAATTGTACAAAAGCAATTGATGTAACCGAAATGTTTGTACTCCGGTAATATTCTGAAATAAAAATAAGTAAATAAGTAAATAAATAAATAAATAAGCTGTGATCGTAGCATTAAAAAAAGATGATTAGATAATTTTAGGTTTTTATTATATTGATATAACGTATTAAGTTAATTGATTTTCAGATGTTCAATCAACCTTGCATTTCTGGGATAAATCTCACATGGTCATGGTATATAATCCTTTTAATATGCTGCAGGATATGATTTCTTATTATTTTGTTGAGGCATTTTGCATCTATGCTCATAAGAGATATTGGTCTATAGTTTTATTTTGATGTTTTTATTTCTGATTTTGGTATCAGGTTAGCACTGCCCTCATAAATGATTTGGGAAGTGTTCTCTCCTCTTCTATTTTTTGGAAGAGCTTGTGAAAAATTAGTATTAGTACTTTAAATGTTTGGCAGAATTCACTTTTGAAGATTTCTGGGCTTGGGTTTTTTTTGTGCGTAGTTTTTTGATTATTAATTCAGTATCTTTATTTGTTATAAGTCTATTCATATTGTCTATTTCTTTTTGGGTCAGTTTCCATAGTTTGTATCACTTAAGTATTTATTCATTTTATGTAGTTTATCCAATTTGTTGGGGTATAATTGACCATAGTATTCGTTTATAGTCCTTTTTATTTTTGAAAGGTCATTAGTAGTGTCCCCTCTTTTGTTTCTATTTCTATTGAGTCTTCTCTCTTCTTTGGTTGGCCAATCTAGTTTGTTTGCTGATTTTGCTTATCTTTTCGAATAATCAACTTTTGGTTTTATTGACTTTCTCCATTGTTTTCCAATTGTCTGTTTCATTAACTTCTCCTCTGATCTTTATTTCCTTCAATCTGCTTGCTTAAGCCTTAGTTTGTTCTTTTTCCAGTGTCTTAAGGTAGAAAGTTAAGTTATTGATTTGGGCTCTTCCTTTTTTTTCTTAATACAGGCACAGACTTGCCTTTCTTACAGAATTTTCTTAGATTTTCTTGAATAGATGTTTCTTCATTTGCTGTTTGCTAGTTTGCTATTAGGACCATTTCCAGAGGCTTTAAATGAATGTTCATCAGTTTAATCACTCCCAGAATAAAACCCTATATACATTGGCAGTCACTCCTGATCCCTCATCCCCTATAGCCTTAATCAACCACTAATCTAAATATATAAATATAATTTTCATCAGTTTCACTAGGGAACAGATCAGCTGAGCTCCTCAAGTGGTTGTGCTGAAATTTGATCTCATGCTTCCTTTTTATTAGAGGATTTCAGGGGAAATAAAGTGTTGACTCTGTGGACTCTGTCATAGGACAGTGTACTTGAAGGAAGGCAGGCAGTAGACATTAAGAGCTGGGACACTGAACATGAAGAATGGGTGAAAATTTTCAGTGCGAATCTGAAGGCGGAACTTGAAGTGATGGGAATATGTTTAAGCTGAGTAGAGGACAAACTTTCCAACAGCTGGAATTCTGGGAATGCATGAAGCTGTCTTCTGTGTTTTCGGCATCTATACACTCTCCAAGATCATCCACATTGTCAAGGACACTTTGGGAAAGATACCTCACTGCTGGGATGATGAATGATGTGATCTCTTGTTTCTTTCCAAACAAAAGCTTCAGAGACCCTTGCATGGCACTCCTGGGGGTTGTCTGTGGTATAAGGTCTCACAGATGGGTGTGGGGACAAGGGTTTGCATTCAGCAAGGGTCACAGCACCTGTATGTTTTATGAAAAAGGGAGGGCAAATTACTTTCTAATAAGTATAAAATATGTCCTGTAGATGTGTGTACATCTGTGTGTACAATTTATTTTTTGCTATTTTGTTATCACATAAAGAAACCAAGAAGTCTTGCAAAAACAATTAGTAAGAGTTGATACATTAAGATTTCTTTATTTTTTGGTATATATTTTGATTTTTGCAAAAATGTGGTTTTTTTTTTCTTTTGAAAGAAAGACTATAGGAACTTTTTGAAATTTTAGTGTTCCTAGGTATGTGCTAGGGCTGCCATAACAAAATACCACAGACTGGGTAGCTTACAATAGAAATTTATTTCTCACAGTTCTGGGAGCTAAAAGTTCAAGATGAAGGTTTCTTCTGAGGCCTCTCTCCTTAGCTTGGAGATAGATGGCTGCCTTCTCACCATGTCCTTGCACTGTCACCCTTGGTTGTCTGTGTCCTAATCTCCTCTTTTTACAAGGACACCAGTCATATTGGATTAGGGCCCACCCATATGACCTCATTTTACCTGAATCACGTCTTTAAAGACTGTCTTCAAATGCCGTCACATTCTGAGGTCCTGGGGATTAGAGCTCCAACAGATGGATTTTGAGGGGTACAATTCAGCCTACAACACTAAGCTTTGCATTTTCCCCAGTGCTGTTTCTGTTCACGGTTTTCCTTCAGTAATAATCAGCTAGAGGTTGAAGAAAACTTGGAATTTAGAGAAATTCATGCTGTAACTACTTAACTTCGGTCATGACAGATTTGGCTTTGATTGCCAGATTGCTGGTGCCAGCACAGCCTCTGTCTGGCAGCTCATGGGCATCTCGGCAGAGGAGTTAGCCGGCTCTCTGGAAGAACATCCTGCCTCTTATTATCAGCCCAGTTGTACCCAAACAAGTTGCGACCCAGTAGCCTTGCAGACATAATAGCCTTTAAGCAGATCGTCCAGGGAAAACAATAACATATCCACTTCTGTTCTTAGGATCAAGAAGACCTCTGATTGCTTTCATGCTTTGCTTTCCTTGTGAAGCTAATTACATTTTCTCAAATCTGGATTTTTTTTTTTTTTGACTTCTGGAAGATATATTATTAACCAATCCCTAATGCATTCTACTGTAGCCAAGTGTATGATTGATGTAGAGACCCAGGATAAAATATTCCCTTATATCTACCCTAAAATTTTGCTAAAGATTCACTCATTGGCCAGGTCATCCCATAAAGCAAAGTTTTGAATGAGGAAAATGATATAACCATACATATTCTTTTATGAGATATTCTTCCATGTGCTTTCATAAGAATTTATATATTCTTTCACTGTCATGAGTATGGTATTTTTCTCTCCTATTCAGAAAACAGAGTTGTCATTTCAGCCAAAATGTCAACCTAAAATTTATTTTCTAATTACAAATGTAATATTCAGAAAAGACAGAAAAGTAAGACAGAAATAAAAGTCATGTGTAATTGAATTCCCTTAAACCGTGCTATTTTTCTGTCCCATATCCTTCCCGTCTTTTTTCTATGCATTACCCACCCCCTACATCTCTCTCTGTTTATAAAATTATAATAACAAGATGCAGTTTTGTTTCCTTTTTAAAAATTACATAGCAAATTACTGTGGAAATTTTCTTGAATTCACATGATTTCAATGCCGAGTGGTATTCTGTGTTATGGACGGATCGTGATCCTCCCAGCTCTTTCCTTTACTTGAACCTTCAGGTAAGGAACACTGAGGTTATTATTTCTGCCTATATATTTTTGAGTGTATATTTGACAAGTATATTTTCTCAGTCTTCCTCACTAATTCAAAATTACATATTTAGCATATTAAAAAATGCCTTCCTGACCTGGGTCTATTTTTCGATTTTGTGCTGGTTCATCGATCTGTGTCTTCTGGCATCAGCACTGTTTTGCTTTAATTAATAAAATATTAGTTCAGGTTAAAAATTTTGCATTTTGAATAGAAAATATTTTATTGTCTGTTCTCACCTGTTTACTGTTGTGAGAGAAATTTAAATATAGCAAATTTAGAATCTGTAGTAGTCAGAATTTTCCTGAGCGACAGAACCAACAGGAGTTACACACACACACACACACACACACACACACACACAGGAAAGGGGGTTTATTAGGGAGAACTGGCTCACACGGTTACAAAGGCAAAGTCCCATAGTAGGCTGTCTGCAAGCTGGGGAATGAGAAAAGCTGGTAGCTGGCTCAGTCCAAGTCCTAAGGCCTCAAAATCAAGGAAGCTGACAGCGCAGCCCCCAGTCTGTGGCTGAAGGCTCAGAGCCCCAGGAGGCCACTGGTGCAAGTCCTGGAGTCCAAAGGTGGAAGAACTTGGAGTCTGATGTCCAAGGGTAGGAGGAGAAAAGGTATCCTGCTCCAGGGGAATAGAGAGAGAAAGAGAGAGAGAGAGAGGGAGAACTCTAATACAGATTGACTTTGACTAATACTAATTCAAAGGACAGAAAATTGGCAACTTTCCCACTAGTACGAAGACCATTCCTTTTACCCAAGATTATAATGTTTCATATAATAAATATTTTAATATCATCCTGACATTGCTGAGATAAACCCTTTTCACATACTCATGGGTTCCATTTGCTGAAATTTCATTTAGGATTTTTGCATTTTTTATTTTATGATATCTCTTCTCTTCCTTCTTGCCTTTCCTCTTTGCTCTTCTGATTTTGATTCAGGGGCACTTGGTTAATCTGTTCTCATACAGTGAGCTAAAAAGTGTTTTATTTCCCCCCTGTGTGTTCTGCAAGAGCGCAGTGACATTGGAAGTTTCAGATCTTTGAAAGTTTATTAAGGCTTGCCCTTAAAAACCCTTGAACCTTGTTCTAACGTAAAAGTGGGAGCTAAACTGTGGCTACAAAGGGCACACACAATGGTGTAATGGACACTGGAGACTCACAAGGGGGGAACATGGCAGGGTGAGGAATGAGAAATTACCTGTGGGGTACAATGTACACTACTTGGGTGATGGGTACAACAAAACCCCAGACTCCACCACTATGCAATATATACATGTAATGGAATTCATTTTGTACTACCTAAATCTATTAAAATTAAAACATAATAAAAAATTTAAAAAATCCCTCGAACCTTGTGTCATGTTAAAGAATTATATCTTTCATTATCTTTTCATTAATTTTCAGTGATTGTTTCTCTTTTCCAGAAAATCTCTATTTTGCATAAAATTTTAAATTTATTATAAATTATAATTATTAAATCTTTTATAATTAAAAATAATCTGCTATTTCTCTAACTTGACTTTTCTTATTTCTAATGTATGTGTGAGAGTTTTCACTTTTTGTTTGTTGCTATTCAGGCCTGGCAAAGGTTTGTTTTTAGTCCTTTGAAAGTTTTACTGATGATGTATAGCTTTTTTGTTTGTTTGTTTTCTAATTTCTGTTTCTAATATCCCCCTTTTCTAACTGAACAACATTTTTTGTGGTTAATTCATTAGCATCTTGAATTGTATGTTTAAAGTTATTTTTAGTCTCTTTTTTTTCTAACTTTTGCATTTATAAACCACTTTTAGCATCATTTTGGGCTTATCTCACAATTTAGACATGCAGTACTTGTAAGGTTTTAATACTTAAGCTCTCAGCTTTGATGATTTCTAGGTCCTTGCTCTTTCTGTTCTGCTTTCTTTCATGGAAGAGTTGTTGTTTTAGATTTTTCCAGTAAGTAGTTTTAATTTTTTGGCTTATCTTTTGTTTTTTTAATTTCATTAAACTGTTTACAGAGAATATGGTCTCCATGATTTCAATTGTTTGCAAAGTAATGAGATTTTTCTCTGTGGCCTAATGGAACAAAAATTTTTATCAATGTTTCACATGTATTTTCAAGGAATGTGATTTCTCAATTGGGTAGAAAGTTTTATATATCTTTATCCTATGTATACCAATTTTTTTTTTTTGGTTATCCAAATCCTCTTATTCTTTTGTTTTACTTGGTCTCTCTGTTTCTGAGAGAGTTGTTATTGTTTCCCATTGTGATTTTTTATATTTCTATTTCCTATTGTGTTTATGTCAATTTTTGATTTTTTTTTATTTTGGAGCTATGTGTTTATTTTTTAAATTTCAAAATATTAAGGGGTACAGATGTTTTTGATACATGGCTTGAATCAGGGCTATAAGTATGCCCATCACCTGAATAGTGCTTGTTGTACCCGTTAGGTGGGTTTTTCCCCTTGTCCTCTTCTTCCTTCACCCCTACTTGATTTCCAATGACTTTTACTTTCCTCTGTGTACTTGTGTGCCCATCAGTTAGTTCCAATTTATTATAGAGTACTTGTGCTGTTTGTTTTTTCATTCTTGAGATACTTCACTTAGGATAATGCTCTTCAGTTCCTTCCAAATTGCTGCTAACGGCATTAATTTATCCTTTTAATGGCTGATTGGTACTCTGTGGTATACATATACCACATTTTGCTAATCCACTCATGAATTGTTGGGCACATGGATTGATTCCACATCTTCGCAATGGTGAATTGTGCTGCAATAAACATTCGAGTGCAGGTGTCTTTTTGATAAAATGACTTCTTTTCCTTTGGGTAGATACTCAGCAGTGGGATGCTAGATTGAATGGTAGGTCTACTTTTAGTTCTTTGAGGACTCATCATGCTGTTTTCCATAGAGGTTGTACTAATTTGCAATCCCACCAACAGTGTACAAGCATTCCTTTCTCTCTGCATCCATGCCAGCATCTATTGTTTTTGGACTTTTTAATAAAAGCCATTCTCACTGGAGTTGAGAGATAGCTCATCATGGTTTTAATTTGCATTTCCTTGATGATTAGAGATGTTCAGCATTTTTTCATATGTTTATTGGCCATTAGTCTATCTTCTCTTGAAAGGTCTCTGTTTGCGTCTTTTGCTCACTTTTTAACGGGGTTGTTTGTGTTTTTGGGATGATTTATTTGAGTTCTTTGTAGATTCTAGTTATTAGGCCTTTATCAGAAGGGTAGATTGTAAATATTTTCTCTCATTCTGTAGGTTGTCTATTTGCTCTGTTGATTACTTTCTTAGCTGTGCAGAAGTTTTTTAATTTAATCAAGTCACATTTATTTATTTTTGTTGCTGCTGTAATTGCCATTGGGGTCTTAGTCATAAATTCTTTGCCTAGGCTGATAACTAGAAGAGTTTTTCCTACATTTTCTTCTAGAATTCTTATGGTTTCATGCCGTACATTTAAATATTTTATCCATCTTCAATTAATTTTTGTGAGTGGTGAGAGATAGGAGTCCTGTTTCATTTTTCTGCATGTGGCTTTCCAATTTTCTCAGCACCATTTATTGAATAGGGCTTCTTTTCCCCAGTGTACGTTGTTGTTTGGTTTGTCAAAGATTAGTTGGCTGTAGGTAGATGGTTTTATATCTAGATTCTCTATTCTGTTTCATTGGTCTATGTCTCTATTTTTGTGCCAATACCATGCTGTTTTGGTTATTGTAACCTTGTAGTATAGTTAGAAGTTTGGTAATGTGATGCCTCCAGCTTTGTTGTTTTTGCTTAGGATTGCTTTGGCTATTCCAGCGCTTTTCTGGTTCCAAATAACTGTAAAGTTATTTTTTCTAGATTTGTGAAATATACCATTGGTATTTTGATGGAGATTGAGTTGAATGTGTAAATCACTTTGGGTAGTATGAACATTCTAACAATGTTGATTCTAGCAATTGATGAGCATGATGTTTCTCCATTTGTTTGTGTCAGCCACAGTTTCTTTCCTCAGTGTTTTGTAGTTCTCCTTGTAGAGATCTTTCACTTCCTTGGTTAAGTATATTCCTAGCTACTTTATTTTTATTGTACCTACTGTGAATGGTATTGAGTCTTTGATTTGACTCTCAACTTGACTGTAATTGGTATATAGAAATGCTACTGATTTGTGTACATTGATTTTGTATCCTGAGACTTTGCTGAATTCATTTATCAATTCCAGGAGACTCTTAGAGGAGTCTTTGGTGTTTTCTAAATACAAGGTCATATAGTCAGCAAAATGTTTGATCTCCTCTTTCCTGATTTGGATACCCTTTATTTCTTTCTCTTGTCTGATTGCTCTGGCTAGG
Organism: Propithecus coquereli; assembly: GCF_000956105.1. NCBI lineage: Eukaryota > Metazoa > Chordata > Mammalia > Primates > Indriidae > Propithecus > Propithecus coquereli. The sequence goes on from NW_012154174.1 coordinate 8,362,336, forward strand.
ACTTCCAGCATTATGCTGAATAGAAGTGGTGACAGTGGGCACACTTGCCTTGTTCCATTTCTTAGTGGGAATGCTTTCAACTTTTCCCCATTCAGTATGATGTTGGCTGTGGGTTTGTCATGTATAGCTTTTATAATTTTGATATATGTTCCTTCTATGTCTCATTTGTTGAGGGTTTTTATCATGAAACGGTGCTGAATTTTGTTGAATGCTTTTTCTGCATTTATTGAGATGATCATACAGTCTTTGTTTTTGCTTCTGTTTATGTGGCTAATTACAATTATTGGTTTATGTATGTTGAACCATCCTTGCATCCTTGGGATAAAGTCCACTTGATCATGGTGGATTATTTTTTTGACATGCTGTTGAATTTGGTTTGTTAGTATTTTATTGAGAATTTTTGCATCTATATTCATAAGGGATATTGGTCTGTAATTTTCTTTTTTTTTTTTTTATGTCCTTCCCTGGCTTTGCTATCAAGGTGTTACTGGCTTCATAGAATAAGTTGGGGAGGATTCCATCCTTCTTGATGTTATGGGATAATTTCTGCAGTATGGGTACCAGTTCTTCTGTATAGGTCTGGTAGAATTCGGTTGTGAATCCATCTGGTCTGGGGCTTTTGTTTGTTGGAAGGGTTTTCATTACTGCTTCAATCTCACTGCTCATAACTGGTCTGTTCAGGAGTTCTATTTCTTCTTGACTGAGTCTTGGAAGGTTGTTTGTTTCCAGAAATTTGTCCATTTTTTCTACATTTTCTAGTTTATGAGCTTAGAGATTTTCCCAGTATTCATGCATGATGTTTTTGTTTCTGTGCTATGAGTTGTGATATCTCCTTATTCATTTCTGATTGAGCTTATTGGGGTCCTTTCTCTTCTATTTGTGACTACTCTAGCAAGAGATCTATCAATCTTGTTTATCTTTTCAAAGAACCAACTTTTGATTTCATTGATGTTTTGCATTTTTCTTCCATTTCATTTAGTTCTACTCTAATCTTAGTTATTTCCTTCTTATGCTGGCTTTGGGTTTGGTTTGCTCTTCCTTTTCTGGTTCCTTGAGATGTGATATTAGGTTGTTAATTTGTAATCTTTCTGTCTTTTGGATGTGAGTATTTAAGATTATAAATTTTCTCCTTAGGTGTGCTTTTGCTGAGCTCCAAAGATTGTCATAGCTTATGTCTCTTTTGTTGCTCAGTTCAAGGAATATTTTGATTGCCATATTAATTTCATTATTTACCCAATAATTGTTCAGTAGCAGATTGTTTAATTTCCATGACTTTGTGTAGATTTGAGCGTTACTCTTAGAACTGATATCTAGTTTTAATTCACTATGCTCTGAGAAGATACATGGTATGATTTTGATTTTTTAAAATCTGTTGAGACATGTTTTGTGGCCTAAGATATGCTCTATCTTGGAGAATGTCTTATGTCCTGATGAGAAAAATGTATATTCAGCAGTTTTTGGGTAGAATGCTCTGTAAATATCTGTTAGGTCCTTTTGTTCTAGGGTCCCATTTAAGTCCAGTGTTTCTTTATCCATTTTCTGCTTTGATGATCTGTCCTGCTCTGAGAGTGGGGTGTTGAAGTCCTCAGCAATCAGGATGCTATTATTTATGTATGTTTTCTTTTCTATTTTTACCTACATGATTATTACTTTTTCATTTGATTCTTTTCCCTCATATTGTATTTTTCTCATATCAATATTGTTACATTTCCTTAATCTTTGTAAACATTTTCATAGTGTATCTTTTTCATTAATTATTTTCAAGTGACATCATCTTATTTTAAATATGTCTCTTACTAGTAGCATGTAGCTTTTTAAAAAAATCTGATTTGAATATCTTTATATTTCACTATGGAAATTTAACTTATATTTCTAATGATAACTGACATTATTAGTTTATTTATAATTTTTACTTGATTATTTATATTGAAACTTTGAGATAATTGTAGATTCACATGCAGTTGTAGGAAATAATATAGAGAGATCACTTGTACTTTTTGCTAAATTTTCCCCATTGGTCAATTTTGCAAAACTATTGTATAATATTGCAACCAGCAGATGACATTTATATAATCCAACTACCTTATTCAGATTTAGCCAGTTTACTTTCACTCATTTGTGAGTGTGTTTCTGTTAGAGCCATCTCAGCCTAATGGCCTCCCAATTGATTTTTTTAACAACCTTTATTACTCCCAGGTTATGGTCTATAATCATCTTGTGAGAGAGTGAGTGAGAGAATGAATCTATCTTTGGCAGATATCGTCATCTTATTTGGTTTGGATTATTTTGCGTCTTCTTAGCCCCTATCATCACCTCATTTGCAGCATTTTTTAAAAAAATAAATACTCTGTTAAAGAAGAAAGTGTTTCACCATAGTCTCTCAGCAAGCCTGTGAGCTAGTTATACTTGGCTCTCAAGGAAACTGAGTCTTAGAAGCACTGTATGCTTCAGATTGTTTCAGAGAACAATTACATGATAATCACTGATAATAATTAATTCTAATATACATACTACTTAACTTGCAGTTGAGTGAATTCAAAAGTGGTACTTATCTTTCAACCTTTTTCAGTACATAAGGATAAGCAAACACATAATTTTCATATGGGCCAAGGCAAGGTAGAAAATTTTCTTTGTGAAATTTTGAACAAATTTAAATTTTTATAGTTGAATGGTTGTTAGGGTCTGAATGTTTGTGTTTCTCCAGAATTTATGCATTGAAATCCTAACTCCCAAGATGATGATATTAGGAGGTGGGGTCTTTTGGGAGGTGATTAGTGCTCTTATAAGAGGGACCCCAGACAGCTGCCTTGCCCCTGTGGGGACACAGCAAAAAGGTGCTATGAGAACATTACTCTCATCAGACACTTAATCTGGTGGTGCCTTGTACATGGACATCTCAGCCCCCAGAACCGTAAGAAATAAATGTCTGCTGTTTATAAGCTAACGAGTTTTTAGCATTTTGTTACAGCAACCTGATCAGACTAAGACAATGACAGTTAGTTACTTTATTGATTACTCAGATTTACAGAATTTTCTAAATATTATATTTAGTTGAATCTTTGTGTCTACTCTGACTCTATCTTTACTCAATAGTCTAACACTCCCAGCATCCAATAGATGTAAACCGTGTTCACTCTAAAGATGGTAACAGGAATTGACCTGGAGTATCCTTTCTGACAGCCTCCCCTTACTACCACTTTCTGTCTGACTTCTGAATCTTACCTTGAAATCTCATTTGTGGTTTTGGGTTGCCCTTTGGACTTGGCATTTATATAGGCTCTCACTAAATTTTGATTCTGGGCCATCTTTCATGATCTTGAGCTTGGACTTATATACCTTCTGTTTTTGGATTGTGATGTAAGCTCATTCCTCCTATAAATGTCCCAGTCGGGTCTAACTTTTCCTTATCTGAGAGCAAAGAGAGGACTGAATGCAGAGAATGCCTACATAGCCAGGCTGTTGGGATAGAAACGAGGGGCAGCGAAGTAGGCAGGACTAGATGGAAAGAGAAATAAAATATTGGAATATTGGTAAAAGGTAGAGAAGCCTCTTGTTATTGGCCAAGCCATCAATAGGTAGACAGTGGTACCCGGTCTATAATGTGAAGAGAAAGTTTTCGTACAGGTTTAGTTAACTATCATGGATATATAATTAGTTTTAAAACAAATTATGTTTTTTTAAAAACAAGAATTTATCTAATATAAAGTATATATAATTTAGTACACATACATTAAAGGATACAGTGGGATTTCATATCATTCTTTAATCCTTTCTGCCTAAGAGGCTGGTAATAATCTTGACCACCAATATAACCGAGAAAATATTCTGGTACCGTCTGGGTCATTTTTAGACCTATTTCACAAGTTTACACTAAGATATTAAGTGTTTAATGTTACACTTGGTCAAAAGATGGGTATTCTCCCCTTCTTCACTCCCTCAACTGCCTTTCAAAACTCTCTTCGTGCTTATATAATCACATTCTAACATAATTTTGCCTTTCAGTAGGACTTTGCAAATGATACTGACTTGTCCACAGATGTTAAACTCCTCCCTTCCAGAAACCGTCTGAAATAGAAACTGTTAGAAAGACCTGCATTGACCCAGAAATACTGTAGAGGGAGCTACCAATATGCCAAAAAACGAAATTCTGCTATGTATCCGTAACTGCCACTAAATTCAGTGATGTTGCCAAGGGCTGCCCTGCTGCTTGTCTTTCTGAGAAAGCAAAGAGCTACCACAGGAAATTACTAGAGATAATATACCAGGTACCACTGCCTACCTATTGATGGCTTGGCCAATAACAAGAGGCTTCTCTACCTTTTACCAATATTCCAATATTTTATTTCTCTTTCCATCTAGTCCTACCTACCTCACCGTCCCCCATTTCCATCCCAACACCATTTATTTTTCTACAGTATCCTGTAGGATATCTATAGGTATCCGCTATGTAGCCTGGCTATGCAGGCATTCTCTGCATTTATACTGGGTACCTCGCTCCCCTCTCTCACTCAGGGTGTGGGGCTGGTGATGAGGCCGGCCATGAGCCAGAAGTGGCACGATCTGCCAGGAGCCCTTTTTGCCACTGTGAACCAATGGCATTTGGCAAAACTCTGATGGGCCACCGAAGTGGTAGAAATCCCCAGAATGCTAAGAGCTCTTCCCATGGATGACAGAAAGTCACAATATACAGAAGCGAGGCCTGATGTGGCCTGACAGTGTCTCTCAGGCGAAGCCAGGAGAAACTGGAAGTAAAGTGTGTAAGAATCAGTTCTCCATCTCAGACATGTAGAAGTGGCGTCCTGGCAGGTAGCGGTAACCTAGGAGGTTAGCCACATGATTTTGTGTTAAATAAAATGCTTTGATAAATCTTTTTTGCATTCAAAGGTGCCTAAAAAGAAAGGAAAAACCAATGTAGATATATTTTTCACAAAATTGATTATATCATTAAGGGAAAGGAGAAAGCCATTGATTATCTCAATTAGAGATCAAAATGTTCTTTGAAGCAAATTCCATATCCATTCCTAACAAAAAAACTCTTAAAAACTGGGTATAAGATTACATTTTAAATGATGGTATATCTATCTCAAAGGTATGGCAAAGTAGTAATATGTATCAAAGCCTTAAAATGTGCTTATCTTTTGCTTCAACAATTCCATTTCTAAGAATTGATCTAAGGAATAGTTCAGAAATGCACACAATATTTCCTTTGCAAAGTTGTTATCTGTAATACTAAAGATTGAGGATGACCATCATATTCAACATTTGTAGCTTAGATCTTGACAGTATGGCCACAAAAGAAAAATCACATCACTGTTCAGCCTTTGCAAGTTACACTGCAGAACAGGGTTGGCAAACTTTTTCTGGGAAGGGCCAGGTAGTAAATAAAATAGGCTTCCAGGGTCATGTGGTCTCTAACTGCAATGATTTAGCTTTGCTGTAGTAGTGTGAAAGCAGCCATACACAATACATAAATGAATGAATGTGGATGTGTTCCAATAAAACTTATTTATGGACCTTGAAGTTTGAAGTTCGTACTATTTTCTTGCACCACAAAATCATATTCTTTTTTTGACTTTTCCTCCACAATTATTTGAAAATGTAAAAACCATTCTTAGCTATACAAATGCAAGCAACATATAGGATTTGGACCTTGCTATAGAGGAATATTTCATAATGGCAAATAAACTGATCATGCATTGACACAGGATAAAAATAAGTTATAAAGCAATATGTACACTATCATCCTCATTTTCTAAGTAAAAAATAAGTGCTCTGCTAGGGCCTGGACTGGAGAGGGGAGTGACTTAAGATTCATCTCTGGAGAGCAGGGCATACAAGTTACAATCAAACAGTGCAGATTTGGTACAGGCTGAGGCTTGAAAAAATGCTCGCGTTTCCTTTTTCTTTCTTGGACCCTGCCACTCCCATGAGAAAATGTCCGTGCTGGCCTGCTAGAGGGCTGTAAGACACATATGGAAGAGCTACGTTGTCCCTGTTAAGACTGTCTTAGATCATCCAGGCCCCAGGAACCTGCCAACTGAATCCCAATGGATGAGTGACCTCTGCTGAGGTCAACTAAGCCCAGCCCCGGTGAGCAGAACTGTTCTCTGATCCATAGATGTGTGAGAAGTAATAAGTGGTGGTTATTTCAACCACTGAGTTTTGGATTGGTTTGTTATGCATCAATGTTAGCTGAATCCGATAGTTTTGAGTGATGGTACCAGCACCTAAATCTGTAGATAGTCCAACGGAACTAAGCGAGGTGGAAGAACCAAGGTGAGACATCATGGTGGGTATCAGGGAAACTGGTCCAGCGCAGAGGGTAGGATTCCACACCTGGGTGGGAGGAACACTTTTTATTTGGTCCCCGTGGCTACGCGCCACCATGTTATTACTTTTTCAACTACCAGAAAATGGTCTTACTAGCCAAGAACAGATTTTTTTTTTAGGAAACATCCCATGCTTGTTTATAACTCCTTTTGCCGAGAAAGTTAGAACCATGGAGCTTCTTAGGAATTGTAGTTGCAGCCATCTTCAGTATTGGTTTCTGTATGCTTTAATTTGGAATTTGGGCCACAAATCTCAAATTTTTTTTAATAGTTCTATGGGAATTAGGGATTTTCATGTAAATGAGTGTCCTTGGGCTTGTCACAAGTACCTGTATATTCCTGAGATATATAGGAATAGCAGTGCCATCTCCGACCCTAGGCTGTTTTGACTTGTTGGTCGGGGATGGTAACTTTTATTATTTTGTGTCCAAAGTAGGACCTCTGACAATGCTGCATATATGGTTGACCCTTGAACAACACAGGCTTGAACTGCCTACGTCCACTCATACATGTATTTTTTTCAACCAAACCAGGATCAATAATATTGCATTCAGTGACACCTGTAATCCCAGCACTTTGGAAGGCCAAAGTCGGAGGGATTGCCTGAGGCCAGAAGTTCAAGACCAGCCTGGGCAAGACAGCAAGACCCCATCTCTACACAAAATTTAAAAATTAGCTGGGTGTTGTGGTATGTGCCTATAGTCCCTCCTACTTGGGGAGCTGAGGCAGGAGGATCCCTTGAGCTCATGAGTTTGAAGCTTCATTGAGCTATGATGATGCCACTGCACTCTAGCCTGGGCTACAGAGCAAGACCCTGTCTCAAAATAAATAAATAAATGGATAAATAAATAAATAAACAAATAAAAATATTGTATTTGCAGGATTCAAAATGCCCCTGTGTGGAGGACAGACTTCATCTCTGTCTGTTCCACATGGCAGACTGCAGGACTTGAGTGTGCATGGATTTTGGTGTTTGTAGGGGTCCTAGAACCAATTCCCTGTGGATACTGAGGGAGGACTGTACATACACAATGAATGCAGTAACTTGAAATTGTTTGGATGAGTATAAAACTTGTTTTCCTCCTTTTACTGAATTCTTTTCCATCCAGAATCTATAATCAATTATGGGCTTCTCACTCTGCTAAGTAGAAATAACTTTAAATCCTTCACTTTTGCATAGCACTTTACAAAACCCCTTCACGTGGATTACCCCATTTATTCTCATTACAGCTGTACGAGATACGTATTAGTATTCACATTTTAAATAAGAAGAAACTGAAGATAAGAGAGGGGAATAACTTATTCCAGGTTCAAGTTCATTAAGTGGCAGAAATGGTGCTGGAAACCCAGGTCCTTTGATTTAAATCCCAGCCCCTCTCCCTGACAGCACAGCTTTCTCCCTGAGTACAGCTTCGTAGGTTAGCTGTGTATGATTGATTTAACCAATTTTCTCCCTCCAAGGCAGAGGAACTGGTTTCTCTAGAGCATCACTCGCTGTGTCCAGGGGTCCTAGCTACAGAGCAAGTGGGAAGATTGGTTCAAAACACTTGCAAAACTCCTCATCTGTGTACTGTAGGAATGTGATTTAGGCGCATCTGTCTAGAATTATTCTCTCGAGGTCCTCTGTAGAATGTGTGTTAACTAAGTTGTGGAACTATGCTAGCTCCTTCTTACTCTGACTTCCTTCTATCTCCCATACTTCTTTTAATGGCGACATCATTCTTCTCTTACCCTAAGACTTACTTTCCCTGTTTACTTTTCCTCTCATCCTCATTTTCGAATGGTGGCATCTCTTGAGGTGCCAAACCATGTGGGACCCATCCCTGTGATGTCATTCATCTCTTCCTGTCCCTCCACTGCAGGGCCATGGCCTTGTCAAGCCCCTTGCAATTTTGTACATAGACCAGCCAGTGAGCAGTCACATGGGATTTCTGCTTCCTTCTCCGCCTTCTCCCCCCATCCTTACTGTGCATTGCTCCCAGATTAACTGTGGGAAAGCAGAGTTATATCACTTCTGTGTTTGTGGAAATCTTCAATGGGTCACCACTGATCACGAACAAAGTAGTAACTATAACTAGGCCTCATAGAATTTTTTTTCTTTTAAATACACTATCTTTTAGAGCAGTTTTAGGTTCATAGCAAAACTGAGCAGAAAGTACAGAGTTCCTAGGTCCTCACATGCACAGTCTCCCCCACTAGCAACGCCCTGCACCAGAGTGGTACGTCTATTATAACTGATGCACGTGCATTGACCGTCGTTATCACTCAGGTCCACAGTTGACATTACAGATAATTCTATGGGTGTTGAGAAATGTATGCTGACATATATCCACCATAATATTATCATACAGAATAGTTTCACTGTCCTAAAAATGCTCTGTGCTCTGTCCGTTCATCCCTTCCTCCCCGCTAGCCCCTGGCAACCACTGGTCTTTTTACTGTCTGTATAGTTTGACTTTTCCAGAATGTCATATAGTTGGAGTTACATAATATGCAGCCTTTTGGATTGGCTTTTTTCACTAATAATAGGCATTTAAGTTTCCTCCATATCTTTTCATGGCTTGTTAGCTCATTTCTTTTTAGACTGAATAAAGGTTTTACCAAACAATGGAATATTTATTTTTCCATTCATTTACTGACGGACATCTTTGCTACTTCCAAGTTTTGGCAATTATAAATAAAGCTGATATAAACATTTTTGTTTTTGTGTGGACATCAGTTTTCAATTCATCTGGGTAAATACAAAGGCGTATGAATGTAGGATCATACTGGCAAACGTACAGTAGTCTCCCCTTATCCACGATTTTGTTCCTGGGGTTTCCATTACCCATGTTCAACCATGGTCCTAAAATAGGTAAGTATAGTGCAGGAAGATATTTTGAGAGAGTGAGAGAAGGGACGAGATCACATTCTCATTACTTTTATTACAGTATATTATTTAATCTATGTCATCATTAGTTATTGTCATTAATCTCTTACTGTGCTTAATTTATAAATTAAACTTTATCATAGGTATGTGTGTATAAGAAAAAACTATATATAGGGTTTAGTACTATCCTAGGTTTCTGGCACCCACTGGGGGTCTTGGAATGTATCCCCCTGAAGTAAAGGGGAGACTACTGTATGTTTAGTTTTGTAAGAAAGTGCCAACAGGTCTTCAAAAGTGACTGTACCATTTTGCATCCCCACCAGCGATGAATGAGAGGTACTGTCGCTCCGTGTCCTCGTCAGCATTTGGTACAGTCAGTGTTCTGGATTCTGGCCATTCTAATAGGTGTGTAGTGGTACCTCATTGTTGCTTTAATTTGCATTTCCTTAATGACAAATGATTCGGAGCATCTTTTCATGTGCTTGTTTGTTGTTTGTATGTCCTTTTTTGTGAGGTGTCTGTTTAGGTCTTTTGCCTATTTTTAAACTGGATAGTTTGCTTTCTTATTGTTAGTTTTAATAGTTCTTTATACAATTGGGATAATAGTCCTTCATTAGATGCGTCTTGTGCAAATATTTTCTCCCAGTCTGTGACTTGTCTTCTCATTCTCTTGACGGCATCTTTCATAGAGCAGAAATTTTAAATTTTAATGAAGTTCAGCTCATCAATTATTTCTTTCATGGATCATGCCTTTGCTGTCATATCCAAAAAGTCATTGCCATGCCCAAGGTCATCTAGATTATCTTCTAGGAGTTTTATAGTTTTGCATCTCACATTTAGCTCTATTTTCCATTTTTAGTTACCTTTTGTTAAGAGGGCAAGGCCACCGTCTAGACTAATTTTTTTGCATGTGGATGTCCACTTGTTCTAGCATGATTTGTTGAAAATAGTATCTTTGTTCCATTGTATTGCCTTTGCTCTTTTGCAAAGATCAGTTGACTATATTTTTGTGTGCTTATTTCTGGGCTCTCTATTCTGTTCCATCGATCTATTTGTCCATCCTTTTGCCAATACCACACTGTCTTGATCTATGTAGCTTTATAGTAAGTTTCAAAGTCCAGTAATGTCAGTTCTTCAACTTTGTTCTTCTCTTTCAGTATCATGTTGGTCATCTGGGTCTTTTGTCTCTTCATCTAAACTTCGAATCAGTTTGTTTATATCCACAAAATAGTTGCTGAGATTTTGATTGGGATTGCGTTAAATCTCTACATCACGTCAGAAAGAGGTGACATTTTGGCAAATATTGAGTCTTCCTATCCCTAAACATAGAAATTCTCTCAATTTATTTAGTTCTTCTTAGATTTCTTTCATTACAGTGTGTAGTTTTCCTCATATAGATCTTGTACATATTTTGTTAGATTTATGCCTAAGTACTTTATTTGGGGGGTGCTAATGTAGATGATATTGTGCTTTTAATTTCAAGTTCCATTTGTTTATCATGGTACATGGGAAAGTTATTGACTTTTGAATATTAACCTTATATCCTGAAACCTTGCTATAATCATTTATTAGTTTTATGAATTTTTTGTCAATTCTTTTAGATTTTCTCCATAAATAATCTTGTCACCTGCAAACAAAGGCCTTGTAAGATTTTCAAAATTTGACCTTAACCTTGTCCTTAGCTTCATTGTCTGCTCTTTACCTTCAACCACCCAATATTTGCTACTTTCTGGTATATTTTATTTTGTCTCTGGAGATTACTCTCCTTTTTGTCTTTGTCCATATCCATGGGAGGCAGTGGTCCCAGTGGTGTTATGGGTAAGCTCTGAAATCAGATTATTCCTAGTTCTGTCATTTACCAGCTGTGAGACCTTGGGCAAGTTACTAAACACCATTCATTTGTGAAGTAGAGATAAGAGTACCTTCCTCATATATGTCAAAAGTATTGATTGTGAGAAAGTACCTGGCAGAAAGTGGGTAAATTCTTAGTGAACACTAGGAAGATGGAAGATAAATTAAAACTTCCAAGGCATCAAGGAAGCCTCTTTCATTTTAAGGCCTCAGAACCTTGGCACAACTCAGGGTGGGAGGGTTGAGGACTCAAGAGTGATTAAGGATGCATTTCCCATTAGCCCGACAAAGGAGGTTGGAATCATAAGTTGATTTATGGAAAATAAAGAAAATAAATATTGCATACCTGAGCTTGTTGACTGATATATAACAACTACACTATCATCATCATCATCATCTTTATTATGTTATTCACACTCTCTGCAATGCAATCTTTCCTTATGACCACAAGGCTAAATACTACCCATATTCCCAGGCCCAACTCCATTGCCTTCACCAGGAAGCACTGCCTGGAATTGCATCTCTCCACACAATAAAATTTGTAACTAACTATTAATGCTCATGTGTTGCTTCCACTAGTAGGCTGGGGAGTTCCCAAGTGTGGGATTTACTTCTGATCCAGCATTTATTCCTGGTGCCTGTTTACACATGCTGAACTTTAATATAAAATGCAAAATGAGGGAAATTATGGGGTCAAGCAGGAAACAATGGGAATCTCTCCCTTTCTCCTCTGCTACTAGGGCTTTGGCATTACCTTAGGATGCCAGAGCTTGAGTCTCAGACATAGATGTTCTTTTGGCTCATTTTCTTTAACAAATTAATTGTTTTAGGCCATTTCTGCTAGTCCCTTGTATCATCCTTGGCCATAGCTGCTGAACTTATGTCTGGGTATTTAAATGTTAAGCAATTTTGAATCTTCACAAGGAAGATGGAAGCTTTCATTTCAGAAATCCAGAGTAGTTTGCAACATATGGAGGTCCCATTTGTACACAACCCATGAAGATTAGGGGGAAGGGATACATAATCTATATAAATCTCTCTCTACGTAAGTTAAAAGTATCTAATTTTATTCTCCTGTGCAATTAACTTGATGAGTTAATTTAGCATGAGCCAGCATCAATTTTGTCCTATTATAGGTTAACTTAGGACCCAGAAGTTGCTTTGGCTACTGGGTATAAAGGCCCTGGGTGTGCAACAGTGCCTGTACAGGGCCTTGCAAAACAGAATGCATGGCACCTTCATACTCAAAGAATGGGAAGCTGCTTCAGTTCTGGGTAAATTCACAGGGTTCTTCATTTTCAAATCATTTTTTTTTCTTCTTTAGAAACTTAGTTATTAAGTCCCCACTGGTTTAATAGCTGTGAAACATTGAGCATTCATTTGCTTTTGAGCCCCAAGTGAATGGCCAAGAGGATCTGTTCCTTTAGAAAATATATATTTTATTCTGCCCATTGCATCTAAATGAATCTGCTGCAAAGCTGTGTTTACCCACATCCATATGCAAATATTGACTTATGCATTGCAACGAAGTAAGCCTGATAGGTTTCAGAAGGAAAAAAACATAACACAGATAAACACTTATAAGCATTTCAAATATTAAAGAGCTTAAACATTTCGAAAGACATTCACATATGAGTTTTTCTGGGATGTCGTTATGGTGCTGCAGTCATTTGCAAAATATAGTTACTGAACTACATAGCTTTTATGTATGAGAGTATGTGTTTATTTCTGACAGCGATAAAGTCAGTATGTTAAGTATTCACACCATCCTTTATAATAGTCCTTGGGGAGATATTCTCAGCTCTATCTTCTCTTTTAAGGTGATACCATAGTAAAATGGGACAGTAAATTTCATAAACTGTCATAAGTGTTGCTAAATATTTCTGGTAATCATGGGTAAGGATTATTTTAAATGTTTATTCTGATGTTAAGAGGTATATAACTTTACAGCAGAATATGTCATTTTACCTTTCTTAAGTCTGGTATTTGTTCCTCTAATATGACTTTTATTAAAATGTCTTAGAACTTGCTTAGTGTTCACGCCACTCTTTTGAATCCCGATAACTGCTTTCTTTCTTTTTCTCCTTTGTTATATGAAGTTATATTAAAATGCAGTTTTAACTTACTCTGAGCTCTGAGGAATGCCAAAAACTGGTAAATTCATACCTCAAGATAAACTTCAGAAATGCCAGAGGGGTTCCTGAAGATCTGTCACTATCCTCACCCCACCATCCACCACCCCTGTGGCAAATCCTCTATAATCACGCTTCACAATAAAACATATGGTACTATCATGAATTATTAACTGCATAAGGGCGAGGACTTAAACTTTGTTCAAAAGTCTTTTCTTGTGTCACTTTTATTAAATAAAAAACCCCCACTGTTATTAAAAGAAATAGAATTGACATTCAAACTTCTTTTAGCCTTCAATAGCAAAAACAAGGAGAGACTAGAATAAATAAATGACGATGAAATATGCTAATTACCAAAAAGGTTACAGATAATTTATTTATTCAACAATGTTTATAGTGAGCTTATTTCTGAAAGTCACTGGCTAAATCCTGTTTAGGATACATAACATGAGAAGAGAAGCAGCCCTCTAGGGAACTGCGGTCTCTAAGTTGTCCTACGGCACTGCACATACAGCAACAAAGCACAATGATAAAATGTTACTGCTACAAGGGAAATATAAATAAGAGCTGAAAGAGTACCAAGAAGGAAGAGATCATTTTTGACAGGGTGATCCAGGCAGACATCATACAGGAGGTAGCATATAAGCTGGTCTTCAAAGAATAATAGAAATTCAGTAGAGTTGGTGATGGCGGCCCAGGAGGAGGAAACGCCTGAGCAGAGGTGTGGAGGTGGGAGAGGGAAAGCATGCTTGGGCACTGTTCTGTGGTCCATTCTGGCCTCTAGCAGAAGGTTCATGAAGGGAAATGATGGAAAATGAAATTGGAAATGGGGGACTAGATCCCAATTGTGAAGAGTCTAATTCTTGGATAAGGTATTTTATGAATTAGTTTCATTCAGTAAATATTTATAAAGTTCCTAGTCTGTGCCTGATACTATGCCAGGCACTGGGATTCATAAAACAGGGATCAGATGGGGTAGTCACACTCGTGGTGTTTACAGCAGAGTGGAGGAACCAGATGACTAATGAGCAATCGGAATTGCATAGAATAATGGATGTGCTGGACGTCTGGATGTCATGTGTGCCCTGCTGATCCACTCTCCACCAATTCCTTCCACAGTGCTCTGTGCTCTGATTTTTATGGGAAGTGGGAAAAGATTCCCCTGCCTGTGGCTTGCAGAGGTCAGAGGGTAGACAGCGAGTGAGTGTTCCCTGGCTTTCTCCCTGCTGGGTCACTTTGAGTTGGCCGTGTCCCTCCACTGAAGGCCACAGCTCCTGAGGGGGAGCCCTCTCCACACATCTCTTCTTCGAGTTCTAGCTCCTGCTCCCTTCTCTTGCGCTGTCAGAAGTCCTGATGGCAACTTGTTATCATAGTGGGACTACTATACTGTCCCCTCATTTAACTTGTTTTGTTATCTGAGCAATTCGTTGCCTGATGGGCCTTTGACTGATACAGCCGTGATAGTGTGTCAGTTTCCTGAGACCACTGCAACAGATTACCACAAATTTGGTGGCTTAAAACAACAGAAATAGGATTTATTCTATTAAAGTTCCGGAGGGCTGAAGTCTGAAATCGGTATCACAGGGTGAAGGTCACGGCCTGTATTTTCTCCAGAGGCTT